>NC_067473.1:111646625-111994125 GCF_947179515.1 Apodemus sylvaticus
AGATTTCGGAGGAACCGCCAGACTGCTTTCCAGAGTGGTTGTACCCATTTGCAACCCCACCAGCAGTGGAGGAGTGTTCCTCTTTCTCCGCACCCTCTCCAACACCTGCTGTCTCCCGAATTTTTAATCTTAGCCATTCTGACTGGTGTAAGATGAAATCTTAGGGTTGTTTTGATTTGCATTTCCCTAATGACTAATGAAGTGGAGCATTTTTTAAGATGCTTCTCCGCCATCCGAAGTTCTTCAGGTGAGAATTCTTTGTTTAACTCTGTACCCCCATTTTTTAATAGGGTTGTTCGGTTTTCTGGAGTCTAACTTCTTGAGTTCTTTATATATATTGGATATTAGCCCTCTATCTGATGTAGGATTGGTGAAGATCTTTTCCCAATTTGTTGGTTGCCGATCTGTCCTCTTGATGGTGTCCTTTGCCTTACAGAAACTCTGTAACCTTATGAGGTCCCATTTGTCAATTCTTGCTCTTAGAGCATACGCTATTGGTGTTCTGTTCAGAAACTTTCTCCCTGTACCGATGTCCTCAAGGGTCTTCCCCAGTTTCTTTTCTATTAGCTTCAGAGTGTCTGGCTTTATGTGGAGGTCCTTGATCCATTTGGATTTGAGCTTAGTACAAGGAGACAAGGATGGATCAATTCGCATTCTTCTGCATGCTGACCTCCAGTTGAACCAGCACCATTTGTTGAAAAGGCTATCTTTTTTCCATTGGATGTTTTCAGCCTCTTTGTCGAGGATCAAGTGGCCATAGGTGTGTGGGTTCATTTCTGGATCTTCAATCCTGTTCCATTGATCCTCCTGCCTGTCACTGTACCAATACCATGCAGTTTTTAACACTATTGCTCTCTAGTATTGCTTGAGGTCAGGGATACTGATTCCCCCAGATTTTCTTTTGTGCTGAGAATAGTTTTAGCTATCCTGGGTTTTTTGTTGTTCCAGATGAATTTGATAATTGCTCTTTCTAACTCTGTGAAGAATTGAGTTGGGATTTTGATGGGTATTGCATTGAATCTGTATAGTGCTTTAGGCAAAATGGCCATTTTAACTATATTGATTCTACCGATCCATGAGCATGGGAGGTTTTCCCATTTTTTGAGGTCTTCTTCCATTTCCTTCTTCAGAGTCTTGAAGTTCTTGTCATACAGATCTTTCGCATGTTTGGTAAGAGTCACCCCAAGATACTTTATACTGTTTGTGGCTATTGTGAAGGGGGTCATTTCCCTAATTTCTTTCTCAGCCTGCTTATCCTTTGAGTATAGGAAGGCCACTGATTTGCTTGAGTTGATTTTATAACCTGCCACTTTGCTGAAGTTGTTTATCAGCTGTAGGAGCTCTCTAGTGGAGTTTTTTGGGTCACTTAGGTAGACTATCATGTCGTCTGCAAATAATGATAGTTTGACTTCCTCCTTTCCAATTTGTATCCCTTTGACCTCCTTATGTTGTCGAATTGCCCGAGCTAGTACCTCAAGTACAATATTGAAAAGATAAGGAGAAAGGGGGCAGCCTTGTCTGGTCCCTGATTTCAGTGGGATTGCTTCAAGTTTCTCTCCATTTAGTTTGATGCTGGCTACCGGTTTGCTGTATATTGCTTTTACTATGTTTAGGTATGGGCCTTGAATTCCTGTTCTCTCCAAGACTTAAGCATGAAAGGATGCTGAATTTTGTCAAATGCTTTTTCAGCATCCAATGAAATGACCATGTGGTTAGAAGATCCTGCTATATCACTCCTGGGCATATACCAAGAGGATTCCCCACCATGTAATAAGGATACATGCTCTACTATGTTCATAGCAGCCCTATTTATAATTGCCAGATGCTGGAAAGAACCCAGGTATCCCTCAACAGAAGAGTGGATGCAAAAAATATGGTATATCTACACAATGGAGTACTATTCAGCCATTAGAAACAATGAATTCATGAAATTCTTAGGCAAATGGATGGAGCTAGAGAACATCATACTCAGTGAGGTAACCCAGACTCAAAAGGTGAATCATGGTATGCACTCACTAATAAGTGGTTATTAACCTAGAAAACTGGAATACCAAAAACATAATCCACACAACAAATGAGATACAAGAAGAAAGCAGGAGTGGTCCCTGGTTCTGGAAAGACTCAGTGAAACAGTATTTGGCAAAACCAGAACGGGGAACTGGGAAGGGGTGGGAGGGAGGACAGGGGAAGAGAAGGGGGCTTACGGGACTTTAGGGGAGGGGGGGCTAGAAAAGGGGAAATCATTTGAAATGTAAATAAATTATATCGAATTAAAAAAATTGGAAAAAAAAAAAGAATTGACAAATGGGACCCTCATAAAATTACAAAGTTTCTATAAGGCAAAGGACACCATCAAGAGGACATATCGGCAACCAACAAATTGGGAAAAGATCTTCACCAATCCTACATCAGATAGAGGGCTAATATCGAATATATATAAAGAACTCAAGAAGTGAGACTCCAGAAAACCAAACAACC
Source organism: Apodemus sylvaticus (assembly GCF_947179515.1). Taxonomy (NCBI): domain Eukaryota; kingdom Metazoa; phylum Chordata; class Mammalia; order Rodentia; family Muridae; genus Apodemus; species Apodemus sylvaticus. The sequence goes on from NC_067473.1 coordinate 111,649,104, forward strand.
CTATTAAAAAATGGGGTACAGAGTTAAACAAAGAATTCTCACCTGAAGAACTTCGGATGGCAGAGAAACACCTTAAAACATGCTCAACTTCATTAGTCATTAGGGAAATGCAAATCAAAACAACCCTGAGTTTTCACCTTACACCAGTCAGAATGGCTAAGATCAAAAATTCAGGAGACAGCAGGTGTTGGAGAGGGTGTGGAGAATGAGGAACACTCCTCCACTGCTGGTGGGGTTGCAAATTGGTACAGCCACTCTGGAAAGCAGTCTGGCGGTTCCTCCGAAAACTGGTCACCTCACTTCCAGAAGATCCTGCTATACCACTTCTGGGCATATACCCAGAGGATTCCCCACCATGTAATAAGGATACATGCTCTACTATGTTCATAGCAGCCCTATTTATAATTGCCAGATGCTGGAAAGAACCCAGGTATCCCTCAACAGAAGAGTGGATGCAAAAAATGTGGTATATCTACACAATGGAGTACTATTCAGCCATTAGAAACAATGAATTCATGAAATTCTTAGGCAAATGGATGGAGCTAGAGAACATCATACTAAGTGAGGTAACCCTGACTCAAAAGGTGAATCATGGTATGCACTCACTAATAAGTGGATATTAACCTAGAAAACTGGAATACCCAAAACATAATCCACACATCAAATGAGGTACAAGTGGAGAGGAGGAGTGGCCCCTTGTTCTGGAAAGACTCAGTGAAGCAGTATTCTGCAAAACCAGAACAGGGAAGTGGGAAGGGGTGGGTGGGGAGGACAGGGGGAGAGAAGGGGGCTTACGGGACTTTCAGTGAGTGGGGGGCTAGAAAAGGGGAAATCATTTGAAATGTAAATAAAAAAATATATCGAATAAAAAAATCACACCTCATGGTGCTGATAGAGGACTTCATGAAGGACATCAATAATTCCCTTAAAGAATTACGGGAAAGCACAACATAATAGGTGAAGAAATTGAACAAAACTATCCAGGATCTAAAAAAGGGAAGTAGAAACAATAAAGAAACCACAAATGGAAACAACTCTGGACATAGAAAACCCAGGAAAGAAGTCAGGAGTCATAGTTGAAAGCAGCAACAACAGAATACAAGACATAGAACAGAGAATCTCAGGTATAGAAAATAGCATAGAAAAACATTGACACAACAGTCAAATGCAAATTGCCAAAAGCTCCTAACCCAAAACATCCAGGAAATCCAGGAAACAATGAGAAGACCAAACCTAAAGATTATAAGTATAGAAGAGAACAAAGATTTCCAGCTTAAAGGGCCAGTAAATGTCTTCAACAAAATTATAGGAGAAAACTTCCCTAACCTAAAGAAAGACATGCCCATGAATGCACTAGAAGCCTACAGAACTCTGAAAAGATTGGAACAGAAAAGAAATTCCTCCCATCACAATATAATCAAAACATCAAATGCACTAAACAAAAAATGTTAAAAGCAGTATGGGAAAAAGGTCAAGTAACATATAAAGGCAGACCTATCAGAATTACACCAGACTTCTCATCAGACACTATAAAAGCCAGAAGATTCTGGGCATATCTCATACAGACCCTAAGGGAACATAAATGCCAGCCCAGACTACTGTATCCAAGAAAAACTCTCAATTACCATAGATGGAGAGACCAAGATATTCTATGACAAAAACAAATTTATACAATATCTTTCCACAAATCCAGCCCGTCAAAGAACATTGAATGGAAAACACCAACAAAAGGAGGGAAACTACACCCTAGAAAAAGCAAGAGAATAATCTTCTTTTAACAAATCAAAAAGAAGAGAGCGACATAAACATAACTCCAACTCTAATAACAAAAATAACAGGAAGCAACAATCACTTTTTCTTAATATCTCTTAATATCAATGGCCTCAATTCCCAATTAAAAAAAAAAAAAAACGTAGACTAATGACTGGATAAGTAAACAGGACCCAACATTTTGCTGCTTACAGGAAACTCACCTCAGGCACAAAAAACAGACATTGCCTCTGGAAGTGTCTGGAAGGCTGGAAAACAATTTATCAAGCAAATGGTCCCAAGAAACAAGCTAATGTAGCCATTCTACTATTAAATAAAATCAACTTTTAACCTAAAGTTATCAAAAAGATAAGGTTGAACACTCCATACTCATCAAAGGAAAACTATACCAAGATGAATTTTCAATTCTGAACATCTATGCTCCAAATGCAAGGGTGCCCACAATCATAAAAGAAACTTTAGTAAAGCTCAAAGCACACATTGCACCTCACACAATAATAGTGGGAGACTTCAACACCCCACTTTCATCAAGGGACAGATCATGGAAACAGAAACTAAAGAGAGACACCATGAAACTAACAGAAGTTATGAACCAAAATGGATTGAACAGATCTCTATAGTGCATCTTATCCTAAAACAAAAGCATATACCTTCTTCTCAGCAGCTCAAGGTACCTTCTCTAAAACTGATCATATACTCTGTCACAAAACAGACCTCAACAGATATAAGAAGATTGAAACAATCCCATGCACCCTATCAGATCACCACTGGCTAAGGCTGGTCTTCAATAACAACAAAAACAACAGAAAGGCCACATACACATGGAAAGTGAACAATATTCTACTCAATGATAACTTGGTCAAGGACAAAATAGAAAGAAATTAAATACTTCTTAGATTTAATGAAAATGAAGGCACAACATACCCAAACTTATGGGACACAATGAAAGTAGTGTTAAGAGGAAAACTCATAGCACTGACTGCCTCCAAAAAGAAACTGGAAAGAGCATACACTAGAAGCTTGACAGAACATCTGAAGGCTCTAGAACAAAAAGAAGCAAATATACCCAAAAGGAGTAGAAGGCAGGAAATAATCAAACTCAGGGCTGAAATAAACCAAATAGAACAAAAAGAGCTATGCAAAGAATCAACCAAACCAGGAACTGGTTCTTTAAAAAAACAAAAAACAAACAAACAAACAAACAAACAAACAAAAAGATAGATAAATCCGTAGTCAAACTAACCAGCAGGCACAGAGAGAGTATCCAAATCTACAAAATCAGAAATGAAAAGGGAGAAACAGCAGCACATACCAAGGAAATCCAAAAACTCATCATATCCTACTATATTTAATAAAACTATATATTAATAAAACTATAAAACTCATCATATCCTACTATATTTAATAAAGCTAGAAAATCTAGATGAAATGGACAATTTCCTAGACAGATACCAGGTACCAAAGTTAAATCAGGATCAGATAAATGATCTAAACAGTCCCATAACCCCTAAATAAATAGAAGCAGTCATTAATAGTCTCCCAATAAACAAAAAAGCCCAGGACCAGATAGATAGGTTCAATGCAGAATTCTATCAGACCTTCAATGAAGACCTAATACCAATACTCTTCAAACTATTCCACAAAATAGAAACAGAAGGAACGATATTTGCTGTCTGCAGGGACACAAAAGGATCTCTAGGTACTGTAACACCCTGAGCCTTAGATTTCTGGTGGTGCAAACCGCCAGGGGTCTTCCTTCACTCAGGAACTGAGCACATAGGCAGTTCACCTGCAAGCCAGTCCATCGTAGGACCTGTGTCCTATGTGAGAATCAACAGAGGGAGTGACCCCCACCACAACTTCTTCCCTCCATAATAGAGCAGACAGAGAACACCTGGTTGACCTTGACAACCTAAGTATAGCATTGCTTGAGGCAATACAGAGAAAGGCTCCAAAGGCACAAAAGAGGAAGCCAGCATATCAGTAATCTGCGCCAGAAGAAACCCAGTCATCCAGTGTTGCAGAAATAACCTTAAAGATCCACAGTAGGTTTAAGCTCCACCCAGTGACAATAAGACCATCTAACTCCTGGGAGAACCAAATGGCTAAAGGCAAATGTAGGAACGTGACTAACAGAAACCAAAGCACTATGGCAGCATCTGAACCCAATTCTCCAACATTAGCAAGTCCTGGATACCCCAACACACCAGAAAAACAAGATTTGGATTTAAAATCACTGGTCATGATGCTAGTACAGGAACACATGAAGGACATACTTAAAGAAATTCAGGAGAAAATGGATCAAAAATTAGAAGCCCTTACAAGGGAAACACAAAAAATCATTGAAAGAAATTCAGGAGAATACAAAAGCCAATAAGGAGGAAACGCAAAAATCACTTAAAGAAATACATGAGAACCTTGATCAACAGGCAGAAGTTATGAAAGAGGAAACACAAAAATTGCTTAAAGAATTAGAGGAAAACACAAACAAGCAAATGACAGAACTGAGCAAAAATTTTCAGGAGCTAAAAACAGAAGTAGAAACAACTAAGAAAGCACAAAGGGAGACAACTTTGGAGATAGAAAACCTTGGGAAGAAATCAGGGGACATAGATGCAAATATCAACAACAGAATACAAGAGATAGAAGAAAGAATCTCAGATGCCGAAGATACCATAGAAACCATTGACTCAACAGTTAAAGAAAATGCAAAATGCAAAAAGCTTGTAACCCAAAATATCCAGGAAATCCAGGACACAATGAGAAAGCCAAATCTAAGGATCATAGGTATTGATGAGAGTGAAGATTTACAACTTAAAGGGCCAGCAAATATCTTCAACAAAATTATGGAAGAAAACTTCCCTAACCTAAAGAGAGAGATGCCCATGAATATACAAGAAGCCTACAGAACTCCAAACAGACTGGACCAGAACAGAAATACCTCCCGTCACATAATAATCAAAACCCCAAATGTACTAAACAAAGAAAGAATACTTAGGGCAGTAAGAGAAAAAGGGCAAGTAACATATAAAGGAAGACCTATCAGAATTACACCAGATTTCTCACCAGAGACCATGAAAGCTAGAAGATCCTGGGCGGAGCTCATGCAGACTCTAAGAGAACACAAATGCCAGCCGAGACTACTATACCCAGCGAAACTCTCAATTACTATAGATGAAGAAACCAAGATATTCCACGACAAAACCACACTTACACAATATCTTTCTACAAACCCAGCCCTACAAAGGTTAATAGGGGGAAAGCACCAGTACAACGAGGGAAACTATACCCTGGCAAGAGCAGGATATTAAGCTTCTTTCATCAAACCCAAAAGAAGTTAACCAATCAAATTTAAAAAATAACGTCAAAAATGACAGGAAGTAACAATCACTATTCCTTAATATCTCTTAACATCAATGGACTCAATGCCCCAATAAAAAGACATAGATTAACAGACTGGTTACGTAAACAGGACCCTACATTTTGCTGCTTACAGGAAACACACCTCAATGTCAAAGACAAAAACTACCTTAGAGTAAAAGGCTGGAAGACAATTCTACAAGCAAATGGTCCCAGGAAACAAGCCGGAGTTGCCATTCTAATTTCAGATAAAATTGACTTTCAACCTAATGTCATCAAAAGAGACATGGAAGGTCACTACTTGCTGGTCAAAGGAAAAATCCAACAAGAAGAACTCTCAATCCTGAACATCTATGCCCCAAATACAAGGGCGCCTTCATTCATAAAAGAAACTTTACTAAAGCTCAAAGTACACATTGCACCTAACACAATAATTGTGAGTGACTTCAACACTCCACTTTCACCAATGGACCGATCAGGAAAACAGAAACTAAACAGGGAGACAATGAAACTAATTGAAGCTTTGAACCAATTGGAGTAAACAGATATATATATATACAGAACTTTTTATCACAAAGCAAAGGAATATACCTTTTTCTCAGAACCTCATGGTACCTTCTCCAAAATAGATCATATAGTTGGTCACAAGACAGACCTCAACAAATATAAGAAGATTGAAATAATCCCATGCCTCCTATCAGATCACTATGGAGTAAAAGTGGTCTTTAGTAATAGTAAAAACAACAGAAAGCCCACATACACATGGAAACTGAATAATACTCTACTCAATGACACCTTGGTCAAGGAAGAAATAAAGAAAGAAATCAAAGATTTCTTAGAATTTAATGAAAATGAAGGCACAACATACACAAATCTATGGGACACACTGAAACCGGTGCTAAGAGAAAAACTCATAGCTTTGAGTGCCTTCAAAAAAAAATTCGAGAGAGCTTACACTAGAAGATTAACAGAACAACTGAAAACCCTGGAACAAGAAGAAGCTAATTCACCCAGGAGGAGGAGAAGATAGGAAATCATCAAACTCAGGGCTGAAATCAATCAAGTAGAAACCAAGAGAACCATACAAAGAAGCAACAAGACCAAAAGCTGGTTCTTTGAAAAAATCAACAAGATAGATAAACCCTTAGCCAGACTAACCAAAGGGCACAGAGAAAGTATCCAAATTAACAAAATTAGAAATGAAAACGGAGATATCACAACAGAAACCGAGGAAATTCAAAAAATCATCAGATCCTACTACAAAAACCTGTACTCAACACAACTGGAGAATCTGGAGGAAATGGACATTTTCTTAGACAGATACCAATTACCAAAATTAAACCAGGATCAAATAGACCATCTAAACAGACCCATAACCCCTAAAGAAATAGTAGGGGTCATAGATAGGCTTCCAACCAAAAAAAGCACAGGACCAGATGGTTTCAGTGCAGAATTCTATCAGACCTTCAAAGAAGACTTAACACCAATACTCTTCAAACTCTTCCACCAAATAGAAACAGAAGGAACACTACCCAACTCCTTCTTCGAAGCCACTATTACGCTGATACCAAAACCACACAAAGACCCAACTAAGAAAGAGAATTTCAGGCCAATTTCCCTTATGAATATCAATGCAAAAATACTAAATAAAATTCTTGCCCACCGAATCCAAGAACACATCAAAACGATCATCCACCATGATCAAGTAGGCTTCATCCCAGGGATGCAGGGATGGTTCAATATAAGGAAATCCATAAATGCTATTCACTACATAAACAAACTCAAAGAAAAAAACCACATGATCATTTCATTAGATGCTGAAAAAGCATTTGACAAAATTCAGCATCCTTTCATGCTAAAAGTCTTGGAAAGGACAGGAATTCAAGGCCCATATCTAAACATAGTAAAAACAATATACAGCAAACCAGTAGCCAACATCAAACTAAATGGAGAGAAACTTGAAGCAATCCCACTAAAATCAGGGACTAGACAAGGCTGCCCCCTCTCTCCATATCTTTTCAATATAGTTCTTGAAGTCCTAGCTAGAGCAATTAGACAACATAAGGAAGTCAAAGGGATATAAATTGGAAAGGAAGAAGTCAAATTATCACTATTTGCAGATGATATGATCGTATACTTAAGTGACCCTAAAAACTCTACTAGAGAACTCCTACAGCTGATAAACAACTTCAGCAAAGTGGCTGGCTACAAAATCAATGCAAGCAAATCAGTAGCCATTATATATTCAAAGGATAAGCAGACTGAGAAAGAAATTAGGGAAATGACCCCCTTCACAATAGCTACAAACAACATAAAGTATCTTGGGGTGACTCTAACCAAACAAGTGAAAGACCTATATGACAAGAACTTCAGATCTCTGAAGAAGGAAATCGAAGAAGATATCAGAAAATGGAAAAACCTTCCATGCTCATGGATTGGCAGGATTAATATAGTTAAAATGGCCATCTTGCCAAAGGCAATCTACAGATTCAATGCTATTCCCATAAAAATCCCAACCCAGTTCTTCATAGAGCTAGAAAGAGCAATTCTCAAATTCATCTGGAATAACAAAAAACCCAGGATAGCTAAAACTATTCTCAACAATAAAAGAATTTCAGGGGGATTCAATATCCCAGACTTTAAACTCTACTACAGAACAACAGTGATAAAAAACTGTATGGTATTGGTACAATATCAGGCAAGCGGATCAATGGAATAGGATTGAAGACCCAGAAATGAACCAACACACCTATGGTCACTTGGTCTTCAACAAAGGGGCTGAAAGCATCCAGTGGAAAAAAGATCGTCTTTTCAACAAATGGTGCTGGTTCAATTGGAGGTCAGCATGCAGAAGAATGCATATCGATCCATTATTATCTCCTTGTACCAAGCTCAAATCCAAATGGATCAAGGACCTCAACATAAAACCTGACACACTGAAACTAATTGAAAAAAACCTGGGGAAGACCCTGGAGGACATGGGCACAGGGGAAAAGTTCCTGAATAGAACACCAATAGCTTATGCTCTAAGATCAAGAATTGACAAATGGGACCTCATAAAACTACAAAGTTTCTGTAAGGCAAAGGACACCGTCAAAAGGACAAAACGTCAACCAACAGACTGGGAAAGAATCTTCACCAACCCTAAATCCGACAGAGGGCTAATATCTTATATATACAAAGAACTCAAGAAAGTAGAACCCAGAGATCCAAATAACCCCATTAAAAAGTGGGGTACAGAGCTAAACAAAGAATTTTCACATGAAGAACTTCGGAGAGCTGAGAAACACCTTAAGAAATGTTCAACATCATTAATCATTAGGGAAATGCAAATCAAAACAACCCTGAGATTTCACCTCACACCAGTCAGAATGGCTAAGGTCAAAAACTCAGGAGACAGCAGGTGTTGGCGAGGATGTGGAGAAAGAGGAACACTCCTCCACTGCTGGTGGGATTGCAAGATGGTGCAACAACTTTGGAAATCAGTCTGGCAGTTCCTCAGAAAACTGGGCATGTCACTTCCTGAGGACCCTGTTATACCACTACTGGGCATATATCCAGAGGGTTCTTCAGCATGCAATAAGGACACATGCTCCACTATGTTCATAGCAGCCCTATTTGTAATAGCCAGAAGCTGGAAAGAACCTAGATGTCCTTCAATGGAGGAATGGATACAAAAAATGTGGTATATTTACACAATGGAGTATTATTCAGCCATTAGAAACAATGAATTCATGAAATTCTTAGACAAATGGATGGAGCTGGAGAACATCATACTAAGTGAGGTAACCCAGTCTCAAAAGATCAATCATGGTATGCACTCACTGATAAGTGGATATTAGCCTAGATACTTTGAATACCCAGGACATAATCCACACATTAAATGATGTCCAAAAAGAATGGAGGAGTGGCCCCTGGTTCTGGAAAGACTCAGTGCAAGAGTATAGGGGAATTCCAGAACAGGGAAGTGGGAAGGGGTAGATGGAAGAATAGGGGGACGGAAGAGGGCTTATGGGACTTGTGGGGAGTGGGGACCCAAAAAAGGGGAAATCATTTGCAATGTAAATAAAAAAATATAAATACATAAAAATAAAAATGAGAAAAAAATAAAAATAAAAATAAAAAAAAAGAAAAGAAACAGAAGGAACACTACACAATTTGTTCTATGGAGCTACAATTACTCTGATTCCTAAACCACACAAAGACCCAACAAAGAAAGAGAACTTTAGGCCAATTTCCCTTATGAATATCAATGCAAAAATACTCAATAAAATTCTTGCAAACAGAATCAAAGAACACATCAAAATGATCATCTACCATGATAAAGTAGGCTTCATCCCAGGGATGAGGGGTTGGTTCAATATGCAGAAATCTGTCAATGTAATCCACTACATAAACAAACTCAAAGGAAAAAACCCACATGATCATTTCATTAGATGCTGAGAAAGCATTTAACACCACTTCATGATAAAAGTCTTGGAAAGATCAGGAATTCAAGGCCCTTACCTAAACATAGTAAAAGCAATATACTGCAAATGAGTAGCCAACTTAAAGCACAATCCCATTGAAATCACGGACTAGACAGGGCTGTCCTCTCTCTCCTGACCTGTTCAATATAGTACTTGCAGTTCTAGCTAGAGCAATTAGACAACAAAAGGAGGTCAAAGGGATACAAATTGGAAAGGAAGAAGTCAAAGTATCACTATTTGCAGATGATATGATAGTATACTTAAGGGACCCCAAAAATTCTACCAGAGAACTCCTAAAATTGATAAACAACTTCAGCAAAGTGGCTGGATGTAAAATTAACTCAAACAAATCAGTAGTCTTCCTAAACTCAAAGGATAAAAAGGCTGAGAAAGAAATTAGGGAAATAACACCCTTCACAATAGTTATAAAAATACAAAATACCTTGGTGTGACTCTGAACAATCAAGTGAAAGTTCTGTATGACAAGAACTTCAAGTCTCTGAAGAAAAAAATTAAAGAAGATCTCAGAAGATGAACAGATCTCCCTTGCTCATGGATTGGAAGAGTTAATATAGTAAAAATGGCCATCTGCCTAAAACTATCTACAGATTCAATGCAATTCCCATCAAAATTCCAACTCAATTCTTCATAGAGTTAGAAACAGAAATTTCCAATTTTATCTGGAATAACAAAAAAACCTAGGATAGCTAAAACTATTCTCAACAATAAAAGAACATCTGAATCATGATCCCTGACCTCAAGCTATACTACAGAACAATAGTGATAAAAACTGCATGGTACTGGTACAATGACAGGCAGGTAGATCAATGGAATAAAATTGAAGACCCAGAAATGAACTCACACGCCTATGGTCACTTGATCTTTGACAAAGGAGCTAAAATCATCCAGTGGGAAAAAGATATCACTTTCAACAAATGGTGCTGGTTCAACTAGAAGTCAACATGTAGAGAAATGCAGATTGAACCATTCTTATGCCCGTGTACAAAGCTCTCGTCCAAGTGGATCAAGGACCTCCACATAAAACCAGGTACACTGAATTTAATGGAAGAGAAAGTGGGAAAGAGCCTGGAGCACATGAGCACAGGGGAAATTTTGCTGAACAGAACACCAATAAATTATGCTCTAAGATCAAGAATTTACAAATGGAATCTCATATAATTGCAAAGCTTATGTAAGGCAAAGGACACTGTCAATATGACAAAACTGCAAACAACAGACTTGGAAGAAAATCTTTACCAATACTACATCTGATAGAGGATTGATATTCAATATATACAAATAACTCAAGAGGTTAAACTCCAGAGAAACAAATAATCCTATTAAAAAATGAGATATAGAGCTAAACAAAGAATTCTCAACTGAGGAATACCGGATGGCTGAGAAACACCTAAAGAAATGTTTAACATCCTTAATCATCAGGGAAATGCAACTCAAAACAACCCTGATTTTCCACCTTATACCAGTCAGAATGACTAAGATCAAAAATTCAGAGGACAGCAGATGCTGGAGAGGATGTAAAGAAAGAGGAACAATCCTCCATTGCTGATGGGATTGCAAGCTGGTAAAACCACTCTAGAAATCAGTTTGTCAGTTTCTCAGAAATTTGAACATAGTACAACCTGAGGACCCAGATATACCTCTCCTTGGCACATACCCAGAAGGTGCTCCAACATATAATAAGGAGACATGCTCCACTATGTTCATAGTAGCCTTATTTTTAATAGCCAGAAGCTGGGAAAAAAAAACCCAGATGTGCCTCAATAGAGGAATGGATACAGAAAATGTGGTACATTTGCACAATGGAGTACTCCTCAGCTATTAAAAATAAGGAATTCATTAAATTCTTAGGCAAATGGATGGAACTAGAAAATATCATTCTGAGTGAGATAACCCAATCACAAAAGAACACATACGGTATGCAATCGCTGATAAGTGATAAGTGGATCCCAAAAGCTCAGAATACCCAATATACAATTCACAGACCATATGAAGATCAAGAAGAAGAAGAAAGAACAAAATGTGGATACTTTGGGTCTTCTTAGAAGGTGGATCAAAATACCCATGGCTCACAGCCAACCAATGGACTGAGCAAAGGGTCCCCAATGGAGAAGGTAGAGAAAGGACCCAAAGAGCTGAAGAGGTTTTCAGCCCTGTCGGAGGAACAATAATAGGTAACAACCAGTCACCCAGAGTTCCCAGGGACTAAACCCCCAACCAAGGAGTAAACATGGAGGGACCCATGTCTCCAGATACATATGTTGCAGAGGATGAACTTTTCAGATATCAATGAGAGGAGAGTCCATTAGTCCTGTGAAGACTCAATGTCCCAGTACAGGGGGATGTCAGGTCAGGAAAGTGGGGGCAGGGGGTGTTGAAAGTAGAGGGAGCAGGGATAGGATAGGGGTTTTGGAGAGGTAACAAGGAAAGGGGATAACATTTGAAATGTAAATAAAAGAAATATCTAATAAAATAAATAAATAAAATATTGAGTCTCATTCCAATTTTAATATATGTGCTGCCAAAGTGAAGGGTTTTTCAAGGGGATTGCAACCCAGAAGATGAACAACAATATCAACCCAGTTGACTCCCCCAGAGCTCCCAGTTATTAAACCCTCAAGCAAGGAGTATATATGGAGGGACCCATAGCTCCAGCTGCATATGTAGCAGAGGATGGCCTTGTCAGGCGTCAATGGAAGGAGAGGCCCTTGGTCCTGTGAAGGCTCAATGCCCCGGTGTAGGAGAATGCCAGGGTGGGGAGTCGGGTGCGGGTGAGTGGGTGGGGAGAACAACCCATGCGGGGATGCATGGGGTGGGAGAGGGGATAGGGGGCTTCTGAGGGAGAAACTGGGAAAGGGGATAACATTTGAAATGTAAATAAAGAAAATATCAAATAAAACATATCCTTTAAACATTAAGAAAATAAACATTCCAGTTTTTAAAAATTAGCTACATAACTGAACAGAAAACTTTTAATAAATAAAAAACAAATGTCTAAGAATCATAAGAGCGCTCAGCTTCCTTAGACATAAGGGAAATGCAAACTTTAAAAAAGGAATAAAAACCATCAGAAAGTCAAAAAAATTGAGTCTCTTAAAATACAGTGTCTCTCAAACCAAAACTAATTTAAATACTTTTTATGTCAAGAAGGAAGAACCTGGGCACAGTCACAATTTGAACAAAGCTAAAACAAAGTCTAAATATCTAAGTAACTAGTCAAAGGTCAGGGGTCCAGTCATAGTAATTCAGATCTTGGGGATGAATAAGATTAATAGTGATGTGTTTGTGTGTCAAGTTGACAAGGGGTCAATTGTACGGGCTGGTTTTGTGTGTCAACTTGACACAGACTGGAGTTATCACAGCGAAAGGAGCTTTAGTTGGGGAAGTACCTCCATGAGATCCAGCTGTGGAGCATTTTCTCAATTAGTGATCAAGTGGGGATGGCCCCTTGTGGGTGCTACCATCCCTGGCTGAGCAGGCTAAGGAAGCCAGTAAGAAACATCCCTCCATGGTCTCTGCATCAGCTCCTGTTTCCTGACCTGCTTGAGTTCCAGTCCTGACTTCCTTAGTGATGAACTGCAACGTGGAAGTGTAAGCTCAAAAAACCCTTTCCTCCCCAACTTGCTTCTTGGTCATGATGTTTGTGCAGGAATAGAAACCCTGACTAAAACAGTCATTCAAACAGGGCAGGAAATCAGAAGCTGGAGATGGTCTAGAGCCCATGCAAGATTGCTACTTAGTGGCTTCCTTCACATGGCTTGTTCTTATAGAATCCAGGACCACAAGCCCCGAGGCATCATACACACTAAGAAATGCTTTGCAGGCATCTCTACCACCTGATCTTAAAAACAATACAAAACTATGAACAAAATGAAATAAAACAAATGAACAAAACAACAAAAACCACTACCTGTTTTGTTGTGTGAACCCATATGACCAACACTCACTCTGTCATCTGATATCTTTGTTTCTTCCAGGAGATTGTCATTCACTGACATGGACTATGCAGAGCATGTGTAGGGCAACTTACCCCCTTTGAGGTGATTAGGTTCCAGGATATCTGTCAGTAATTTGCTTTCTATTACTGAGACAAACAACACTACTAGAAGCAACTAGGAGAGAATTTATTTGAGCTTACACTTCCAGATCATAATCCACCAATGAGGAAAGGCATGGCAGGAGCTTGAAGCAGAACCCATAGACAACGATGCTTCCTGCCTTACTCCCTGGCTCACCTTTATCTGCCTTTCTAAAAGAGCCCAGGCCCACCTGCCTCTGGATGGCCCTGCCCACAGTGAGCAAGGCCCTCACAATCAATCAATTCACAATCAAGAAAACAACCCCACAGACATTTCCACAGGCTAATCAGATGGTCTGTAGAAGCTGAGGCTTCCCACATAGGGCAAGTTACCAATCAAGATTATCCATTACATCATCCACATGCAAGAGCTGTGGAGGAAGTAGAAACTTCCTCTACTCTACAGTTTACCAAATTATTACTTAATGATTGATACTTTTCAGAACAACTCTCTGGAACTTTTTAAGGAATAACATAGATGAATTGGGAAGTGAAAGTATTTTGTGATTTGATTGACTAAATACATTTTTTATTCTTCTTTCTTAATAAATATCATATATTTCTATTAACATCTCTCAGTAACCCAGTGTCACACAATCAAGGCCAGCTTCTTGACACTGTGATCTGGCATTGTCTTCTGCAAAGGTCACACTCAGGATCTGCTCAGTCAAGTTACAAAAGTTTTACAAAAATTTCTTACAAAGTTTTAAGTAACTTTATAGTTTTGTGTGGGTGACATTCATAAATTCCTGGGGCAAATGCAGACCTTAGCTAAGGGACAGAAACACCTCTATAAAGCCTTTAATATTGAAGAAATTAGGCATAAAACCAACATCTAAAATAAAAAGCTCAGTAATACTTTGAATGATTTTATTTGGTGGTGAGATATGTCAATTTTTGTTGAAGTTCAGGGAAAAAAAGGAATTAGACCTAAATTTTCTCAGAAACAAACGTATACCCTTGCACTTTTCACTGGTAAATCATGTAAAAATTATGTTACTAGTTTTGACATCATCTGGAGTTTAGATTCGGTATTCGTTCACATTTATTTTTAATGTGTTTGTGTGTTCATGTGTGTGTGTGCGCACATGAGATGTGTGTACTCATAGAGGGAAGAGGGCAAACAATCCCTCTGGAGTTGAAATTGCAGATGAGTTTGAACCACTCCATGCATGAGAGTGCTGAAAATCAAGCTCAGATCCTCAACAAATCAAAGCTGTCCTTAACCATGAAGCCACTACTCCAGCCCCATATTGATCATATAGAAAAATACATGAGAGCAGATCATGACAGTGTGGAGAGTCATCACTGCCTGCCCTTCTAACTCTCATATCCCAACTCAGAGGAAAGAAAGTTAAAGTCATCTGCCTTTGGAAAAGGGGAGGAAAGACTTTGAATCATGGCGACACCTTCCCTGTATCTGTTTAATTTTAAAAGCAAATCTTTATCTAATATTATGTTTTCTCAGAAAAGAAATTAATTGACATTAAAAGCATTCTTTCAGTCTATCAAAATATTCATTTTATATACTTTTAGAATGATTTATGCCATGCATTTCCTATGACTGACTCATTCTTAAATTCTGAAAATAAATCTAAGCTAATGATAGCATGTTAAGCATATAAGTTTGACATATTTTAAAACAGACCCTCAGTTTCTTATATTGTGTTCTAAGACTTTTCTGATAGGTAAAGGTGACTAGAAAAACTTCCTTCATTCTAAAGGTTCTGGAAAATTCTGAATATCTACAATGATTAGTGTTGCCAGTTTGACAGTATCCAAACTAGAACTAGATGATGAATTTATGAAGATATTAATATCTCTCTGATATTTCATAGTTTCTGTTAGATCACTATAATGATCTTGTTTTACTTAAGTTTTCTTAAATTGAACCATCAGACTATTTTCCCTTGGTTTTCTCTGCTTATGACTGAGTATTCAAAATTCTGAATTTATTCTGAGTTTATTTTAGTTTGCTTTAAGTTTATGCATTTTTATCATTGGAGAGGTAGTTAGCATGGTCATTTATAACCATTTCTTTCAATAATTTAATAATTAGAAAGTTTTCTCATAATATGTACCTTAGTGCTTCTTAAATCTGTTCTTAAATTTCTAATCTTATTGACTGCCTCAGCCATTTACAAATGACTATTGAAAGTTACTTACAGTGAACACACACACATATAAGTAGAGGTGGTATAGGAATCAGCATCTCAATACAAATATCTAAAGGAGCGAAAGTATGAACAGTTTCATTTTTCATAAGAGTGTGAACTCATCAGAGGCAGCACTGTCATGAAAGATTCCAACAGTACTCATCCTGTCATCCACAGGACAAGGGAAACAAGTGTGTTATGTCACAAAATGAAAACAAAATGAATAGAAGAGAGTATCAGAGACACATGAGAAGAACAGTTGTCTACTGTTATGCTAAGAACCATTTTTTTAAATTTTTTTATTCGATATAATTTATTTACATTTCAAATGATTTCCCCTTTTCTAGCCCCCCACTCCCCGAAAGTCCCGTAAGCCCCCTTCTCTTCCCCTGTCCTCCCACCCACCCCTTCCTACTTCCCCGTTCTGGTTTTGCCGAATACTGCTTCACTGAGGCTAAGAACCAATTTTAAATCCCAGCACAAGGCAAAGGCATGGCGCTATCAGTGTGCTCCTGCTGGACTCCCCACACTGAACTTACAGACATTCCACTTTCTCCTCTGCTGAATCCATCACTGCATTCTATACTTAGCTCTAAAGCCTTATATTCCTGTACTCATAGCCCATCCCTTAGCTCATCTGTACATAAAAATGTAGAGAAAAATGAAAGACCCAAGTTCAACAGGGAACAGAAAATCCAAGCACCTTAAAGAAGCCGAAAAATTCTGACATTATCATATTGTATATTCCTTGTCTCTTACACTATCTTATCAAGAATATCAATTCTGTAGCAGTAAAAGATATTCTACACTAGAAAATGTAGTTTCTCTGCTCTCTTTATGTGTGTGCATGAATACAAGCACCCACAGGCATACATGCTCATAAACCCAAAGAAACATCTACATCACTCACACAGAAAGAAAATTGCATAAATAAATATACACAATTAAAATGTTTCTTCCAATTTGGTGGTTGTCTCAGTTATCTGTCTGTTACTATGATAAGACTGTGATCAAGACAACTTATGACAGGAAGAGTTCGTTTGGGTTTAAAGTTGCAGAGGGAGGGCATATTATGGTAGAGAAGCATGACAGCAGGCAGCTGTAGAAGACAGCCAAGACGTCTCATCTTCAATGGTAAACATGGAGCAGACAGGGAGAACAAGGAGCAGGACTTAGACATAAACCTTCAAAACCTACCTCTAGGGATGTGCTTCTTCCATCAAGGCCGCACCATATAAAGGATCCACAACCATCCTAAACAGTGTCACCAAATGGTGACTAAGTATTCAAATATCTGAGAATTTGAGGATCTTTTCACTCAAATCACTATAGTAGTAGTAGTAGTTGTTGTTGTTGTAATGTAGACTTCAAGTTAGTTACAGTAACTTTTGAGCTTCGGGATAAAGGGAGATATTTAATTGAGTGCTTTGCCTCAGCCCTCTGGGGTCCTAGACAAGCTATGTGATGTGCTGATGCTGCTGTTCATAGAAACCATATGGAGTTGGAGATTCAGTTCTCAAATCCACTCTGGTAAAGGACAGAGGCAGATTCAGTTCCTTATCACAGGGACCAACTCCAAGGGGCCGCTGATGTCAGACTACCCCTAGGCAAAGAATTCAAGAAAAATAAAGTACAGATATGTGAAAGGGTGTGAACTCAAGATAGAGAACAAATTCCATAAGGTTGTCTTGGAAGCAAATCTGTTCTGTTCTGTTATATTCTGTCTATTCCAAATAACTTGTTAAATCATAAACATCCTCAAGAGAAGGAAAATCCACCCCAACTATGATAAGAAGAGGACCAAATGTATGCTCAGGACATATGCCTTAGAAATATGTGGGATTTATTTCAGGAATGAAGAGATGCATAAATATCTAAATGCTCTAAGGAGGTACCTGGCAGAGAGAGAGAGAGAGAGAGAGAGAGAGAGAGAGAGAGAGAGAGAGAGAGAGAGAGAGAACATTATTAATATCTACTTTCTTTATGTGTTAAGGAGTAAAATCATTTGCTAAAGGTGTTTTAGAGTGGCAGTAGGTAAGGTATAAAGAAGTAGCCATTTGAGAATATAACAGTGCTGACTCCAGATATCTCATAAAATGTGTTAAAGGCTACAAAATAATTCCATATGGGGATAATTCTATGTGGCTCTACATGAGTACTTAAGTAAAACAAAAGTATTTCCTTGAGTGTGAGATAATCAAAGAAACAAGTAACCTTCATTAAATTTTGAATATAGGAAGGAGAAATAGAGAATTAATGTTATTTTTCCTCCAGATTTATTTTGTGTGAAGGGTAGGGAGTGTCTATGAGTAGTGTATATGGCATGTGAAGATATTTATGGAGACCAGAAGAGAGCATTGGATCCACGAGAGCTGGAGTTACAGGTGGCTGTGAACTGCCATACTTGAGTGATAGGAAGTGAATTCAGATTCCCTGGAAGAACAGTCAAAGCTTTTAACTGCTCCAGATACCAATAGAGAATGGGGTTTAAGTTCTCAATACATCCTCTCTTCTACTCTCTCTCTCTCTCTCTCTCTCTCTCTCTCTCTCTCTCTCTCTCTCTCTCTCTCTGTCTGTCTCTCAGATGTATTAGAGTATTACTCCAGTATTTATAAAAATCAAAAAATTACCTGATCTACATACTCAGAATAGCAAAAATATGGAAAACATCTATTTATGTTTATGGAAATACATCCCTTTCCACTGAGGCAATCATTCAAAATCTGAACATGCATCTCTGAACTTTGTGATTCTCTGAGCCTTCCCATGACAACGAACTGTGAGTATTTTCCTTAGAACAGATTTCCTTAGCTGCATGATTTTTGATCCTTTGATTAGGGAGTATGCATTATTTCCTAGTGTACTATGAGAAGAATGTCTCTATCAGATGAGGCCTAGTAGTATGTTGGGATACTAAAGAACATCATTGAAAGAATAGAGTTAACACTAATAATTCTTGAGAGAAATAAAGGAGAGTTGATGTCAAGAAATATGTTGATATTATTAAATGCAATAACTGACCAGAGATGATGGAGAGCACATCAGTTGTACTACTGGCTGTCAGAAAGCTCACTGGTTCAAATCAATGTCATGAACTCACATAAGGAACTGTCAAGAACTTCCTTAGTGAACAGGGTTTTTATTTCTAACCAACAGCCTAGTTTATACTTAATGGTCAAAAATACTTAGAAGACACACAAAATCAGAAGCAAGCCACTGTAAGTGGAAGGAAAAGCCATCTTCCAATCATGGCTTCCCTTTCCAAAAAAAAAAAAAAAATCAATTGGAGAATCTGTTCTTACCTACATTGAAGAAAGCCTATTGCTTCAGTCTTGGGGCAGTACCTTGCATTGCTAATAATGGAAAAATGGAAAGGTGACCCATAAACAATGAACTTCTTAATGAAAATAAAAAGTGTGTGTGTATGTATATGTGTGTGCATGTGTGTGTGTGCACAAATATGCATGTGTGTGCATATGTGCAACAAATTAAGCAAGTAGACCAGATTTTTGACAAATATACAACATGTGTTTGAACATTTTTCATGCTTGGAGAGATCACTTATACATGTAACTTAGGGATTTACTTCAGTGACAGATACAAAGGTGTAAGGGAAAAACTGTCTCCATTGGGAAAGAGGTAGATAAGGACAGGACCTACAAACAACACTGCCTGATAGTATCAGAACCAGGTTTACTGCAAATACCCTTCCTTCTGCTATTTGATGTTGATAAACACTGCAGTAGCTCTCCATCTGAAAAAATAAGGGGCAGGGAGAAGACCTACAGAAGCAGAAACAATGACAGGATATATAGACCTTAAATGGCACAAGGAACATCATGGAAGAGGGGGTAGAAAGAATGCAAAAGCCAGAGAATGAGGAGATAATTCATGCCCTGCACAATTCATGGCCATTTCACTCACAAGCCCACTATAGCTATGGCTATCTATACAAGGCCTGCAGAAGACTGGACTCTTCACCATTTCATCATAGCAAGGCTTGAAGCTCCATCCCTCCCCAAGGAACTATTGGAAATTAACTACTGCTGCAGGAGGTATGCCATTTTCTTCAGTTATATAGCCACTAATAAGTTACCTTTGCTCAGGTAAGAAACTTCCTACCCATGCGCAGGGAAAAAAAAAAGAACACTAATCAAATGTAATGGGTCACACACAAAGAGAAGACACAGGGTAGGCAGGGTGGCGTGGGATTTGTTGAAAAGAATATGTCAAATAGGAGAGGGAAGGGGAGGACAGAAGGGAGTGGGAGCGGATAAGGACTAACTGCATTCCATGAACGCATGAAACTGTCGATAAAATATAAACAAGGTTAACCAACAAAAAGAAATTGAGAAGCAAGAAGAGCACACCATGAGGGCTATGGGACTGAGATCCTCAGAAACTACACAGTAGGAGTAGGAATCCCACAGAACTGGGGATGGCAATAGCAGCTATTTAATTTGGAAAGTAAAGAAACAATAACCTCGCAGCATAGGGGGCCACACATCCACTGCTATTGAGGATTTAACTCATCTCCCCTACTCTTTGTACAATACTACGATGTAAAAGAGTAAAACCTAAGAACTGTAGAAGACAGAGAAGTCAAATCCCTCAAGAGCTGGCAAAGGTAGGAATGCAGAGCTGTGATGCCCATAAAATTCATGAGAGGACTTAGGGAGCCAGCTTCGTTAATTTAAAAAAAAAAAAAGGTGTGCTGTGTGTTCTGCCCTCACACTGGCAATATCCAGTCTCCAAGTGGGAAATAAAATACCATTTGTATAACAACCAGACTGCTTGCTACCACTAAGAGATAAAACCGAAATTCTTCTTTGAATCTTAGATACAGTGGACAACTTGTTTCATATGAGTAAACCCATGGGACCTACTCCTATCAAGAAGCTCTCCACTGTTCATCTCAAATTTATAAATTGCCAGACATGCTAAATTTTGTATAAGAGGTATAAAATGTCACACACAGAGGCAGAATGCCCTATACTCATGTGTATAGGGACTCACTAGCTTTACCATTCAATGTTGATTTTAATAATATTCTGAATTTTGAGATGTTAATTTTTTAAAATGATAACTAACAGCTATAGTTTAGTCCTAGCAGTTAAAATATGTTATACCTCATATAATTGCAACTTGGGGGCTAGGGAAATGGCTCAGGCAGAAAAAAAAAAAAAAAAAAAAAAAAAAAAACCTTGTAAGCCTAAGACTTGAGTTCAATCTCCAGAATTTACATTTAAAAGCCTAGAGCCATTAGCAATCTCAGTGTGGGGTGACAGAGACTGGAGAGGCCCCAGAACTCATTGCCCAGTCAGCCAAGCCTAAGTAATGAGTCCAAGCCAGTGAGAAAAGGCAGTGGGTGTGTGACCTGAAGTGTCCACAAGCATGCACATGCATTCACACACATACATTTGTATACATGCATTAAAACATTGCATCTTACTTATGACGTGGAAACGTATAGGAACTAAGCATTACTGCTGTGTGAGAAACAGCTATGTCTCCAATTGTCTGCCCAGTGATGCCTCTCTTCATCTGGCTGGATTCTCTCTAAAGTCTGTTTTCAACAGCCATGGCTAATGGGGGCCTGAGAGCCTGCTCCACATCTGCTATTCCCACATAGACATGAAGGCTGAGTGGGACTCCAGAAAGCCAGTCTAGACATTGCATCAAAACTTGAATTCTTTCTTCTCTCCCATATGACCATGAAGAGTGCATCGGCCACTCGCCATAGAAATCCCCTGTGGTGCATTCAACCCTGACCACAGAATAGGAGAAGAACCCAGCTGTTGACCTGGAACAGGCAGGAGTGTGAGTTTTCAAAGTTCCAAAAAGAGAGGGCAGCCATTACCGGCTGATGAGCAACATTCCCTGAAGGGTGCTGTGTTCTTGGGAGGCAGCCATTCCAGAATCTCAGAGATGAAGTTATAAAGGAACAATGTATGAGGATGTATCAGAAGTCATTTAGCATTTTATAATTACTTTTAATTAACCATTTTATAATTGCTTCCTCTGTGGGAATGCCTCTGGGCCTGATTTTGCAAACAATTATAGGCTGGGAATTTGCATACCAGTAATAAGCCTTAACATAAACGCCATCAACTCGGCTCTTTCGTGGGACTGACTTGGCATATCACACCATCTCTGCTCTAACTATGCATTAGGCGCACTCTTCATCTCCCTCCAAGTCGAAAGGCAAAATAAAAGAAGAATATGGCTACTTTTAGAAAAACGCTTGAAACAAGTACAGAGTCTTTTATTCTATAATCACATTGGTACTCTAAGGATAGCTACTTAATAAAACAAAAAGACCAGTGTGCTCTTCCTAGCTTCAAACATTTGCCCTTCCTTACCCAGTTTCACTGAGCTTCACCAATGTCAAGGAAATGTCACCACACAGGAAGTGTCTGCGGTTAAAGGAAGCACTGTGCTCTTATGTCTCCTTCTGTAGCTGATGATGAATGCTACTGTATTATCAATTAGATCGATGGAACCGCCTGAAATAAAAACAATACATTTTTAAATGTCAGGACAAAGAGGGATAGAATCATGGAAAAACTTACAATAGAATCTTCCTCATGGAGAAAAGGGACAGGACAGGCAGAACACCCTTCACTGCCTCATGGCGGTCATCTCCCCTCCATGCTTCTGTGTGCTCTAGGCTCCAGGACTTTCATGGACACCTGCAACCTACATTCCAGTATTAACTAAAAGGTGGATGACCTCTGTTAACAAATTACAGTCCCACAGAAGAGTCTAATGAGATAATTATTAACAACAAAGGGACATTTACTGTCCTCTATTAGGCAAACACCAGCATGGCAACCCTGAAGTAACAGGTGCTCAGAGAAAGTGAGTCCAATTTCCAGGGAGTCCTTTGAAAGCTGGCAGTCTTTACCCCACTACACTGGACTGGGACCAAAGGTGAATAGCAGGAGTCATCACACACATGGTACCTGCCTTAGAGTTTTACCACTGTGAACAGACACCATAACCAATGTAACTTTTCTTAAAAAGACAACATTTAATTGGGACTGGCATACAGGATCAGAGGTTTAGTCCATTGTCCTCAAAGCAGAAGCATGGCAGCATCCAGGTAGGCATGGTGCAGGAATTGCTGAGGGTTCTACATCTTTATCCAAAGGAAGCCAGGAACAGACTGGGCATGCTCAGGCATCTAGGAGGAAGATCTCCAAGCCCATACCCACAGTGTCATACTTCCTCCAACAAGGCCACACCTTCTAATAGTGCCACTCCCTAGGACAAGCATATACAAACCATCACAGTACCTATGTTTTTATATTGTTCTCAATGAATTGCTCATGCATCAATTACTCCATATTCGCATTACCAATTCCTGGAAACAGAAGACAGGGGGAAAGCATGACTCTGGTTTTAACATCACTAGAGCTCTCTTTTTCAACATGAGGGCTAGGAGTGAGCAGGATGCTCTGCCTTAGTTTCATTCATGGGACACAGACACAAGGGTGATTAGAAGGTAGACTAGACTAGCCATATTGGCAAGCTCTGGGTTCAGTTGAGAGACCCTGCCTCCATGAATATGGTGGAGAGCAACCAAAAAAGACAGTAGCACCAACCTCCAGCCTACTAAACACTCTCTCTCTCTCTCTCTCTCTCTCTCTCTCTCTCTCTCTCTCTCATGCAAACACATGCTCACATGCTCTCATACACTTGAAAGTATGCATACAGGCATGCACATACATGCACACATACATGCAAACATAAAATAATCAAAAATGATATATCACTTTTAAAAGATAGAAATACAATGGTCTTGAGAAACATGTATCTTCCTGATGTTGCTAAGTTTCTAGTGAGGCTCCCAGATAATCTGTGATGGTCTTTCTGCCTTCTAGTTTGCCATAAGAATCCAGTCACCATTGTGCCATCAAGTGTCACCTTGCCTTTATCCTTCCCCAGCCTTTGAAGCTCAAAGTTTGTCTCTCTGCAACTACAGCACCTTTACAGAATATTGCAGTCCGGATTTTTTTTTTTTTTTTTTTTTTTTGTGAAAACAAAAGCTGTTAGCATGGAAGCTGTGAGAGTGGCTGTCGGTTTGTTTGTTCTTTCTAAGTCAGTGTGGATCTTTTTCTCTTCAAAGAAATAATAAGAGTTTTTAAGGTCAGAAGTCAAGTTACTGCACCTAAGTAGAAGCTTGAAAAAGTTGGCTGTTGAAAGAACAACACATGGGCTGGGGAGTTGGCTCAGTCAGGAAAGTGCTTTCCATACCGGCATGGGGACCTCAAGTCACATCTTCAGAAAATAATAAGCTGTGTGTGTGTGTGTGTGTGTGTAATTTGTTCATGCAGTCCCAGCACTGGAGAGGAAGAGACAGGAGGATGCCTGGAATTCATTGGCCATCTGAACTAAATGAATTGGTAAACTCTGGGCTCAGTGAGAAATGCTGTCTCAGAAAGAAAAATAGAGAATGACTGAGGAAGACACCCAACCTCTGATCTCTACATACACAGGCACATACATGTATATACATATATACATACATACATACATACATACATACACACTCAAAATGTATTGTAAGTATACTTTAAAATACAACTTACCTTTGAATGTTACTGGCAAAGCTCAGCTAACCACTCAAAAGTAATTCAAGCCAAGTTACTTTGGGGAAGGGTTGTTTGTTATTTTTACTAGTTCTTCAAGAGTTTCATGCAATGCATTTTGATCACATTCATCCCCTAACTCTTCCCTATTTTTAAATCCTTTGAGACACATTGGTGTGATGCTCAAATGTATGGTCTTCCTCTAAAGGAACTTTGGCTGTCCCAGAACTGAGCCCTTAAGAAAATCTCAATCTCTCTCTCTCTCTCTCTCTCTCTCTCTCTCTCTCTCTCTCTCTCTCTCTCTCTCTCTCTCTCTCTCTCTCTCTCTCTCTCTCTCCTGCTTATCTAGCTTTCTTATACAACCCAAGACCATTTGCCAAGGGACAGTCCTGCCAACAGTGGACTGGGCCCTCCCTCATCAATTAATAAGCAAGGCAGTCTCCCACAGGAATGCTCACAGGCCAGCCTAATGTAGGTAATTCCTCAGGTGAGGTTTCTCCTCTCTGATGAGTCTAGGCTCTGACATTTCAACAATCAAGGACACATGGCCAATAGTGCCTGAGATTGCAAGTGAGATGAAGTTCTGAAGCAACTGATGTAGAGATGAAAGGATTGTCCTAAGATATGCAAGAGGGTCTTATGTAACCAGAAGTATCCTAACAAGTGGAAGAAGACAGAAGACAAAATCCAGTACAAAAGCATGAAACAGAAGAACCCAGCTGTAGCTAGTATTGAGGACAGAAGGAAAGGGTAACATACAAGGGAATGCAGGTGGTTTCTAAAATATGGAAACATAAGAACATAGACTCTGCCTTGCAGCCTCAAATTTGACACATAAATTTGGACCTCATAAAAGCTCTGATGGACTGAGGACTCCAGAGCTACAAGACAACATGTTCCTGGAAATCACTGCATGTATGATGGCTCTTCCAAGAGGAAAGAGAACTTTACATTCATGTGGATGAACTTTACATGCCCATTCTGTTGGATGCTATCTAAATAAAAGTTGGTTTATTCATTTTTGTGATAAAACGCCCTGACCGGACTCTGGATGGCCTTTCCTTCAGTCTCTGCTCTGCACTTTTTCTCCATATGTGCTCCCGTGAGTATTTACTTCCCCTTTCTTAGAAGGACTGAAGCACCCATACTTTGCTCTTCCTCCTTCTTGAGTTTCATGTGGTCTGTGAATTGTATCTTGGGTATTTGTAGCTTTTGAGCTAATATCCACTTATCAGTGAGTGCATACCATGTGTGTGCTTTTGTGATTGGTTTACCTCACTCAGGACAGTATTTTTTTGGTTCCATCCATTTGTCTAAGAATTTCATGAATTCATCTTTTTTTTTTATTTTTAGAAAATCTTTTTTTTTATTCAATATATTTTTTACTTACATTTCAAATGATTTCCCCTTTTCTGGGCCCCCACTCCCCAAAAGTTATATAAGCCCCCTTCCCTCCCCCTGTTCTCCCACACACCCCTTCACACTTCCCTGTTCTGGTTTTGCCTTATACTGCTACACTGAGTCTTTCCATAATGAGGGGTCACTCCTCCATTCTTCTTGTACCTCATTTGATGTGTGGATTATGTTTTGGGTATTCCAGTTTTCTAGGTTAATATCTACTCATTAGTGAGTGCATACAATGATTGATCTTTTGAGACTGGGTTACCTCACTTAGTATGATGTTCTCCAGCTCCATCCATTTGCCTAAGAATTTCATTGTTTCTAATGGCTGAATAGTACTCCATTGTGTATATATACCACATTTTTTGCATCCATTCCTCTGTTGTGGGATACCTGTGTTCTTTCCAGCTTCTGGCTATTATAAATAGTACTGCTATGAACATAGTGGAGCATGTATCCTTATTACATGCTGGGGAATCCTCTGGGTATATGCCCAGGAGTGGTATAGCAGGATCTTCCGGATGTGAGGTACCCAGTTTTCTGAGGAACCGCCAGACTGATTTCCAGAGTGGATGTACCATTTTGAAACCCCAACAGCAGTGGAGGAGTGTTCCTCTTTCTCCACATCCTCGCCAACACCTGCTGTCTCCTGAGTTTTTAATCTTAGCCATTCTGACTGGTGTAAGGTGAAATTTCAGGGTTGTTTTAATTTGCATTTCCATGATGACTAATGAAGTTGAGCATTTTTTAAGATGTTTCTCCGCCATCTGAAGTTCTTCAGGTGAGAATTCTTTGTTTAGATCTGTACCCCATTTTTAATAGGGTTATTTGGTTTTCTGGGGTCTAACTTCTTGAGTTCTTTATATATATTGGATATTAGCCCTCTATCTGATATAGGGTTGGTGAAGATCTTTTCACAATTTGCTGGTTGCCGAACTTTGTCCTTTTGATGGTGTCCTTTACTTTATAGAAACTTTGTAATTTTATGAGGTCCCATTTGTCAATTCTTAATCTTAGAGCATATGCTATTGGTGATCTGTTCAGAAACTTTCCTCCTGTACCGATGTCCCCAGTTTCTTTTCTATTAGCTTCAGAGTATCTGGCTTTATGTGGAGGTCCTTGATCCATTTGGATTTGAGCTTAGTACAAAGAGACAAGGATGGATCAATTCGCATTCTTCTACATGCTGACCTCCAGTTGAACCAGGACCATTTGTTGAAAAGGCTATCTTTTTTCCATTGGATGTTTTCAGCCCCTTTGTCAAGGATCAAGTGGCCATAGGTGTGTGGGTTCATTTCTGGATCTTCAATCCTGTTCCATTGATCTGCCTGCCTGTCACTGTACCAATACCATGCAGTTTTTAACACTATTGCTCTGTAGTATTGCTTGAGGTCAGGGATACTGATTCCCCCAGAATTTCTTTTGTTGCTGAGAATAATTTTAGCTATCCTGGGTTTTTTGTTATTCCAGATGAATTTGAGAATTGCTCTTTCTAACTCTATGAAGAATTGAGTTGGGATTTTGACAGGTGTTGCGTTGAATCTGTATATTGCTTTTGGAAAAATGGCCATTTTAACTATATTAATCCTGCTGATCCATGACCATGGGAGGTTTTTCCATTTTTTGAGGTCTTCTTCCCTTTCCTTCTTCAGAGTCTTGAAGTTCTTGTCATACAGATCTTTCACATGTTTTGTAAGAGTCACCCCAAGGTACTTTATACTGTTTGCGGCTATTGTGAAGGGTGTCATTTCCCTAATTTCTTTCTCAGCCTGCTTATCCTTTGAGTACAGGAAGGCTACTGATTTGCTTGAGTTGATTTTATAACCTGCCACTTTACTGAAGTTGTTTATCAGCTTTAGGAGTTCTCTAGTAGAGTTTTTGGGTCACTTAGGTAGACTATCATATCATCTGCAAATAATGATAGTTATTTGCAGATGATATGATAGTCTCCATCCATTTGTCTAAGAATTTCATGAATTCATCATTTTTAATAGCTGAATAGTACACCATTGTGTAAATGTACCAATTTTTTTTATCCATTCTTCTGTTGAAGAACATCTGTCCCACCTGGGGATTCATCCCAGATACAGTCACCAAACTCTGACACTATTGTGGATGCTAAGAAAGGCTTTCTGAAAGGAGCCAGATATAGCTGTCTCCTGAGAGGCCCTGCCAGAGCTTAACAAATACAAAGTCAGATGCTTACAGCCAACCATTGCACTGAGTGCAGGGTCCCCAACGAAGGAGTTAGAGAAAGGACTGAAGGAGCTGAAGGGGTTTGCAACCCCAAAGGAATAAAAACAATATCAACCAACCAGACCACCCAGAGCTCCCAGGGACTAAGCCACCAACCAAGGAGTGCACATGGATCTGGCTGCTACATATGTAGCAGAGAACAGCCATGTCAGACATCAATGGGAGAAGAGGTCTTTGGTCCTATGAAGGTTTGATACATAGCCCAGTGTAGGGGAATCAAGGGCTGGGAGGTGGGAGTGGGTGGGTGGAGGAACACCCTAATTGAAGCAGGAAGATTGGATATAGGAGAGGGAGTTTCAGGGAGAGGGGGAAACCAGGTCAGAGGATAACACTTGAAATGTAAATAAATTAAAAAAAAAAAAACATTAAAACACAACAAAACAAAAACCCTGACCAAAGCAACCCTGAGGGAGGAGGGGCTTATTTTATACTTCCAGACTACAGTCCATTGTGTTGGGAAAGTCCTGGTTGCAGCTGCTTGGGACAGCCACTTACACTGCAACCCCAGCCAGGAAACAGAGAGCAATGAATATAAAAATCACTTAAGAGTCACACCTCTGAGCATGACTGTGAAGCATTATCTAGACTGGCCTAGTGTGTTCAATCTGATGATTTTTGTTTGTTTGTTTGTTTTTTCAACTTGACACAATCTGGAGTCACCTGGGAAAAGAGTCAATGAAATTTTCTTGATTGAATCGGCCAGTAGGCAGGTTGGGGAAGACTTTCCTTAGTTAAATTAATTGACTGAAGAGACACCATAAACGTATGTGGCATGGCCTTTCATGGGCAGGACTCTAGACTACTTAAGCCTAGAGAAGCTGAGCTAAGCAGTAAACACGAAAGTGTGCATCCTCTCTCCAATCTATGACCATGGCATGACTAGTCGCTTTTATGTTCTACCTCAACTTTCCCCCACTGGTGGACTGTAACCTAGAATTGTGAAGAATAAATCTTTTCTCCCGTAAATTTTGTCAGTGTACTTTATCAGAACAATAGAAAGTATCTGAGACATCTAGATTGCCTTCTCTTCTTTACTGGGTATCAGTCAGTACCCCATAGGGAGGTGCTCTGTTACCCGCAGTGAAGGCAGAGCTTCTCATGTCAGCTCAATCTAGATAATCTTCTTAGCCATGCCAGGAGACATGACTCATAAGTGATTTTTATATCCTCTAAAATTTACAATAAATATTAGCCAACACAATATAGTAATATCTGCTTGAATAAATCATGACTTATTAAACCAATCCAGGAGCTGAACTTTAAGGAGCTAGAAAGTTAATATTAATACTAGGCTTGCCTATTCGGCTGTTTCTCTGTTATTTCTCTCATTACTACTCGGCTCTGTCATTGAAGTTCAGAAGAGCCTTAGACACAAAGCAAGCAAATAAACTTGGCTGTGTTCCAATAAAATAGACTTAAAAAGCAAAAAGACTACAATTGAATGACCCTTAAACTAATCACTCCTATTAATGAATGTTTAGTTATTTCCAAGCATACAATTAGCTTTTGGTAATTTCCTGATTTACTTGTGGCAAACAAACAGAAACACCATGAGCTGATATTTCCCACTGTGATATCTTTCCTTTCCATACACATTCCAATCCTTAAACTCAGTTATCAAAATCAAAACACAGTGAAAGCAACTATTTATCTTGTTCTCAAATGAAAAGTCTGGATATAAAAATGCTAACTGTTCAAATTTTCTTACTAGAACAGAATGCCGATCTTAAAGGGAAAGGGAATGCGAAAGTGTTACATTTCTGAGCCTTAAGCAGAAACAATAGAACCTAGAGAGCCACTTTCCTCAAAGTGTTTTATATTTTTCAATATACCTACCTGGTGGGAAGCAGCTAAGATAGAGGTAAACGGAGTAGGGACTTCAAAGCAAACTTCACACTTCCCTAATTCCACACATTTTCCCCATAGTTAACCGAAGGCTTCATGATATGAAATCAATAATGGAGAAAATTCTAATTTTGACCTTTCTGATCTAGAAAAACGTAGCTGCTTTCTTTCATGATTATTTTCAGGATCTCTGAGACCAAATGAAAAGGAGAGTGATAACTCTAAATTAACCACAGAAATGAGGATAAAGTAAAATTTGGTGTGTGAAGGAACAAATTTTTATATATATGGAAACCAAACAAACTAGCCTCTGATTACACTTCCCCCATTGCCCATAGGAAGTGAAGAAATACTGATGAGTGTGTTTAACAAACCACATCTTTTCCTCTTCCCAAAGTAGAGTTGACGTAATAGAGACCTGCAGATGCTCATCCCATGACTGAAGGATTGACCCAAACTGGAGAAGAGATGCAGGTGGCAGAAGAATCAGAGCATATTGTCCACATCTGTGATGTCCCCAAAGAGAGGGCAATGTATTTGCTGTGGCTTCATAGCCATTCATTTCTGCCTAGCTCTTACAAATTCATTCTGTTTTAGTCATTAAGAGTCAGCTTGGTCTTGATGCCAATCAGATCACAGTGTTTGGACTATGTAGATATGTCAGTAAGTCATGCTTGCTTTGTAAGCAGTAGGATTTGAATTTGATCTTTAATCTCCAACATGTATGCAAAAAATTGGGCATGGTGGTGCATGCTTCTCATCTCAGTACTGGGAAGCAAAGACAGGGGTTCTAGAGAGTCCACCTTCCTTGGTAAATTCCAAACCGGTGAGAGATGCTGTCTCACAAAAATAATAACAGTAAAACAAGGAAGCAGAAGAAATTGTCTAGAAACTCTAGGATGCAATTAGATGAAAATAAGTACATGTCAATCATCTCTTTATTATCTTAAGAAATTTAAAAATGAATTATTAGCTATGATGTTGAATACCATATTGATATTTCTTTAAAAAATCTTCCTTCTTTGAAAAGAAAATCATTCACATTTATGGTTGAATGTACATTTCCTTCTCATTTAATAAAATTTACTTTTAACAGCAAGCAGTCTTAATTTCAATTAATATTAGTTTTAAATAGTTTTAACATTTTAAAATTTTAAGTAGTTTCATTTATTCTTCATGTACATTTTATATATATGCAATATATACAATGTATACAATATATACAATATGGTATACATATGCACAATATAGTATACATATATAAAGTACATATACGAAATATTATATATAATATATGCAAAACATGTATGGTATACATATATTTATCTATTTATTCAGATTTATATAATGTATATAATGTATCTACCTACACTCTCTGCTTATACATTCCTAATGCCACTCTCAACACATCTTTCCAAAGTCTTGAATTTGTTTTCTTTTACTATAACCCACTGAGTCTAATAAGGGCTGCATATATGTGTACAGATGTGGGGTCATTTACTGAAATATGGAGCACTCTACCAGTGTCCATACTCCCAAAGAAAACTAGTAACCTCTTCCTAAGCAGTCATCAACAGCAAATAACTCCTCAGTTAGGGAATGTCACCCTGCCATTCCTGCTGGAATTTTAGCTGGTTTTAGGTTGTCTGGACCTTGGGCAAGAAACCACAGCTGCTGTAAGTTCGTAAGTGCAGTGTCATGTCCAGCCAGCACTTACATTGTTTCCACTCCCTCTTCTTCAACAATTTCTGAACCTCAGAGAGAGAGATAGGTCAATAAAGATGTTCCACCTGTGTCTGAGCCCTCAGTTTCTTACTTTAAACACTGTGGACATTTCTGAGTCTCGGCCTTCACCACTGCCCACTGCAATAAGAAGCCTGACCAAGGTTGTGAATACCATAAATCTTTGAGTACAAGCATTAATGTTTTCAGTAATTCTTAATAAGTTATGTGTGGTTTTGTTTCGGGCACTGGAGAAGATCTGTGCATTGAAGAGTTTTATTTTAACGAGTCATAAATAATGGTCCTTACTGTTTGCTTTCGTGTTTTCTTTAAAATTCCTGAAGGTGGTAAATAAATTATATCGAATAAAAAAAAAAAGAAAAAAAAATTCCTGAAGGTGTGTTGATTTGTAAGTTTCGTTCTCTCTCCCATACAACTCTCGGTGTCTAACAATATTTATTGTGCCATCAATTTCTACTACATGCTGACCAATATCATCAATTATTTCTAAACACCTTGGCTCCATGCTTCTCAGCACCAATTCTTCTTTCGAGTTCTTCATGTGTGTATTTGAAAAATGTTATTGATTTTTAATTTTTCTTGAAACACACCTTTTCTTCACTGTCTCTCATCTCTTCTACCATGTTATTTCAAACCATTGCCTTTTTAACGCAAGTCATTCATTCATGTGGTTCCACCTTATTTTTAAAGGTACTTTCATTGCATTTGAATGTCCCTTCCAACAACATGTAAAGATGGTGTCTGGACTGATAATTTTCTGAAAGATGTCTACTATCACTGCATCTGCATGTTGTATTTGCACTTTTTAAAAGATTGGATGCCCATCATTAATCATTAGGGAAATCAAAACAACCCTGAGATTTCACCTCACACCAGTCAGAATGGCTAAGATTAAAAACTCAGGAGACAGCAGGTGTTGGCAAGAATATGGAGAAAGAAGAACACTCCTCTACTGCTGGTGAGAATGTAAGTTGGTACAAGCACTCTGGAAATCAGTCTGGCAGTTCCTCAGATAACTGGGCATGACACTTCTGGAGGACCCTGCTATACCACTCCTGGGCATATACCCAGAGGATTCCCCAGCATGCAATAAGGACACATGCTCCACAATGTTCATAGTAGTCTTATTTATAATAGACAGAAGCTAGAAAGAACACAGATGACCCTCAATAGAGGAATGGATACAGAAAATGTGGTATATTTACACAATGGAATACTACTCAGCAATTAAAAACAATGAATTTATGAAATTCTTAGGCAAATGGTTGAATCTGGAAAATATCGTCCTAAGTGAGGTAACCCAATCACAAAAGAACACACATGGAATGCACTCACTGATAAGTGGATATTAGCCCAGGAGCTCTGAATACCCAAGACACAATTCACAATTCAAATCATTCCCAAGAAGGAAGGAGAGGGCCGCCCTGGTCCTGGAAAGGCTTCATGCAACATTGTAGGGGATTGCCAGGATAGAGAAGTGGGAGGGAAGCACTGATTGGAGAACAGGCAGAGGGAAGAGGGCTTAAGGGACTTATGGGGATGGGGAAACCGGGAAAGGGAAAATCATTTGGAATGTAAACAAAGAATATAGAAAATTAAAAAAAAGATTGGCCGCCTTGTCATAACTCAAAGGATGTACATCATATGTACGCCACACACCCTTATGCATCCATGGTCGTTGTTGTTCTGTTCCTGATAGCTAAGGAGTGGGAGCATCCTACATGTTCCACAACCAATGAATGGATAATTAAAATGTGGCACATATACACTATGGAATATGATTTGGCAGTAAAGACAAATGAAGATATGAACTTTGCATGAAAATGCATGTAATTAGAAAGGATCATACTGAGTGAGGTAACCCAGAGTCAAAAAGGTGAACACTGTATATTCTCTGTCATTGGAGGCTCCTAGCTCCAAAACTTCCAATGTGAGCACATGCCCTCTAGTAACTAGGGAAACCAGAAAAGTAAAACAGGACCACCACTGGCAGGATAAGGAGGTTGCAGAACAACAGAAAAGGGAATGCCTGGATGCAAGGGATATGATAGGAGATATAGTAAATTGAGTATTTGTTACAGGGGAGGTAGATTAATACAGAAGGTGGGAGGAAGTATAGGGGAATAAAAATATACAACCGACCTGATAGGAGAAAGAAGGGGAAGGTAATGACAATATAGATTTCTGGAAAAGACAAAGGAAATCATACTATTAACTATGTACCAAACAAACAAACAAACAAAGCAAAGCAAAATCTTGTAAGGCAGGTTACTCACTGTATAAATAAATACACATGTAGGGTTTTCCTAAATTAATCTCTCATACAATACATCTGATTACATTTCCCCTTCCTTCCACTCTTCCCACCTCTCTCCCTTCTCCCCCAGATCTACTGCTCCTCTGTTTTCCTTCAGAAAAACAGCAGGTCTCTCAGGGATACCAACCAAATATGCAGTGAGACTAAGCACAAACACTCATATCAAGGCTGGATGAATCCTTTTCCTCCTAAATATGGAGTTTTAAAATAAACTTTTCTCACCTTAGTTGGTGGTATTCCCTCCAAGAGCCAAAGACCACCTTTAAAAGAATCCCAAATGTCAGACACGAGAAGCCCTCTTTTCTTTTCTTTTCTTTTCTTTTCTTTTCTTTTCTCTTCTCTTCTCTTCTCTTCTCTTCTCTTCTCTTCTCTTCTCTTCTCTTCTCTTCTCTTCTCTTCTCTTCTTTTCTTTTCTTTTCTTTTATTGGGTATTTTCTTTATTTACATTTTAAATGTTATCCCCTTTCCAGGTCTCCCTTCCAGAAACCCATCCTTCCTCCCCCCTGCTTCTATGAGGGTGCTCCCCCCCACCCACTCCTACCTAGAAGCCCTCCTTTTTTTAAAGATAGCAATTGGCTTTATTTTTGGTTGCAGTATTGGGTAACATGTTGTTCCATTTTACATGCAGTAAGCCTTCTAGTGAGGAAGCAGAAAGGGCTGGTTTTACAGAGCTTCTGGGCACGGTGGCCCATGCATGTCACCTCAGCCCTTGGAAGGTAATGGCAAGATAGTCCAAGTTCAAAGCCATCCTCAGCTAGGAAACAAGTAAGAACAGTAGCCTAGTCCTGCCAAAGCCAAGTGTCCATTCTAGCTATTTCTTTACAGAGATTAAAACAGAAAAAAAGGAAAAGAAAAAGAAAAGCAACTGTCTTCCATTTCAGGTTACTTTTTGTATCAGGATTACAGTAGTGAGAACTTCCTTATAACTATTGCAGAAACTGGGTTGTTTTGGGAGATGTGGTTGCTCTTTCTCTCTCTAATCATGATATCTGAGAAATTCAGATCAGCAACTTAGTTTCAGGTAGGTTCTGTGGACTAGCAACAACATCCATAGTACTCAGCCTCTAAACTGGAGATGTAGTATGACCAGCAGACTCAAGTTTCTGCTACTGTGATTCCTGGATACTGGTGAACTGCAGCCTGAAACTGGGAAGTAAAACAGGCCTTTTCTCCCCTGGATTGCTTTTGTTCAGGGAAAATGAACTAAGACATTGTTTTTGTTTTTGCTGTGTGTGTGCACGCGCGTGTGTGTGTGTGTGTGTGTGTGTGTGCATGCTTTTGTGTGTGTGTGTGTGTGTGTGTGTGTGTGAAAACGTGCATGCACGTGTGCATGGCCTTCTGTCTTACTCCCCTTTTTCCACAGAAGACATTTCCTTCTAGCCCAGTAGGACTCACTCTCTACTGTCTTGGTTCTGCCTCATCCAGCCTCTCCCTGTGGCCACACCTCTCTGCAGCACAGGCCACCACCCTCCCTCTGGCTAACACTGGGGAACTTTTCTCTAAGATGTTCTCTACAGCTGACTTCCTTCAAAGTGACACCTTTGAAGGTGCCCCTTTTCATGTTTGCAGCCCTTCCAATCCCCCCCTTCAACATCATCATATCATTGCCACCGCTGAGCTCACTAATGAACTGCATGGCAGTGTTTAGCAGTTATCTCTAAATGATAAATTCCTCTTGGAATTTTGACCCTCACATTGTCCCTGTCTTCTCTATGCTAAATGTATTAATCAGTGCCTCTTCCAAAAACCTTTTTTTTCCAACGCTTGAGTCTCAGTACTTTAAGAACACTCTTCCTAAAGACCTGGGTTCAAGTCCCAACACCACATGGCAGCTCACAAAGTCTGTAATTCCAGTTCCAGGGGATCTAATGCTCTTTTCTGTTCTCTCACTATGGCCTGAGCTGCAGAGTGAGTTACAGAGTGACATGCATTGTTAAAAAAAAACAAACATTCTATCACACCTTGCATGAGGCTAAGTAAGCAGTATAGGAGGTGGCCCTTGATTCTCAACAGAACAAACTAAAAATCAAAATGGAGTCCCTCCTTTTAACTGAGCTCAGAGAAGCCCTCTTTTGAATTGTTAGCCAGGGCTTTCTAACAGACTCCCCAAACATCTAGCCTATTACTGCTACTTTTGGATACCCTCTAGAGGTGAAGTATAAACTCTTATTGCTAAAGAAACCACACACTTCAGAAACAGGGCCCAGAGATCCCGGAGGACCAGAAAGCATGAAGCAAGCTTAAAAAACAAATAGGCAAAGAAACAAAAACATAACCAACAGTAACAAGACATGACACCCATGAACCACATCAATGACTAGTGTGCAGTGGGGGCACACAGAGCTCGACAGAAACCAACTCTCTAAGTACTTAGAACATGCTGAAAGAAAGAAAGAAAGAAAGAAAGAAAGAAAGAAAGAAAGAAAGAAAGAAAGAAAGAAAGAAAGTCCATTCCTGATACTAGAAATCTAGCTAATTGATCAGTCTTAGTGAAATCATATCAATTGTAGGAAAATCTACAATTGCTGCTTTACTAAAATCAGGATTATCCCTAACAATTTATAAATATGTGTTCTTATACCCTCAGATAAGAGTAGACTTCACCCCTCATTCTCTGCTACAGCAAAGCACGGTTTACAAAGTTGTATAGCCGAGTTCTAAGGGATATAGTTATAAAACACTCCCACATCCAAGTTTCAGAGAACATTGTGGAAAGATTGCAAGAGGCAGAAGATTGTGTCTCCTAGTAACATCAAAAGCTAAACTTGTAAAGTCTTGCCAAATGTGATCTGAACAAGGAGGATATCAATGAATATACTAAACCGGATGGAGAAAAGCCCCTGAAACCTTAACCATACACAAAAAAACTATGGGCAGGTACATAAAGCTGGGGACAAGAAAGGTTTGCCTTCCACAGAGAGGAGCACACTCATTGGTTGTCCAGAGCCATACAGTCATACCTGAAAACATACATACAAATAATTCTGTATGGACTCAAAAGGCTATATCTGGGCATATGTGTGCATATTCAAATACATATATACATGCAAATTCAACTGATGAAAAGAGAGGTCATAAATTTGAAGGAGAGTGAAGAACAACTATGGGAGGGTTTGGAGAGAAGAAAGTGAAGGGGAAAATGTAATTAAAATACAGTCACAAAAATAAGCAATATACCTCCGTTGCTCCTTTCCATGATCTCTTTCTTTACCTTCGTCTATCTATTTATCACAGGGCAGTGCCACAAGAAGTAAAGTAGCAGGTTTTAGAGATGGAGCCTAAGAGATGGCTCAGCAGCTAAAACTGCTTGATTTTCTCGCAGTGGTTCTAAATTTGTTTTCCTAAACCCACATAGTGGCTCATAATTGTCTGTAATCTTAGGTCCAGGAAATCTGATGCTTCTTCTGGACTCCATGATCATCTGCATTCACATGCATATATGTACAGAGAAAGAAACAAATGCACATAATTAAAATAAATTCATATTTAAAAAAAAGAAATAAAGGAAGGATTGGGGATTTGAATTTTTCCTGTGTTCCAATTCTCCACAGATTTTGTTATTACAGTTTTATTAGTAGACTTTCTGAGCCCTCATTCACACATGAATGATGAAGTTGGTCATAAATAGAAGATACAATTGATAACACTTATTGGCATACTATTTGTCATAACAATTATTAGCAGCTAGGCATTTAACAGGAGCCAATTATGTTTGGGTGAGTCAAATATAAGTTAAAATGCAAGCATCTCATTTAATCTCTGCTGTTCAGATTGTGACGTCCTTTCCAGAATCACTGTGAAGCCAGCCAAGTAGTTTATCTTGGATGATATACACAAATCCATCACTCATTTTTTTTTATCACAACAGACTTCTTTTTTCATAAACTTGTGCGGACTAATTCTTGTTCTCATGCACATTCTCCACCCATTTCTTTTCTGAATTCCTCTCTCTCTCTTGCTACCTGGTATGATTGGAGGTTGCCATGGTGTCATTCAACAAGAGTGCTTGCCTGGCCAGCTCCTCCAGAAGCAGGAGTAGCAGTAGCTGAAGCAGGATACAAGACATCTGGGTATCCATAGACAGAACTTATCTGGATGTCACCAAGCTGATCTCGATGCACTGGCTGAGATGCCCCTCCCTCATGCACTTGAAGATGCCCCAGGAAGAGAAGTCATGCTATCCATGACTTGAGATGAGATGCTAGTGGGAGATGGACTCACTTCACCACCTGTTCGGGTACACTGAGTAGCTCTCCTGGAGACTGGACTTGGACATTTTCACCATCCTTCTGCATCCTGTCCACAGCCTTCATAGGTCTCCTTTAGGTCAAGAGCAAATTTGATGCATTCAGGTTCTTCAGTATAAATCCCAATTAAAAAATTGATTTTATTTTTATTTATGTGTGGGGGGGTTACCTGTGGAGGCTAAAAGAGGGAATAAAATCCCTTGGAGTAAGAATAGAGGTGGTTGCACGGGTGCTGGGAACTTAAATCAGATCCTCTGGAGCAGCAGCAAATGCTCTTAACTTCCAAGTCATCTCTGCATTCATCCTAACTTTACGTGTTACCTGTAATATCCCCCTCCCGTTTCTAAGACTAGTATAATTTGAGCTATTTGTCTTTCTGTCATGATGTAACATTTTCTCCTTTCGACATTACCTAGCTGTAAGATTATATGAATGGGTAAATCAATAAATAACATTTATAATAAAATTTTATGGTTGTGTTTTTTTCAAAGATCTTCAAGTCATCTTCCATTTCTGGGGCTTTCCATTTTGGTACTTTGTCTTCCAGAAAAAATAATACATGTCTAGAAGGCAAGCTGGCATATACCTTATAGGAACGAAGGACAGGATACTTTCATTATAGGAAAAAAGAGATTGGAAGGAAAATAGGATATGGAGTGTTATTAAGGCTCTAGAATTTTTTAAGTGGATTAAAAATCAGTACTAGGCAGAAATAAAAATAGTAGAGGACTTCTGGACATTCACAATCACAAGTATATAAGTTATGATAGCATTCAATAGAAATCTTTCGATGTCTTTAGACCTCAGATAAATGTGTTGAATGAAAAACGTGTTGTAGTGGAATGGCATCATGGTTTGTGGAGAAGGCATGTTTCCCATTAAAATAACACATGGATTAACTCTTCACAATGACACAATTATTTATTACTTGTGAGATTATCATCAATTATTGATGAAGTTAGTAAATGGGTTAAATATAAATAGAAATACGGGTGTATAACTAGTCAAAGCCAAAGTATGACTACAACTTCAAGGGGACATGCATAGACAAGACATTCCAAAGTTATTTCATGTGCTTGGAACAATCAAGTAATATGAACAAAAAGTTTATCCTACAAGGACATTTGGGACCTAAGAGATTCCCCACAGGCATAGTAGACATTAATTTAAGGGTCATGTTGTTAATCAACTTGATTAGACTTAGCATCATTATGGAAACACATGTATGGCTGTGTCTATGAAGTCATCCCAGTAAGGATTAAATAAGACTGGAAGACCCACCTCGAATGTGGGAGACACCATCTCACAGTTGGAGTCCTGTGTTAAAGAGCAAAGGGAACTGAGAGCCATCTTTCATCTCCCTCTGCTTCTTGACTAGAGATTGAATATGGCCATCAGCATACTGCTCCTGCCTCCATGATGTTTCTCTGTGATGGAGTGCACCTTCAAACTGTGAGCCAAAATAAATCCTTCCTTCTTTAAGCTGCCTTGATCAGTTATTTTATCACTGCAGTAAGAAATTGCTAATACAATTATCTTGCCAAAAAAGACTGGAAAGAAGTTTGTGTCAGGAGAGGATGACTCAGTGAAAGGGAGACACAGCTAAGTGCAGAGAGTAATCATAGACCTTAAGAGGGGGAGTTGAACACATGGACATGCACTGAAGAATACTAACTCTGCTCAGCTGGCCAAAACAGCATCAACCAAAGTCCTGGTGTTCTATGTATGACCCTGAAGAATTCTTCTCTGAGAATAGGGTTAGCACAGTGCTGTGCTGACATGTGGGGTGCTGTCTTATAGCTCCTGGATTCACGAGTACACCATTCTATGACTTGACCATCAGGTCCCACTGAGCTTCTCAGTCTTTAATCTAAAAGAAAGTGAGTGATGAGCAGACCTTAAACAAAACAACTGCAGTGAAATTATACAACAAAATAAAAAAGAAAAATGATCTGAGAAAAAATACAGATATTAACATCATCTCGGTGTGTACTTGAACATGGAACTATAACACGGTGTGAACAAAGATCTGTTACCCCAGACATGACTGGCCAAAGAAATAGGCCACCAAAGTTTAGCTTCAATTTAGTGAATCAATAAATTGGGTGTTTCTAATGAGATCATGGGAAACTTCTGTGTGGCTAAATCATTGAGGAAAAATTCTCTCTAGTCCAAATAACTGCTAACCACCTGCAAATTCTCTGGGAGTGTACCACTAATGGTCTCCATCCCATTTGGATCTATTAACGGTAATTGCAGCCAGTGAGAGTTCAAAAAGAAAGATGCTGTGTCATATCTGGAAGCCATCCTTTTACAATACCAGCCAAATTGAAAGAGATCTACTTTCTCAGGGCTGTAGATAGTCTGTAGTAAACCCTGCTTATGTGGAGCACAGCTGGACTCCAGGGAGGAGAACCAGGGAGCCAGGCTCTGGCTCTAACTGCTCTACCAACAGTAAGAACACTTGTGTAGACATGTGTATGTGCTGACACACTGAATCACACGTAGTAAAATTAGCTGCAGACTTGAATTCAGGTGGAAATTAAAATACATAGAAGCCGAGAAAAAATTTTTTAAAAACAACCTTCTGTTCTATAAAAGTTATTATTGAAAATGTCAAAATTGATTTCCAGCTTCATGACAGGCACAGATTTTGTTTTTAATCAAGTGACGCCAGAAGGATAAATTCTGCTTCATACCTGTCCCAGCCTTCAGTATTATATGTGACCCAATGCTCTTGGTCACCTTGGACCTTTATAAAGCAGCTCTGTACCCCTACTTTTGTCTCCTCTGAAAGAGGATCCTAAATACAGAGCATGGACCTTCTTTACCCATTTTCTTGTATTAAGAAAAGCATCTTAAGCTTCTTCTCTCTCTGGTTTTTTGAGACACGGTTTTTCTGTGTAACAGCACTGGATGTCCTGGAAGTCTCTTTGTAGACCAAGCTGGCCTCAGACTCACAGGGCTCTGGCTGCCTCTGCCTCCTGAGTGCTGGGATTAAGGCACATGCAGTCACACCTTGCTATCAGGGCCTTTTGGATATGTCTGCTGAATTGTGTACTCCAAGGCTCTCTGGTCTCCAAGCTTTTATGTGACTCCCCTGTCTCCACCCACTTCTCACTGGTGGAGTGTTAGGCCTGTAGGTGAACTCCACCATATCTCCAGTAGTTTTTTACATGAGTTTGGAGCATTGAACTGGGATCATCAAGTTTTCCCGGGTTGGCACTTCCTTTGTCTGAGCCATGTCTCTGGCTCTGTTCTCTCTTTTTGAAGAACTGCTAAGCTGTTTCCCAAAGTGGCTGCAGCAGTTGAATGAGTTGATGAATGAGCTTTCCAATCTCCATATCTTTGCCAATGTTAGTAATCGCGCATGCTGTTATTCTAGTCACCCCAATGATGTAGTGTCTCATTGTGGTTTTGATCAGCATTTCTCTAAATAACAATGGTGGTGATGTCTTTCAGCAGGCTTGGGTTTAATACCCACTTGCATATTGTCTTTGGCAGGATGCATCTAACTGAATGCTTTGCCCCATTTTAACTGTGTCCTTTTGTTAATTCAAGCAGTCCTTTATATGTCCAATATCCTTGTCAGATACAAAGCTTGCAAACACTTTCTCTCTTGCATAGGTTATCTTCCATTTTCATGACAATGTCCTTTGAATCATACACTCTTAAAACATTTTGACGAAGTTCAACTGACATTGTTTTCTACTATAATTATAACTATTGTGTTCAAAAGTTCAGTCATTAGGGTGCGCTTTTCCTGTTGTTTGATAGGGTGTCATGTATCTCACTCTTGCCTAGGAAATCTTCAACTTTTTATATAGTTGATGATGACCTGGAACTTTTAATCCCTTAATATTTACCTTCTGGATGCTGAGAATTCAGGTGTATGCCACCATGCCACCAGTTAATGTAGTACTAGAGGTCAAATCCAA
Organism: Apodemus sylvaticus; assembly: GCF_947179515.1. NCBI lineage: Eukaryota > Metazoa > Chordata > Mammalia > Rodentia > Muridae > Apodemus > Apodemus sylvaticus. The sequence goes on from NC_067473.1 coordinate 111,691,296, forward strand.
GGTCTTATACATGTTAGACAGGCACTCCTCCAACCATACTACAGTTCTAGCCTCCAAGGATATATTATTTACATGTTCTAAGAGTTTTAGACTTGTTTTCTTGTATCTGTTTTGAGTTAATTTTTTTCAACAGATTTCATGTAACTCAGGCTGATCTTTAACTCTCTATATAGCCAAGTATGACTTCTTAATTGCTAGGGGTAAAGGAATAGATCCTCCACCACTACCCCACCCTACCACCTGTGATAGGAGAAAAGGAGTGGATCCCTACATACCAACTTATTTGCTATCTATCGCTATGTAGACCAGGCTGGCTTCAATTTGTCCATGTGTGGAAGATGACCTAGAACTTCTGATTCTCCTGATCCCAATTCCCAGGTTCTGGGACCACATGCACATGCTACCATGCCTCGTTTATGTGACGCTAAAAATTGAATCCAGAGCTTTCTCCAGGTCAGGCACACACTATGCCAATGGACCCGCATATGCAGCTCCTGTTCTCCATCATAAAACCTCTTTAAATGAAGCCAAATCATGAATTTCAGAAGGGAAGAATTCCTAAGTCACAAAACTACAGATTGCTGAGAGCAAAGTTGTAGGCAGCCATAACCAGAGGAAGAAACTGAGCCTCACCAATGGTAACACTCTCTGTAACTCAAGGTCAGGACCAGCTTCGTGGGCTCATGACCTATGACACTGCAGAGTCCACAGGACCAGAAAAATCTCATATTTTGCTTTAATGCATTTTTTAACATGATGCCTTGCATTTTTATTTTCCACTGGATCCTACAAACTGTGCAGCCATTTGTGTGTGTGTGTGTGTGTGTGTGTGTGTGTAGAATCTTCCCACTGGCTGTACTGTGTACTTTATGAATTCATTATAAATTAGGAACTGCTCTTTCTCCTGTTCTTAATGGGAATGTTTATAGCTATTGTCATTCCCTATTCCTTCAGTGAATACTGAGTCTGTGGCAGGGAAGATAACCTATTCTTTTAATTCCCTGTTCTCCTGAACAAAGGGAGATACCTTCGGACCAGATAAGAAGAACGACAGCCATCACTCCCAGAACGTGAACTTGGATCTTGCTGCTCTGCCTAATACCTCAGGGAGAGGATAATACCTATTGTGTTGGACAGAAAGCATTTCCTGTGACAATGGCGACTGAAACAAATATTTGCTGACTGGAGGGAGAATACATGGTAGTTTAAATGTTCTTCATATAATGGTGCTCTGTCCAGTGGAATTCAGACACATTCATCTGATTTACCCTGATCGGCGAAATTCCAGCGAACATGCTCAGAGCTTTCAACAAGACTATCACTGCATATTGCTTGAGGAATTCTGCCATTACTCAGACCAGAAAACTATGTCAGTCCTCATTAAACAAATAGCAACAAAAGTCATCTGTTCTTCAAGTACCATTAAGGTTGTCAGTACAATGTAATTAACCCATGCCACTTTATTAGGGAAAAACACCTCTAAACGTTCATTTGGCCCCAGGATAAAGGCAAATTATCTGATGGCTAGCGCTATGGGGTAGAAGTTAGGAGTGTAGTGTATACTGTTCTTGTTGAGGACCTGAGATCAGTTCCTAGCTCCCATGTTAAAATGCTAATTTGGTTCCAGGGGATCTGATACTGCATTATGAACTCCAGAGTCACCTACACTCAGACATGCACAAACCCTAACATGTACATATAGGCATATTATTTTAAGTTAGTAATATTCATGGTGAAGGGACATTAAATATGGTTGTCTATACCCACAGACATGTTTTCATACAAACAAATGTGTGCATTTGCAATATCAATGGGTGTCATTTATACAGTAAATTAATCTTTAAACAGAATTTAAAGATTCTGTTTAGAGTATTGAGTAATTTATAAACTACAGAATTTTATTTTTCATAGTTTTGACTCCCAAGTATTCCAAGATCTAGTTTATTCAAGATTCAAGGTCTAGAGAAGCTTCATTTCTCATGAAAAGACTTAACTTCATCCTTATGTGACAGAAAAGGCAAGACAGATCTCTAGGACCCTTTTTTCATAAGGTGTATTTATTATTGTTTAAGTGTGTGTGTGTGTGTGTGTGTGTATGTGTGTGTGTGTGTGTATGTGTGTATGTGTGTGTATGTGTGTGTATGTGTGTGTGTGTGTGTGTGTTTGTGTGTGTGTGTGAACAATCACATATCAGTTTAGGTGTTTGTGAAGGCCAGATGTTGGGTCCCCTGAATCAAGAAAGACAGGGGCTTGAAAGATTCCTGATTTGAGATCTCGGAACAAAATTCTCATCCTTTGTAAGTGAGGCAAACCCTTTCAGCTCCAGTGCCACCTCTCCTGCCTCCTCTAGGATCTCTTTTATAAGGGCCTCTTGTAGTTTCTTTCCTGTTGCTTTGATAAAACACACCTTGACCCAAAAGTAACTTATTGAAGAAAGGATATATCTCACTTCTATGTCATAGTCTGTTACTGTAGTGGCATCAAGACAGGAACTTCAAACAGCTAGTCCATCATATCCATGGTCAAGGGGAAAGAGAAATAAAGACATGTGTGCTCTCTTGCTTGCCTGCATTGCTTGTATACTGTTCAGGACCTTCTGCCTAGGGAATAGTGCAGGCCACATAGAGAGGGTCTTTCCTCACCAATTAAAGTAAGACTACCCCTAACAGACAAGCCCAGAGCCCAACCCAATTGAGACAATCCCTCATTGAGTCTCTCCTCCCAGGTGACTCTAGGTTGTGTCACATCAGCAATGAAGCTGAGTGGTCCAAGCACTAAGTTCTCTAAGAGGATTCTGCATTCACAATTCAGTCCACTCCCAGAGGTCCTTCCTCTTGAAACTGACACTTCAAGAGTCAGGATTCTCCTTGTGAATTGGGATGGTAGCACACTTATTCAGAATTTAATGAAAACTGTACATGTTATCTAGGATATTATAAATATGTCACACTTGAATTTGAATGAGACTGTGTAACTGTGTTTTTCAAATATGTTTAAGATTCTAAGCTTAGAGTTTGCAAAGTGTTAGGGTCTGTTTATACCTTTGTGCTATGGATCTGTGACAAACTGGACACACACACACACACACACACACAGAGAGAGAGAGAGAGAGAGAGAGAGAGAGAGAGAGAGAGTTTGGCAAGAAGAATTTGAAAAGGAAGTGATCTCCCATGGTCAATGTTACCACCTCTGTTTGGAATATTTCCACCAAAGCATGCTAACTGCAGATACAAAGACGAGACAAGCAGTTGTTTCTCAACATCGGGCTTCCTATTTACCACACAACACTTACGATATTCCAAATGGCATCTACAGTTATCTCAACATATTCAACAGCTGTCAGGGATTGGCCTGTGATGGTGTGAACACGAGCCATCTGCTCCCCACTGGAAACCTGATTATTCAGGAAGCCTATTTCTTGCTGATGGCTTACAGCTCCTCAGGGTGTTTAGATGCATGGAAACATGGATAAATGGGGTTGCTCTTTAGTGGAAGTGGTGCCATCCAAAAGTGTTTTGAAAAGCATGAAGCTGATCCAAGCTTCACACTTGTGGATCATACGGATGGACCACTTTTCTTCCCGACAGGAGCTGAGCCATCCATGAAAATCTATAGAATAAAATGTCCTCAGAAAAAAGACTTCAGAGTAACAAAAACGTAAGATAACTTTAATTTAAATGAGCATGTACCAGAATGACAAAATGAAATGTAAATGATCCTATTTTAAGATCCCATTTTAAGGACGATTCCGTATATGGATTAATGTTCTGCTAAAAGTGCTATCTCAGATTCTCTGTAAGACCTTCATCAAGTGATTTAATCTTTCTGGTCTTCAGTCTCTCCATAAACCTAATTAGATTAGGATGTCTTTGCCACCAGCTACACTGTGCTTTCATACAATTATTATGACATGAGATTAGAACATTTTCTGAGTAAAGAGTCACAGGGAATGAGGTGTATCTATTTCCATGGATTCCAGTTAGCTACCCAAACACCTTCACTTACCTGGCTTGAGTTTCTTCCTGGAGTTAATACAAAACTGGATGAAATAATTCAGAACGTCTGCCCCAAGCAGATGCAGAACACAGGAGAGACAGCTAGCCACCCTGCACTGTGGATATCCCCTTCTCTCTGCAGAACAGCAGACAGAGAGGGGGATGAACAGACAGCGACGACGGAGAGACTGGGGGCACTAACAGGGGCTTTTCAGAGCTCACAGGAAAGAAAGGGGAATCAAAACTTGATTTGGACTTGCTAAAGAGTAGCAGCTTTGGCAAGCATCTACCAGAGGGTTATATACGGGAGGGGGTTCAGAGGTATGCTTGAATAATCATAGTAAATAAAATTCTAAAGCCCAGATTGGCACCAGCTGAACAGACAGGAGCGAGCTGACACCGTGCCTGATGTTTACAAAGGTCAGGGTGCCCTGAAGACAAAGATCATAGATTTCTTCTGAGCCTCAGGTGTTATCAAAAGTGATACCAGGTCCAGGACTTAAAATAATCAAACAAACAGTAAAAGTCACGGATAAAAATTAAAAGGAAATGTGTATTGAAATTTAAAAAAAAAAAGAAAGAAAGAAAAGAGCTGTGGGCACCAAGTTATAAAACTGAATGGTAGTATTGTCACAGTTTTCTGAATATGACAAATAGGAACTCAAAACAATAGAAACACACCCAGGTGAGCACACACACACACACACACACACACACCCCGTAGAGTGTTCCCTTAGGACCTAAGATTAGGCACAGACCACAACCAAGCACCAATTCTCAACACAAAGACATCCTTTATTAAGAAAGGCAAAGAGACAAAGTGGCTGAATCTGAATCAGGCAGAAACAGCAGCAAAGAGCTAGGCAGGCACAATTTTAAAAGGATCAAAGGGGAGATCTGTGTTAGAAAGAGCTGGGATGGGCTGTAAATTCTGATTGGGCATGTTCATTCACATAGACAAATGGGGAATTTTGAGTTGGAATTTGACCTTGATAGGTGGACCTCATGGTCAGCCTCAGGAATGAGTCAGGCACATAAAAGTGGCCAAATAAGGGAATAGACCTTGGTGGCTAGCTTTAGGAACGTGAAAGTGCTTAAAGCTATCACATATCAATCACAATTTTTTTCATTAAAATAAAAACAAGCAAAACATAAGAGAATCTAAGAGTTCAGCAAAGGAAAGGGAAGGGGGGAAAGGCAAAACCTGCCAGGGCCATGTTTGTCAGGCTTGGGCCTGTTAGAGACATCCAATAATGAAGACATAAGTGTTGTTTGCAAGTCACCAGAAAAGCTAATTCTTAGATGTTATTTGATTCATTGATTTTTTTACTTCATATGTTTGAGTGTTGCCTGCATGCATGTGTGTTTACCATGTGGATATATTTCCTACAGAGGCTATAAGAGCATACCCCCCTGGAATCTGAATTATGGACTCTTGTGAGCTGCCATATGGGTGCTGGGAACTGAATTCTGGTCTTCTGAAAAAATAGCAAATGCTCTTTTAACCACTTAGCCATTTCTCTAGCCCTACTTGAGTTGTTTTCTAAATGAAAATTTAAAGAGATTACCTTTACTTAAGATGAAAATTATAAAAGAGGTGTATATACAAATGAAAAGAATAATGAAAAAAGAAAATATATTGCTAATAGCTTTTTTAAATTCCACATGTAGATGACTACTTATCAATATCTGCACTAAATGTATGTCTGGTGCCTATGGATGTCAGAAGAGGGTTTTGGATTCATAAGACATATATACAAATAGCAGTGAGCTACTAACATGAGTTCTGAGGCCTAAACCTCCCCCACTTGCCTAAAAACTGGTAATATGATGTGCACCTGTAATCCTAAACCAGGCATGAGTGGTCAGTTCCCTGGCTCCAGTCAGGAGAGCTGAAACAATGATTTTCAGTAAAAGAACCTGGCTCACAAAACCAAGATATTTGAAAAGAAACTCTAGTTTGATTTCTAGACATTTGCATATGCATACACATCTACACACATAATTTTTAATTATTTTTAAAGCAGACAAGAAAAGGAAAGGCATGCAATAACAGGTGATAAAATTAAAAAGAAATTAGGACCAAAGAACCACACCTTTGTCTTCCTTCTTCTTAAGCTTCATGCGGTATGTGAATTGTATCTTCGGTATTCAAAGCTTTTGGGCTAATATCCACTTATCAGTGAGTATATACCATGTGTGTTCTTTTGTGATTGGGTTACCTCACTCAGGTTCCATCCATTTGCCTAAGAATTTCATAAATTCATTATTTTTAATAGCTGAGTATTATTCCATTCTGTAAATGTACCACACTTTCTTTATCTGTTCCTCTGTTGAAGGACATTCTTTGCACCTTCTAGATATTATAAATAAGGCTACTATGAATATAGTGGAGCATGTGTCCTTGTTGGAAGGTGGAACAAAATACAGGAGAAATATGGAGACAAAATGTGGAGCAGAGACTGAAGGAAAGGCCATCCAGAGACTGCCCCACCTGGGGATTCATCCCATGTACAGTCACCAAACACAGACTCCAAATACTGTGGAGGCCAAGAACTGCATACTGACAAGAGCCTGGTATATCTGTCTCTTTAGAAGCTCTGCCAGAGCCTGACAAATACAGAGGCAGATGCCCACAGTCAACCATTGGACTGTGCACAGGGTCCCCAATGGAGGAGTTAGAGAAAGGACTGAAGGAACTGAAGGGGTTTGCAACCCCATAGGAAGAACAATATCAACCAACCAGACCTCCAGAGCTACCATGGACTAAACTACCAACCAAGGAGTACATATGGAACAACCCATGGCTCCAGATACATATGTAGCAGAGGATGGACTTGTCAAGGATCAATGGGAGAAGAGGCCCTTGGTCCTGTGAAGGTTTGATGGCCCAGTGTAGGAGAATGTGAAGGCAGGAAGGCACCCTCACAGAAGCAGGGGAGGGGGAAGGGGGTTTCAGGGGTGGAGTGGGGGAACCTGAATAGGGGATAACATTTGAAATGTAGATAAAGAAAATATCCAATAAAAAAAGAAATTAGGAAAAGAAAAAATATCTACACTCAAGATATAATACAAATTTCATTAAGTGAAATAGAAATAATTCACAAACTTGAAGAAAGATGCTGTTTGTGCTGGATTTTTTATAGATATATGGAAAAATCATCAAAAATGTGATTTAAAATAGCACCCATTTAGTAACTCAACATTCCAGCACAGAAAGTTCCAAGAAGACTAGACAGAATTTTCTGATGATGGTCTCTCAGGCTAAAATTAAAGGATCAATAAACACACATTTTTATCTGAATGATCTGAGAGAGCATCTTCTCTTAAGATTATCAGATTATTGGCTCATCTTGTTGTACTGATCAAGTGTACATTTACAAAGGAACCTAAGATAGCATCCTATAGAGTTCCTGCACATCCATATTTATTAAGGTGTTATCTGTAGTAGCCAAGCTGTGGGACCTGTACAACAAGCCAGTCAACTATGAGTTTCTACCACTTATGCCTGTGTATACAGGCAGCTCAAGCACACACACACACACACACACACACACACACACACACATACACACACACGCTGTGTGTGCTTAAATGCATATGTATATATTTCATTTTAGTGAAGGCTGGCCTCTACAATAGAAAAGGAAAAGATAAATAAATGTAAATAACAACTCACTGAAGAATAAAGAAGAATGTGTATATTGCTCATCTATGATCACATAATCTATGACAACAAAGGCAAAATGAAACAGCAAAAATAGCAGTCTGCCATCCAATTCTCTTTCATTTGCTGTACAGAAAAGAGAAGCTTGATTTTTTTTCTTAAGCCAAACATACAACCAATAATAGGGTGTTAGGGTTAGAGTTTATTAAAAAAAGAAAAAAAAATGACTTCAGAAGAAAATTGTTTATATATTTTTGAAGAAACAAAGACATAGCATTAAGGAGTAAGGAAAAGATTAGCCAACTAGAATACATTAGTGACTAAGAAAAGTCAAGTACCAAAGGGAAGATGATATTTGTAGTTTATGCAATTGGCAAAGGCCACAAGCTAGAGTTTATAAAGAACCTTTACAAGTCAACAAGAAACAGAAGTAAGCCAACAGAAATACTTGGCAGAGGCATTTAAAACTATCTCACTCTAAATAGAAAAGGTTGTCCTATGCCATTAATTCTTAAGAGAACATAACATGAAAGCTATTGCAGGATGTTACTCCCCACATAAAAGCTTCAGTTTAAAAGGGCATAGCACCCAGAGCTAGGAAAACCTAATCACTTGAATCACCCTGTAAGTGTTGAAAGAAGTGTTTTGTGGAACAAGAAAATTGAGAGTTTATTCTTAAGTCGAGCATATATATAACTTAGGACTATGTAATTCTGCCTTCAAGCATATGCTATAAAATATACACACTGCACAAAACCAAGCAATGTTTCTAATGATGAACATGACAGTACAATTTACAGCCAAACCAGAAGTCAAATTGTCTGTCAGTAACACAATACTTGTAGCTCCACGAATGTAATACTACAGAGTGCTGCAACCTTTTTTTGATTACTGCTACATACAACATCATCTTCCAACACACAATAGAAACATGTGCCATGAATATCTAAGCCACGGTGATACACATATAGATAGATGATATGACTCACCCATACAGATCAAAGAGGTAAAAGAAATGATCGGATTGGCAGTAGGTTAAGACTGACCTTCAGAAAAGAATGAAATGCTACAGACCATAAAGTTGGTAGATGGAATGGATATTCTAGGGTTCTAACATGCTGTTTTCTAAATCTGGGTGGAGGCTAGGTAAGAGGGTTCATGTTTGCATTCATACTTTTTCATGGCTGGAACCAAATATCTGATAAAAAGCAATTTAAAGCAGCAGGAAGTGTTTACTCATTTCGGCTCACATTTAGGGAGGATACAATCCTTCATGAAGGAAAAAAAATAACTATGTTAATCTGGCCTCAAAGTATGCATTCAGGAAGCAGCAGAAAATGAAAGCCAGAGAACAGCTTTCCATCATTTTTATTCCCCGAATCATAGGATTACACCATTCTGATTTAGAGTGAGTCTTTCCTTCTCAGTTGACCCCTTTGCAATGCAATCCTAAACATCCCTAAGTGCATGGTTTATCAGTACTCTAAAGGGTTTTGTTATTGTTGTTTGGGTTTGCTTTCTTCATTTCTTTGTTTTTTAGTTTAGTCAATTGGATAATCAAATGTACACATCACCAAAAAAAAAAAAAAATAAAGAAAGTTAAGCATAACACATCTACCCCTTGTCAAATACATCACTTTAAATCAGACATGCCACCTCTGCTCCTCAGAGGCTCATGGCCATTTCATAATGAAAAATTCACTTGTTAAACTTCAAAATTTCCCAGTTTAAACCAATTTCAATACTGTATAGAGTTCGAGCTTTTTTCTGAAACATAAAACTATTAACTGTGAGTCCTTACAAAAAATTAAAACATTAAGTAGGATACTTTGAGTATACAGTGCCATAGAATTGAGACACCTATTCCAAAAGGGAATGGGACATGTCAATAAAATACTGACACAACCTAATACTGAAGCTCAGAGTAAACACAAATCTGTGACTTTTGAGTACTGGGACATTTGCTGGCATTATCTGGGAACATGGAGCTTTTCTTTGAGGCCAGCTCAGCTTACTAGTCACTGCTAGTCCTAGCACCTCCACAAACTTGTAGCCTCTGTTGCTACACAAGTTTCAGCTTCTTCACTTCATTCAATGACTTTTCAAGGCCTATATGAAAGGAATCCAATCCAGCCATACACTGAGGGAAGCCTTAGCAGATTTTTGGACCTGGGATGAAAGATCCACTACCCCATGACTCTTTTAGTTCATGACTTTGAAATCAGCAATGTACAGCACTGAAAAGTTCTATTGACATCTTGATATTTAGGGTGCCTTCCCCCACCCATTGTGTCAAATTGAAGTGACTGGACCTGGGAAAATGCTTCCCTGAGAAGTTATTTTTACATGAGTGACTGCTTCAGTGGCATTCTCTGTTTAACCATCCTTTTTTGTATATATATTTTTTATTTTCTATATTCTTTGTTTACATTCCAAATACTTTCCCCTTTCCCAGTTACCCCCTCCCCATATGTTCCATAAGTCCTCTTCTCTCCATCCATTCTCCAATCATTCCCCCTCCCTTTTCTCTGCCCTGGTACTCCCCTACAATGCTGGATCAAGCCTTCCTAGGATCAGAGCCCTCTTCTTCCTTCTTCATGGGAATAATTTGATATGCTAATTGTGTCTTCAGTATTCAGAGCTTCTGGGCTAATTAATATCGAAATACTAAAAGTCTTGGAAAGAACAGGAATTCAAGGCCCATACCTAAACACAGTAAAAGTAATATATAGCAAACTGCTAGCTAACATCAAACTAAACGGAGAGAAACTTGAACAATCCCACTAAAATCAGGGACTAGACAAGGCTGCCCTCTCTCTCCATATCATTTCAATATAGTACTTGAAGTTCTAGCTAGAGCAATTAGACAACATAAGGAGGTCAAAGGAATACAAATTGGAAAAGAAGAAGTCAAATTATCACTATTTGCAGATGATACGATAGTATACTTAAGTGACCCATAAAACTATCAGAGAACTCCTACACCTGATAAACAACTTCAGCAAAGTGACAGTTTATAAAATCAACACAAGCAAATCAGTTGCCTTCCTATACTCAAAGGATAAGCAGACTGAAAAAAAGGTTATGGAAATGATACCTTTCACAATAGCCACAAACAATATAATGTATCTTGGTGTGACTCTAATCAAACAAATGAAAGATCTATACAAGAACTTCAGGTCTCTGAAGAAGGAAATCTAAGAAGAAATCTCAGAAAATGGAAAAGTCTTCCATGCTTGTGTATTGGCAGGATTAATATAGTTAAAATGGCCATCTTGCCAAAAGCAATAAACAGATTCAGCGCAATCCCCATCAAAATCCCAACTCAGTTCTTCACAGAGTTAGAAAAAGCAATTCTCAAATTCATCTGGAATAACAAAAAACCCAGGATAGCTAAAACTATTCTCAACAGTGAAAAAACTTCTGGGGGAATCAGTATCCCAGACCTCAAGCAATACTACAGAGCAATAGTATAGAATTGAAGACCCATAAATGAATCCACACACCTGTGGTCACTTGATCTTTGACAAAAGAGCAGAAAACATCCAGTAGAAAAAAGATAGCCTTTTCAACAAATGGTGCTGGTTCAACTGGAAGTCAGCATGCAGAAGAATGAGAATTGATCCATCCTTATCTCCTTGTACTAAGCTCAACTCCAAGTGAATCAAGGACCTCCATGTAAAACCAGACACACTGAAACTATTAGAAAAGAAACTGGGGAAAACACTTGAGGACATGGGCACAGAGTAAAAGTTCCTGAATAGAACATCAACAGCTTATGCTCTAAGATCAAGAATTGACAAATGGGACCTCATAAAATTACAAAGTTTCTGTAAGGCAAAGGACACTGTCAAAAGGACAAAATAGCAACCAACAAATTGGGAAAAGATCTTCACCAACCCTACATCCGATAGAGGGCTAATATCCAATATATACAAAGAACTCAAGAAGTTAGACCCCAGGGAATCAAATAACCCTATTAAAAAATGGGGTACAGATCTAAACAAAGAATTTTCACCTGAAGAAATTTGGATGGCTGATAAGCACCTTAAGAAATGCTCAACATAATTAGTCATTAGGGAAATGTAAATCAAAACAACCCTGAGATTTCATCTCACACCAATCAGAATGGCTAAGGTTAAAAACTCAGGAGACAGCAGGTGTTGGTGAGGATGTGGAGAAAGAGGAACACTCCTCCACTGCTGGTGGGATTGTAAGATGGTACAACCACTCTGGAAATCAGTCTGGCAGTTCCTCAGAAAACTGGACATGACACTTCTAGAGGACCCTGTTATACCTCTCCTGGGCATATACCCAGAGGATTCCCTAGCATACAATAAGGACACATGTTCCACTATGTTCATAGCAGCCTTATTTATAATAGCCAGAAGCTGGAAAGAACCCAGATGTCCCTCAATGGAGGAATGGATACAGAAAATGTGGTATATTTACACTATGGAATACTATTCAGCAATTTACAACAATGAATTCATGAATTTTTTAAGCAAATGTTTGGGACTGGAAAATGTCATCCTAAGCAAGGTAACCCAATCACAAAAGAATATACATGAAATGCAATCTCTTAGAAGTGGATATTAATTAGCCCAGTTTAACCATCCTTTCAAATGAATTTTGGTTTTTAAGAGCTGAAGCTTTTTAGTGGGTAGGATTTAATTCTCTAGGAGTTTTTCCTATTGTCCTAGTGCAAAGTTTAAGCTCTCTCCTTTTACAATCCTGTTACAGGAATGTAACAATCCTGTTAATTACAGTTGCTTATCTCTACTTGTCTAAATTTTTGAACATGCTTATAACCCTTTTCTCACCAAGCTGAATGTTTCTATTTTCTATCCTTCTGCTATGCTTCTTGCTATACTCTCTGACTATAACTCTAGGTAAGAGCTTTGAACAATAAACATGTTATGTAGCCTGAATGCCATAATGTCTTTTTTCTCTACCCTTTATTCACATTTCTAAGACAGAAAAAAATCAGTATGAGTCTTTGACAGAATGTAACATGAATAGCCTCTAGACCAGTTCCCAATAGGGAAGCCTTGTTATGCTCTGAAATCACATGAGTCAAGTTGCTACTGCCCATATTTTTCTCAATTTTGCACTCCATAACTCCCACTAAAATATCCTATTAATTTTGATTTATAGATTTCAAGGTTGTTTTATTTCACAGTTCTAAGCTCTTCCACATTCCTTCACAAACCATATGTATAAGCCTACAAACTACACAATAACCCCACTCCTGATACCAATTTCTATATTAGTTACCGTTATCATTACCATAACCAACTACCCAAGAAAAAGTAGATTAATGAAGGAAGAGTTTATTTTGTTCATGATTTGAGGGAAATGTGTATATCAGGATAGAAATAGCATAATGGTGGTAGGCTATTCACATAGTATCTTCAATGGAGAGGCAGAATGAGATAAATTCTTATGCTTAGTTCCTTTTCCCAGTTTTACTTAGTATGAGACCTCAACCCATTGCATTGTGACAGCAAACTTCAGGGTGAGTCATTCCTCCCCAGTTGAATCTCTTTAAGAAATGCCCTCACAGTCATACACAATGTTTTGACTCATTAAAGACTTAAATGTTTCATAATCCAGTAACTTTGACAATAAAAATTAATGATCATAACTTTGTAATAATGTGTAAATGTATGTATACATTTTTTGCACAATTACTTGTGATGTTATACTTCAGTAAAATGTGCCTAAAGTACACAAAAGGAATAGAAATAATACTTAATTGACGTTTTTACATGTATATTGGACACTTTCATTAGTATTCTCACACAGTTTAAATGAGGCATTGCTGGCCCAAGGACATGTTATGCTCTTGAAATCTCAACAGTTTTCCTTTATTCGGGCAGCACATATAATCTAAAGAGAATAGAAATATGTTCTGTTTTTCACAACTCTTATCTTCTCTGTAAAATCCTCACTCTACTCTGTGACACAGGTAGGAAGCTGTTATTGCATTTTATTAATGAGTAAACTGAGTTGCTTAAAAAAAATAAGCATGCTATCCTGAAGATGTCAAATCTGGTACTTGCTAAATAAATTTTTGTAGTGTGGCCTTTTTCTATATGGTCAATTCACAGTCATTAGAACAAGCTATGCAGAAAAGCATAGAGATAGCTATGTTTATTCTAATAGAAATAAAGCTATGAACATACAGAGTACTGAGAAGACATATATTCTCAGATGGAATTCCAGCCATTCCTGTGTTCTCCAATGTACAATTGATCTTAGATGTTACACAGTGCAGGAATTGGAAGGCTCCCTGAAAGGTAGATTCCATATGCAGCATCTATGAAGTCATCTTTCATGATGGAGTGAGTCTTTGGCGTGATGAAGCTGTTTGAGGATCATGCACACTACTATAGGTAACCCCTGAACCATGCCTGTAAGCCAAACTGGATTGTGATGGACTTGTACTTTGGTCTGTTATCTGTGTTCTCTTTAGGTGAAGTGACTTTTGTTCATATTTCCCCTTAGAACATTGATACTATAAAAAATGTTGAGAATTGGATACAATTGCAAATCCTCTCACTTTCCCTTTGACCAAATTATATGAGATTCTATAACTTAAAAAACTCTACTTAAGACCATTATTTCATGAATGATGAATTTACACACATAAAATCCCAAGACCTAGTGCAAGGATGTTATTCACTTGTGCATAGTGTATTTCTAGCATTAATAAAAATATAATATCCCTTTATAAACTGAGAAAACCCAAGGAACCATTAGAAAAATGAAAGAATATTATAACCGGTTCTCAAAGCTGATGGAGGGTGGGCAAACATCCCAAAACATTTTTATTAGCTGTGGCTTTTAAAGATTTTTAGGGTTTATAAGGTTCTGATAATAAAGTCATCCCATAGACTCTGAGTTTTATTTCTTCCTTAAGTACCTGGCATTTCTACCTGGTGTTTAATTAAAATAATCCAGCAGAAACAATTGCACTTCTGTCCAGGCAGCTGTGCTTCACTGAAGCTGGTGTACATTTATTACTTCATTCAGCACAAGTAGATTGGCGCCCACTGTGTGATAGGCACTATGCTTAGCAGTATTCGTGAGATAAAAGATGAGTTCTACCCCAAAAGCAATCTGGCAAGAATAGAGATAAAGTAAGTAAGTAAAGAGGCATTAATAATCTACCCCAAAAGCTGCTATGACATCTGTAAATGGAGCATCTAATACAGAGGCCAAAAGACATTGAGATAAGAAAAAAATGTGTATACCACAAAGGGACTACTACCAAAGCTGGGGAGAAGGGCCAGTGGGTGTCTGTTCATGCAAGCACAGGGTCTTAAAATGAAACCCTCCATTTACATAAAGCCAGGCATTGTACTACATGTCTGTGATTCCAGTACTGCTATGGTGAGAAAAGAATTGCTGGATACTCTCAGTCCAGCTAGCCTGGAATACACAGTGGTGATTAAGAAGCTTTGCTTTAAATATGGAAGGAAAGTTGAGAAAACACACCCAAGGATGGTATCGATCCCAAAACATATCCAAGCACTTACTCAAGAAGAAACAGAGAGGGGAAAGGACAGAGACAGGCACAGGTAATACCAGTGGACCCAAACAAGGTGAATTTAGAAGAGACCCCAGAGAACAGTAACTGGCAAAATTCAAACTCATTTTGAGGACAGTAACATTGAATCAAAGAAGAGGGTCTTATAAAAACATGTCTACATAAGATGAGTCATAACATAAACACCCTGTAGGTTTATTTAAGTACTTCACATTTTTCATGCAAGAAATGCAGACCTGCTGCAGAATCTAAACTTAGGTTTTGTTTTTTAAAGATCACATTGTATGGATTGTAGAGTCCAAAAAATGGAACAAGATTGAAAACAAGCAGATGAGCTGTCATGGAAGAGATGAAAGTGTCCCACAGGAGGGCAGAAGAAATGTGGTGGATGGTATATAAAGAGAGATGGATTAACAGACCATGTTCAGAGTTAGCAGAAATAGAGAAGCCAAGGGCAGTACCAAGTTTCTAAGTTGGGTGTGGCAGAATCCACCTTTGTCTCCAGACGAAAAGTAAAAGAACAGCCTACCACCACACAACACAGGTGGGACAGTACAGACAGGTGGAGAATACCCAGAGGCCCTCTAGCCATATGGCCTTCCTTCAGTGGGAGCCACTATAATATGCATGCATGTTGTAGACAGGTGGGGAGAGAAAAAGAAGCAGAACAATTTGAACATTATGAAGAGAGGTGGAACTGGAGTT
Organism: Apodemus sylvaticus; assembly: GCF_947179515.1. Taxonomy (NCBI): domain Eukaryota; kingdom Metazoa; phylum Chordata; class Mammalia; order Rodentia; family Muridae; genus Apodemus; species Apodemus sylvaticus. The sequence continues at coordinate 111,707,218 of NC_067473.1, forward strand.
GCAAAGGTGGAAAGGAACATCCTATGTGAGTAGCCCACTTACCACCAAGGCCATGGTGAAGTCCCAGCCCATGTCGCTGTTGAGGGTCATGTCTGAGTCTATGGTAATGCAGCAACAAGGGTATTTGTCAAAGTCCATGACTTATATTACCACTAAAATGCACATGGACATCCCTGGTCTGGGCTACTGCCTGGGACCATATAGTTGTCCAAGGACTATGCTTAGATTGCCCTGCCCCTCACTGGCAGCAGCACTCTGAAGAGCTGGTCCCATCTTTCATCAGCTACAGCACTCAGGTGAAACAGGGCCTTCACCTTGCCTGGGTACCTTAGTCAAGCTGGTCCTGATGGTGAAGGCATGGGTGGGGCAGCACCAAGGGTGTGAGAGTGTGAGAGCTGACCCAGTCCCTTCCCAGCTACACCACTCACATTGGGAGAATGGGACCCCCATCTCAACTGAGCAGGAGAGTAAAGCTGGCTTTGGTGGCATGGGTGCAGGTGAGCAGGCCCAGAAGAGGCCCCTTGCCTGATGGAGCACTGAGTGAACTAACTGGGACAGTGCTGAAGAGCTCACCCTGGTGGAGAGTATGGAGGGGGAGCTGATGGGCTGACCAACTCAACTACCACCTAGGCCCAGATCCAGGGTATTGAGTTGGCTAACCCCCAAATCTATCTCATCTATGAACTGCCCAAACACATGAAAGGGCCAGTACTGCAGAGCCAAAGCATCTGGATCTCCATGACTTAACACACTAACAGGATAACCAAGAGGAATGAATCCTGGTTAGCATTTGGTATTGATGGTGTAGCAGAATCCAGAGGCCTCAGACCAGACCAATGACTCACTGCAATGAACATTTGAAGTTAAGATGCATGGACAAAAAGGTATACTATGGGACACACTGTGACACACTACAGCTTCCACGAGAAGTTGTTTTGTATGCTTTGTTTATTGTTTTGTTTTTTATTTTCTTAGAGGATAGGTTGCAAGGGTAAGGGAAAATATGGAGGGATACTGAGATGAGTGGGGTTTGGGTGCATGATGTGAAATTCACAAAAATCAGTAAAAGGTTTTAGAAAAAGCAATATACAGCAAACCGGTAGCCAACATCAAACTACATGGAGAGAAACTTGAAGAAATCCCACTAAAATCAGGGACTAGACAAGGCTTCCCCCTCTCTCCATATCTTTTCAATATAGTTCTTGAAGTCCTAGTTAGAGCAATTAGACAACAGAAGGAAGTCAAAGGGATACAAATTGGAAAGGAAGAAGTCAAATTATCACTATTTGCAGATGATATGATCGTATAATTAAGTGACCCTAAAAACTCTAAAAGAGAACTCCTACAGCTGATAAACAACTTCAGCAAAGTGGCTGGCTACAAAATCAACGCAAGCAAATCAGTAGCCTTTATATATTCAAAGGATAAGCAGACTGAGAAAGAAATTAGGGAAATGACCCCCTTCACAATAGCTACAAACAACATAAAGTATCTTGGGGTGACTCTAACCAAACAAGTGAAAGACCTATATGACAAGAACTTCAGATCTCTGAAGAAGGAAATCAAAGAAGATCTCAGAAAATAGAAAAACCTTCCATGCTCATGGATTGAAAGGGCCAGTACTGCAGAGCCAAAGGGCAGGATTAATATAGTTAAAATGGCCATCTTGCCAAAGGCAATCTACAGATTCAATGCTATTCCCATAAAAATCCCAACCCAGTTCTTCATAGAGCTAGAAAGAGCAATTCTCAAATTCATCTGGAATAACAAAAAACCCAGGATAGCTAAAACTATTCTCAACAGTAAAAGAACTTCAGGGGGATTCAATATCCCAGACTTTAAACTCTACTACAGAGCAATAGTGATAAAAACTGTATGGTATTGGTACAATATCAGGCAAGCGGATCAATGGAATAGGATCGAAGACCCAGAAATGAACCAACACATCTATGGTCACTTGGTCTTCAATAAAGGGGCTGAAAGCTTCCAGTGGAAAAAAGATAGTCTTTTCAACAAATGGTGCTGGTTCAATTGGAGGTCAACATGCAGAAGAATGCGCATCGATCCATTCTTATCTCCTTGTACCAAACTCAACTCCAAATGGATCAAGGACCTCCACATAAAACCTGACACACTCAACCTAATTGAAAAAAAACTGGGGAAGACCCTGGAGGACATGGGCACAGGGGAAAAGTTCCTGAATAGAACACCAATAGCTTATGCTCTAAGATCAAGAATTGACAAATGGGACATTATAAAACTACAAAGTTTCTGTAAGGCAAAGGACACCGTCAAAAGGACAACACGTCAACCAAAAGACTGGGAAAGAATCTTCACCAACTCGAAATCCGACAGAGGGCTAATATCTAATATATACAAAGAACTCAAGAAAGTAGAACCCAGAGATCCAAATAACCCCATTAAAAAGTGGGGTACGGAGCTAAACAAAGAATTTTCACATGAAGAACTTCGGAGAGCTGAGAAACACCTTAAGAAATGTTCAACATCATTAATCATTAGGGAAATGCAAATCAAAACAACCCTGAGATTTCACCTCACACCAGTCAGAATGGCTAAGGTCAAAAACTCAGGAGACAGCAGGTGTTGGCGAGGATGTGGAGAAAGAGGAACACTCCTCCACTGCTGGTGGTATTGCAAAATGGTGCAACCACTTTGGAAATCAGTCTGGCGGTTCCTCAGAAAACTGGGCATGTCACTTCCTGAGGACCCTGTTATACCACTACTGGGCATATATCCAGAGGATTCTTCAGCATGCAATAAGAACACATGCTCCACTATGTTCATAGCAGCCCTATTTGTAGTAGCCAGAAGCTGGAAAGAACCTAGATGTCCTTCAACGGAGGAATGATACAAAAAATGTGGTATATTTATACAATGGAGTACTATTCAGCCATTAGAAACAATGAATTCATGAAATTCTTAGACAAATGGATGGAGCTGGAGAACATCATACTAAGTGAGGTAACCCAGTCTCAAAAGATCAATCATGGTATGCACTCACTGATAAGTGGATATTAGCCTAGAAACTTTGAATACCCAGGACATAATCCACAAATTAAATGATGTCCAAAAAGAATGGAGGAGTGGGCCCTGGTTCTGGAAAGACTCAGTGCAAGAGCATAGGGGAATTCCAGAACAGGGAAGTGGGAAGGGGTAGAGGGAAGAATACGGGGACGGAAGAGGGCTTATGGGACTTGCGGGGAGTGGGGACCCAGAAAAGGGGAAATCATTTGCAATGTAAATAAAAATAAATAAATTAATTAATTTTAAAAAAAAGCTACAAGAAACAATCCTGAATGTTTTCATCATAAAGAAATGATAGTAATCCTGTAAGACAAGCACTTTGAATGTTGAGGCAGGGGAACAGCCATGAGCTGGAGATCAGCTTGGGCACATGGCAAGATCACATGATACCCTCGTTAGCATTTATAGTCATATGCTGTTAGGGTATCAGTTAAATATAAGAGGGAAAAAGAAATGCATAAAAAATACAAGGATGAAAATATTCTGCCTCAAAAAAAAAAAAAAAAAAAAAAAAAAAAGGAAAAGAGTGAGTTCTCTGCACTTAGGCCTCCACTGATGTCAACTCAAATCGCAGGTGTTTTCAGCAATGATGACTCCATATTCAGCCTCCTATTCAACAATCTGTCTACTTAGTTGTCTTGTATTTGCCAAGTGACTTACAGTTTTCAAAAACACATTTGCACATGTCCTCTCCTCTGAGCCACAGCACAACCCTAGAGTCACAGTCTCCCTGTTTCCTTGATGAAAAGGGGAGAGAAGCCACTTATAACTCATGACTGATTCACAGTTCAGAATCTGCCTTTCTGATGCCATTTCCATAGGATGAAAGACATGTATCCTGACCATGCTGATGAAACGTCTTGAAGACAGCATTTTATTAATTGCTTGACTAACCGATTGTTTGGTTGATTGTTGGTTGGTTTGTTTAATTGATTGATTGATTGATTGATTGATTGTGGTAACTAGGATTTAATTTATGGTCATGTATTTGCTAGACAAAAACATTTTACTGTTATCCCCAGTCTTGTTAACACTTTTTGTTATTTATTTTATTTTAGCACTAAGTCTCATGTATGTTCAGCTCTTCTCAAACCCACTCTATAACCAAGTATGACCTTGAATAACTATGCACCACAGAAGGGGATGACCAGAGCTTAGAATTATTAGTATATTATTTTAAAGAAATTTTGAAGTCTGGATCACACCCAAGAAATTTAAAGCATGATTTTCAGGACTGTACAGTCTCTCTCTCTCTCTCTCTCTCTCTCTCTCTCTCTCTCTCTCTCTCTCTCTCTCATGTGCACGCTCGAGTTTGAGAGCTTAGGGAAAACCTCACTTGAGAAAGCATTTGTTAAACAAATATGAAGAGCCAAGTTTGATGTCCTAGAACATGAGGAGGAGGGTGACCCCATAGGAAGACAAGCTATCTCAACTAACCCAGACCCCTGAGATCTCTCAGGCACCGAGCCACCAACCAGGCAGCACATACTAGCTGGTCCGAGGGCCCCCAACACATATACAACAGAGGACTGCCTGGTCTGGCCTCAGTGAGAGAAGATGCACTTAACCCTTGAGAGATCAGAGGTCCCAAAGAGTGGGGAAGTCTGGTGGGCGTGGGGGGTAGGAACATCCTTTTGAAGATGGGGCAGGGGTGGGGTGAAGGAATGAGATGAGGAACTGTGAGAGGGCAGACTGACCAGGAGGGAAGCACTGGACTAAAAAAAAAATAAAAGTAATAAAAATAATTTAAAGCACAATGAAAAAACAGAGCACAGCTGCTATAGCATGTGCATGTACTCTGCCTCTGTGAAGCAAATACAAGCAGATCCCTGAGAGTCACTGGCCAACCTGGGTAATGAACCAGTAAGATCCACATTCAATCCCAGATCCTACCTTAAAATTAGCATGGAAAGGGACTAGGGAGGGCATTGGCATTAACCCCCACCCTCTGTATATTGTCGTATATACATGTATATGTGCACACACAAACGCAAGAGTATGAGCCTTTGTACCTGTTCTGTGCCATCCTAGACCTCAGGATTGCTGACACAAAAAGATTATGAGAATTATGAGTTTTAGGCCATCTTGAGCCATAGAGTAAGACCTCCGCTCAAAAATCAAAACACTCAAAATGATTAATAATAACAACAACAATAATAATGATAATAATACTTTAAAAACAATGTTCTAGGCATTGTGAGCCTGTTACAGCAAGACTGCCTTGCCTGTGTGCTCAGCCTCATGTCCTTTAGTGAAATCACAACACTGTTGCTCACATAAGCTGCTCATTCTATGGCTATTAGATGCCTCCTATTTTAAGGAAAGAATGAAGCATTGTCTTAACTTAAGTCATATAAAACTGACAGCACAGCACCTCCTGCATAAAAACCTTCCCAATGGGAAGATCTGATACCCAAACTTGTTTAAGCCTTCTCACACCGTGCTGGCCCACACAGCTCCTGTTTCCATCTCAGTAAGAGCCTTGGTCCTAGCTCCAAGAAAATCAAGTGGTTCATATTAGCGTGGAGAATGTATTCTGAGACTCTTCTTGCCAAGCTAACATAAAGCCTTCCTTGTCTTTTAGAGCCTCTTGCTAGGCCTCCAGAAATGCACAAAAGAAAGAAAGAAAGAAAGAAAGAAAGAAAGAAAGAAAGAAAGAAAGAAAGAAAGAAAGAAAGAAAGAAAGAAAGAAAGAAAGAAAGAAAGAAAGAAAGAAAGAAAGAAAGAAAGAAAGAAAGAAAGGAAGGAAGGAAGGAAGGAAGGAAGGAAGGAAGGAAGGAAGGAAGGAAGGAAGGAAGGAAGGAAGGAAGGAAGAAAGAAAGAAAGAAAGAAAGAAAGAAAGAAAGAAAGAAAGAAAGAAAGAAAGAAAGAAAGAAAGAAAGAAAGAAAGAAAGAAAGAAAGAGAGGGGGGAGAGAAGGAGAGAGGGAGAGAGGGAGAGAGAAAGAAAAAAATAAAAAAGAAAAGAAAAAGAAAAAAGAAGGAAAAAGGGTTAGGCTGTGGAGTTTCCTGGAGAATTACTGAAGCTAGCTCCCCCTCATGCATTCTGAGGGAAGGCTCTGTTTCCCACCTGAGTGGAGCCATGGAGGAGGAATGAGCCCTGAATAACATGTCCCAGTGCCCACGGCATGTTCCCACGGATATGTTCCCACATGGATTCTGCACACCTAAGCATGAGGAAAGAGGAAGAGATGGAAACCAAATGATGGAGGGGGAGGCTCACTGAACTTCACCAGCACAGCTTAAGAAGAAATCTAAAGGTAATAATTCTAGTAGGGTAAGTGAGAATCCCCCAGCTTGCCTCTTCTGCCTCCGCTATGCGTTCTTTAACTTTTGTGTGCTTAGGTTCCAGCAGCAGCTTTTACTCATTAGAGACACAGCCCATGGCTATCTCAGAGTAACTTAAAAATCTCTATATTGGCCAGGCATATGGTCCAGCCTCTAGTATGCTTGATGCATAAACATGAGGACTAGAGTTCAGACCATAGAGCCTACATTTAAAAAAGAAAGGAAGAAAGAATGAGAAAAAGGAAAGGCATGGTGGGCCCACTTCTGGTAAGGCAGGCACAGGCAGAGAGCTGATCCCTTGATTCATAGCCAGCAAGCTTAAATGTATCTCTGCGCTCCAGACTATTGAGAGGGTCTGTCTCAAAACAAGAATGATAGTGTATGTATAAGAATACCTAAAGTTGTATCTTATCTCCATGTATATTCAGTCACAAATACACACACATACAAACACACACGCTCACACACACTCAGCGGTAGGGGGCATGTTATTGAAATCTTCAGGTGAAGTGAACATATACTAAAGTATGAGAGCATGCAGACCTTATTCACAGTCTGGGCTCACATCACATGCTGCTCAGCCATTTTGCGATTCTAAAGCTAGGAACAATTTTCAGTCTACCCTCTGTCCACTTCCTTCATTTGTGACATAGCTAGGACACCTGAACTTTATGCCAACAGCTTATAAGTGCCCTGCCGATGGTAGGCATAAGGAGAGAAATCTGTCTAGTGGTGTGTGTGTGTGTGTGTGTGTGTGTGTGTGTGTGTGCAGATTTTGCAGATGTATATTTGTGTAGACATATTTGGAGGCCATTGTGTTTCATTCCGAGGATCTGTTCACTTTATGAGTCAGGGCCTCTCATTTGTACTAAAACCCTTGAGCTTGGCTAGGCTGACTGGTCAGAGAACCGCAGGGTTCTTCCTGTGCCTCCCCAGTGCTGAGATTATAATACTTGCTTCCATGGCTAGGCTTTTGTTTTTAAACCAGGCTGCTGGGGATGGAGCTCTGGTCCTCCCATGTGGGCTACAAACGCTTACCAACTAAGCCAGCCCCAGGCCAAGAAGTCTTTCTGCCATTCCTAAGCCACCAAGAGTGCATACAGCCAGAGCACAGCCGCTCCAGGTTGCTTTCCAGGTCAGATATTTTCAGCTCTTCCTTCTAGCATCACTAGGGTGAGAGGGCATGGGTGAAACCACTGGTTACAAGTGTGTCGATTTCCCAAGTGCTTTTCTCACTTCTGTTTTAAAGCTATGTTCGAGGAAAAGTCCCTGGTAAAATCATTAATCTTTTCATTGATTGAATTTTATCCCATACATCTATACAATAAAATATGGTCACATCTACTCTATTCTCCCCCTTTAACTTCCCCTGGATCTCCCTCCACAGGTCTACCTCTGTACTTCGTGCCTCTTCTTTTGCTTTTGAAAAGCCCACTAAGACCACGTGGTGCTGTCATTTATGTTTATATCTGTGAGGGCATTCACCAGAGCACAAGAAGCCTACCAGTTCCCACAAATCCAAAGACTGACTCTCTCTCCAGAGGGCTGTCAATGATCAATCATTCCTCGTTAAGAGATGAGGCCTGGGGAGCACACACCCTATGGCGAGGGATAGCTGCCTTCATCTTGTGCAGTAATCACAGCTGGGCTGAGTTCATGGAAGCAACAGCCACACCATATCTGGAGGACAGCATTTCCTGACATTCCTCCCCACCCACAGGCTCTTAGGTCTTTCTGCCTCCTCTTCTACATTATTCTTTGGGCCTTGGTGGAAGTTGGAGGAACAGGAGAAAGGCTGTCAGATTTGGGCTGAAAACTCACAGCCAGTCATCCTAGGCATATGAACCAGTTATGAATCTCTGCATAGACTACTATCCAGTACAGATATAATCTTCTCTGACCCAAGGCTGGGAGCATCTAAGTTCAGTGGGTGTAGATACACAGTCATCTCAAAAGAAAAGAGAACCCCAGGTCTCCAGCAAGAGTACCACCATCCTGCTAGTCGTTACACAACAATATGAGGCAATCAACCTGAGAGGTTTATTTCCCACCCACTTGCAAGCTGACTGTTATTAGCCAATTAAAGAGCAGATTTGCCATCTTTTATATATTGCACTTAATGAATTAGATAATCCCAGCATAGTTACCATGGTACACTATTTATAAAGACCTGCCATTTGCTTCTAATTTTTCAACTGATTAGAGTTTAATTTCTCTTGTAAATTGCCCATAAGTAACAAGAACACCATTGCAGGGCATCCAGGTTTATAGCAAAATAAAATTTATAGGGTTGAGCTTCCTTACTTCTATAGCAAAACATAGTAGAGAGGTTTTCCTTTGTCAGTAAATCTGTGTGTGTGTGTGTGTGTGTGCGCGCGCGTGTGCGTGTGCGTGTGCGTGTGCGTGTGCGTGTGTGTGTGTGTGTGTGTGTGTGTGTGTGTGTGTGTGTGCTTTGAAGCAGAGTCTCATATAGTCAAGGCTGGTCTCAAATTTATTATATAGCTATATAATCATGATGACTATATAATCATTGAACTTCATATGCTCCTGCCTATCCTCACCAAGTCCTGAGATTACAAGCTTGCATAACCAAGCCTGGCTTTATGCTGTGCTGAGGGTCAAACCCAGTACCTCAAGAGTAGTAGGTAAATGCTCACCTCACTAAGAAACTCCCCTGACTGTGCACTGCCATGTTCTCCAGACTCACCTGAACAAGAAAGGCACAGATGACTTGACATATACAAATAGAAAAGCAGAGCCCCAGTGACCGAGAAATAGTGATTCTTCCTTTAAATATGGTATATTCCCTCTCTGCCTTCATTGTGTCTCTTGACTATAAAGGCACTTTGATAAAAATAAAGAGGAGACCTTCCACCTGAGTACATTTGAGTGATGTATTTTTCTCTCAATACCTTTAAATAAACCAGATCATATTCTGTTTTTCTCCTCTCCCCCTCTGCCTCTACCACCCTCTGTCTCAAATGTACGTACCTCATTACAACACACGTCACTCATTTTTAGTCTCTGACTTGCCAGCATCCCACACAGACCTGCTGTTCCATCTCTCCATGTTAATTCCCATAAATAACTGATATCCAAATTAGAGTCTTGGCGATACACTAGGAAAACTTCTGTTGAGAATCCTGAAACTCAACTGTTATTTAAGGCACTGGGGGGTTGTTAGGGATTTGTTGAATTCTTTCTTGAGGTTTCAACAACACATACACACATGACAGAAGGTTCATACTGTCCATTGTGAAAATGTAGTCACATATAAAGTATCACAAAAGTAGCTTGAGAAGATTCCACAGCAACTCCTAAGTAATCCATATGTCCGTAAGCTGCTTACACATATACAGGATAAATTATATACCAAACACATATGTGGCTCACTGGATGTTGAGGGATATAGAAGATTTTAAGGGTTTTAGATTAAGATGTTCAGACACCACACACACACACACACACACAGACAATCAATATCCACACTGTGCTTCCAAGTTACTCCTAGGTCCAAAATGAATATATTGCTGCTTCAATTTGCTGAAATAACCTGGGAAATATACGTCTAAATTTCTCAAATTCGTGAAATGTGAATTGAGGATAAATTGATTTATCTGTTTTCTTTAGAAGGGACCTAGCCAGAGAAAGTTTCAGACTAGCACGCAAGGGAAACACTACAGAGAATGAATGACCTGTCCATGTTGAAGGCATGGGTTAAACTAATCAGGATCAATGGCTAGCTACCACTACCTGCCCCACTTTTGTTGCCAACTCTTCCTTCCCGAAAGGTTCTGGCTTTTCAGAACTATTTTCATGGCACCAGAGAAGGCCAAAAAATATTCTTATTGTGAGAATGTTCACTTCTTTTTGTTGAACTTTTCCAAGACACACCTTGTCACCGAATGCCTTGACAGCTCCCTTCTCTTTGTGAGAGCCATCAGAAAGTTGTGTCACTAAAATTAATCAATGATATCTAAGAGAAATGGAGTATTGCCTGAGATATTTTCTTGTAATGAATGCGTTGTGAAATCATGCTTCTTGAAATGCTAGGGACTCTGCAGTTGTGAGTCAGAGAATGTCAAGAAGGGGCAGAGTGGAGCTGAGAGCATCCTGGGATTCTGCCTCTGTTCCTTCCTTTGACCAGATCATCTCCATTTTATAACTCTTATGGGGTGAGAAATCACACAAAATAAGAGCCCACCAAAAATGATTAACTATGAAGGCTACCATTTTAATATATGTGAACAATGAAAGGTAGATAAGAAACCAGAAAATTCTAAGAACAATACGGCAGGATATGGAGATTTAGTGCACAAAATGGAACTTTACAAGCACAAGTGACATAGAGGAGAGATACTTCACTGGACTTTAGTTCACTGTCAAGGCAGTAAGCCATCCCAGCGTGCACCAGAGCCCCAGTGGTGTTTTTCAAGGATCCCAGCTAGAGCTATCCACTGTGCTATCAATCACACATAGGAGACTACCTCAGCATTTCTGTATTATTACAAACTTCCACGTCAGCAAGTTCATTTTGACAGACTCAAGGTTTAGAAGCAGTTCTACCACAGGGTTGGGATCAGTACAAAGCAACTGAAATCCTTTCTATGGTTTATCAGCTTTAAGAGAGAGAAATTTTTTCTCTGACAAAGTTTAGTCTCTGTATCAACAGATGAGTACAGCTGTCACTGCTCATCAGAGAAGCTTCCTATAGCAGTAAACGGGTATCAGTTAACACAGAGACCCACACTAGACAAAATACAAAGAACAAATGCTCATGGAGTACCTGGCCCCAAATGAAACACTGATATTAACCCCTCTCCCAGGGACTTAAAGGGTTTTGCTGAAGAAAAGTGAAAATACTGTAATAGCCAGGAGTTTGAAGAAGACTGCTTTTTAAAAAAAAAAAAGGCCTTCTGAACATGGCAGGACTATTCTACTCCTGAACTCACAGCCTGCATAAGACCTGCACAAGACCAAGCCAGTAAAGTTTTCAGCGTGAATGGATTTATGAGAACCCAAGAATAGCCAAGGGCTATGGGCAGTCAGCAGAGTCTTGAGGAGGGAGATTCAGTTCTCTTTAGAGGTGTCATCTGTATTAAGTTGACCATGTTCCAGAAGATGGACCAATTGCCATATACATTCAGAGAATGATAATTGGGTTCTAAAGAAAAGAAGATGGTATGAAATTGAGAAGATATGGTATAAAGATTCTGGGAAGTTTGGGATATGAAGGTATGTGGAGCATATATGCTCAAAGTACATTGTATAGACATGAACTCTCATAGACTAGGTCAATAAAATTTAAAAATCATTAAACACTGAATCTTATAAAGTTTCATTGATAATAGTGTCATCTTCCAAATAGATTTTAATTTTTCTTAGTTGAATTTTATTCATTATATGCCTTTCAGATACCATTTAAAATAACCGATTTTTTTTTCTGTAACGTTCCAGATAGCAAGCATTTTAGAGTTTAAAGGCCTTATATTCCCAGTCAAGAATCCTTATCTTTGTCATTCTAGAAAAAAAGGAGCCATTGGTGAAGCGCAAATGCATCCGTGAGTTTAGATAATGTTATTTACAAAAGTAAGTTGTGAGCCTTATTCGTTCTGTGAATCATAGTATGCAAACCCCAAGAACTAACAGAAGGCAGAAATCCAGATAAGTATTTCCTATGTCCCATTGGATGATGTCATGTCCCAGGGGATGACCCCAGGGCCCAGTGAATGCTACCATGCTCTCGTGGATGACTCCATGCCTAAGTGGATAACCCCATGTCCATGCACATAAATGAAGCACTAGTTAACTGATTGGACTCAGTGAGTTTACAAATGTATTCAATTAAAATTTATAAAACAAAAACATAAAGTTGGTTCCAGGGTAATTGGAATGGAGCGAGTGAGGGATGGATATTTATACAAGTATAAACTTTACATATAAAAAAAAATAAAAATGATGGTTTACAACTGAACTGTCACTTACACCTGCTAGGAGAGGGAAAATCAGTTTTTTCCAATGGAGAGTCATTGGGTGTGTCAACCATTTGAAGGCAAGTCAAGAGAAGTTGGCCAGCATGAGGTGGACTCCACAGCTTTTGTGTGCTTCTGTTTGTACGCAGTTTTGTTGGTCTTTAAAGAGGTTGTTCTCTTGGTTTTGGGGGGTTGTTATATTGGGTTTTTTTTCTTTCAGAGCTTGGAATATAGTTGATGGACAAAGGGGAGTCTAGGGAGGCTTGGGGAGGAGAAGAGTATGATCAAGATATATTTAGATTTAGAAGGTTTTTTGAAGAGTGAAAAATGTAATAAAATGCTATTGAATAAAAGTAATAAATTAGAATAATTCAAAAATGATGAGAAATATAAAGAATTGGATAGTCTTCTTGATTGCAACACTAGTTTAAATGTATATTCATGCTTATTAAAATTTACAATCATCTACTTATGCCTATTCCTGCAGCTGTATTTCACTTTAACAAAAAGTCACATACAAGAATTTAATAAAAATTAAAAAGGAGAAAGAATACATAAATAAAAGTTTAATGTTGGAAAACAAATCTTTCCCATAACAACTGTCACTTCTAAAACTTGTCAAGGGAGGCTATGAAAAATAATGGTTCTCTCGTTGTAAAGTGTGAAATGTTGTCAAGGTCTTTGCCTGAGTTGTAATTAAGATGACTTATTAACCGAAGATTAAAAGGGACCTATTGTCCTAGGTATTCTAAACTCATATTACAGTCATTCAAATGAATTGCCTGCCTGTTCACATTTTGTCTTAAGCATGGCAAACCTTGACATAATGGTCCAACTAGGACTCTAATCAACTTAATTAAGCAAGAACAGCATGGAAACGTGTACACTCTTAGTTAAATTAATTTTTCTTTTGTAAAGAGTCATGAGAAGAATATGCATTAGCATATGAACCATGAAAATATATCCATTCACTCCCCAAAAGGGATATAGTCACCAATCTCTATCTACAAAATGAAGTGCTTACTTAATAACTAGAAACAATGCACATCCATTCTCAAGGAAGCTTCTCAAGCCCTTCCCAGGAGCACATCTGAATGGAATCATACAGAGATGTGGAAACCGTAGCTGTAAATCAGACGATTTTGCTAAATAGAAAAAAAGAATGTGCACAAATCCTCCTAATGCCTGATAGACAGATATAAAATTCTTCATGGTGAAATACAGACCTCAGGCCTGATTACCCCTAGTCAGGACTTCACTTGGAAAAGTCACTTTAAGCTCTGAGTTTTATTTGTAATGTGTATTGTATTTTATAATCAGATAACATGCCAGCTTTCACACTACATGAGAGGCAACAGCAAGCAGAAGTCAGGGTTCAACCCTTGTTTTGCTAATTTGGTGACCATCAGTAAGTCACTTAACTTATATACAGAAGAAAAGTGTGTGTGTGTGTGTGTGTGTGTGTGTGTGTGTGTGTGTACTATAAGAATAATGAAGATTTCAATTGCCTAATTTGAAAAAGACAAAAAGAAAACAAAACCTCTTAATTGTATATGCCCATTGTATAATAAAGACAAATTACTTTTGATAGTTAGTAGACATTCCAAATGAAAGCAGCCATATGTTAAATCTTACAAAATTGGCTAGGGAGATGGCTCAGTCGGCAAAGTGTCTGCCAATCAAAACTGAGGATCTGGATTGGGATCTTAATCTTTTATATATAAAACTGAGTGTAGCATCCTGTGCCTGTAAATCCAGGAATAGGGGCAGGTCACGGAGACAAGCAGATCACTAAAGCTCTCTGACTAACTAGCTCTGCCTCGAATTGATGAGATTCAGGTTCCCTGAGAGAACCTATTTCAGAAAACAAAGGTACATGTAGTCCAGGAAAGGGCTCATGTCAACCTCTGGCCTTCCATGCATATCCACACATGTACACAGGCACTTATCCCTACTAACATGTACACATGCATATGTGAAAATCCCACAAAATCAAAAACTGGGTTTATAACAACTGGGCTAAATAAAACAGCTTGTTCTACAAGATGATAAGTGTAGAGAGCAGAGATGCAGAGATCTCTCCACATCAGTGTTTAGCACTTATATCCACAACTTTACTTCCAAAAGATCTGATGCTCTCTTCTAACCTCCATGGGTGCCAGGTACACATGCAGAGCACATTCAGACATGCAGACACAATACTCATATTCATAAAATAAAACAAATATTAAAAGATAATTCATGGATAGACAGAAAGATAGACAAACATACAAATATGATAGTTTTATCATATTATGATAAATTAAAAAATGATAGGTAAATAGATGATAGATACATAAAGATGATAGATACAATTTTACCTGTGGAATAATGTAGAGATTAAATAAATGATAGAGAAATAAAGGAAAGAAAGATAATCTAGTAGAAAGATAGAAGACAGGTGATAGATGAAAATGATAGATAAATGGACACATACTTGAAAAAGTGTTATATAATAGATAGCTGGTAAATAAATGGTACATATTTTGTTAATAATTAAGGAGACACTCTGAAGTTAACTCATCGATCCTAATAGTGAAGGAAGATAAGGCCTGACTCCATAGTATGTTTTCATTTATCTTTAGGACAACTGGACTTGCCAAAAATCCCATAACCCAAACAAACAACTGTTGAAGGCTAGAGAGCCTAAAGGACTCTGTGAGCATCTCTGATCTCATAAAGTAGATGCAAGTGCAAAGTCAGGAAGAAAGGGAGAAAATTCAAACATCAAAGCAGGCAAAGACAAATGGTAGGTTGTGTACCTAAAACATAGGCTGAGCCTGTATGGGCCAAAGAGAACCTCCATGAGAGAAAATTAGAAAGAAAAGACAGAATAAGAGAAAGGAATATAAAAAGAGAGAAAAGGGAGACATGGCATATGTATTGGAGTTTAATTTGTTATCTTCTTCAGTCTGTAAGAATTTGAAAAGAACTTCTCTAAAACTTTCTACTGCTTCTCATAACTCGGACTTCTCACTTGGGGAGTCTTATTCATGTGAAAGACTGAGCCCTTGCACACATGTGATGCATGTCTTCTATTGATCCCTAGGACAGAGCACATCCTGTCTCAGGGACCAATGACACTCAGTGAATGTCAACCTCTTTGCCATATTGGAAAGTAGACTCAGAAAATTTTAAATTAGGCCCATAGCAACTCAAGGACAAATACACCTTTACCACTGCCTACCCAGAAGTGTTAACTGTATCTGTTATAAAGCATTCCTCCACCTTGACAACCATCATTGCACTAAATAAGTTTAGAATATCTAAGCCTGCCCTGCATCTCTAACATCTGGGCTTCACTTCAGACTTGACAGTTTTGCACATGGTAGGCATTAAATCATATTTTGGATTCATTTGTCCTGAGCATAAAGAGAACATAAAGTTGACCATTTACTCTCAGTTCTGTACACACACACACACACACACACACACACACACACACAAAGTTTCTTTCATCATTAATTCAGAATTCCCTTTAATTAGCTGATTGTGTTATGTAGATTATTTAATCAAAGAGGTAACTTAACTTTATGGGTACAAAAATTCTTGTATAATGCTAAAGTGAGTCCAGTGTTGATTGCATTGCATTACTTTTACCATGAAAGAAAAAAATCAATTTTTCCTGTGGGATATTGGTCTGCCTTTCTTGTTGGGAATATTGCAAACAAACTGACCTTACAAAACCACCTGTACCTCGTAGTATGTCAACATGGCCTCCACATAAGGAACTCATTTTGTGGTGAGGAGGAATTGGTATGGGCTTGTCTCTGAACCCTGAATTCATTGGTGTTACAAAAATATTACTTAACCTGAAAATGATAACCCTGATAGAAATGCTACATATTAGCTAAATGAAAGCTAAACTCTATCCATATTCACTGCTTCCTAACAGATTGTTCTAAGTTCATTCAGTTCCTGTGACAAATGCAATGACCAAAAGCAACTTAGGAAAGTCCATTTATAGACTACCATTGAAGTAAGTCAGGCAGAAACTGAAGGAAGAACTTGAAGGCAGGCCTGCTTGCTATTCTATGCATCATTACCTCTGACTAAGGAACTCACAGCCAAGGAAGAACAACCTTGCTGGCTTACTTACAGGATCATGCTTAGCTCAGGCTTTTATCACCTGCCAAGAAAATGGTGATCCCCACAGTGGGGTGGGCTCTTCTGCATCAATTAGAACTCAAGACCATAACCACAGACAAGGCCACTAGCCACTGACTAGCCAATTTAATCTTGGCATTTTTTTCTTTTTTCCTTTTTCCTTTCTTTCTTTCTTTCTTTTTTCTTTCTTTCTTCCTTTCTTTCCTTCCTTCTTTCTCTCTTTCTTTCTTTTTCTTTGTAATCAAACAAGGATTCTCACAAACCTATTACAATGACAGTGTGGAAAAAATCTTGCACAGTAGCTCAGAAGTTCAGCTCTACAATGTTTTCTTAAACTGATAGGACACTGGTATCTTAGTTTTACATTTCCATGTAAAGATGTTACAACAGCTCTGCATCAGCATATAGCCACCAGGAAGGAACCACTTTGAAAACCTTCCAAGTGCAGTTCTCACTCTTTACCTATTGACTTGTATTCACAGCTGCTTTGAAAGACTGCTTATCATTTTACCTCCACCTCCACACTGTGTTAGCTATCAGAGGAACTACAGCTCTAGTCAAACTTCCACCAGAAGTTTCTATATCATTCACACTTCAACTGGGCAGGATCTAGGTTTATTTCAGTCTATGAGAAAATAAAGTTCAAAGCAAATTCAATCTTGCTTAAGGGAACATTGTAAAGTAACAATTCTTGATATCATGTGCCTCATATGACCCATTTGAAATCATAGAGGATTACATTGTTTTGTGTGTGTCACTATTCCCACAGACAAAACAAATTTGAACAGATAAAACATCTTAAAAAGCACCAAGCTTATGAAGTCTCAAACAGAACTTTAATTTCTTGTACATATTCATGTCAAATGAAGTTATTTCCTTTACACCACTTCTTTTGCAAACTGGTCTTCTATTTTCTTTCATCTGACCTAGATTGGCTATGAGACCTAGAGAAGGATCGAAGTGGCTAGTGATTTCTCTCCTAAGACAGAGATCTTTCTCTACTCCCATCTCTAGAAAGTGGCATGCTCCAACTTTGGGTGATGTTTCTCCTTTGAGATCTGCAGTGAGGTGGAGGAGTCCTTTGAAGGTAATCACCTCAAGGGCAACGACCCCAAGAGGGAGATGGGTGGCGGCTTTGACTTCATTTTTCAGCACAGACAACATCCAACATCAGCAGCAACTCAGGCATCCTCAAATCCAAGGAAAGCAAAACCAGGAGGGTTTCAAGCAACCCACATACATCAGAGTGATCCATAATAGCCAAAAGCTCATCCTAATTCAGTCTTGTTCCCACTGTTTCCAAGATTACCTACATGAACTTTACTGGACAGGAGTCACTGTGCATTTAGAGATCCTTGATTCAAAAAGCCAAAGCTCAAATCCCAACACTCTGACAGGCCCACCTGTTCCCCTCTGGCCCTGCTCCCACAGATGCTGTCTATCCTGCTGCATCCACAAAATGGCCAATCTGGGCAATTCTTAATTGAAGCTTTCCAGTTAGGGGAATCTAGGCTATATAAAGTTGACAGTTAAAGCAAACCAGGACACAATTCAATGCCAAATTTTGGGTTATAACAACAAATTATCAGAATACTGTGGTTGAGTACCTAACTGTGTTGGTTTTTCTTGGTCTTTCTCATGCTGGATACTGTTTTCAGTAGAGGATTCAGTGAAACACCTCACAAATATCTGAGTGCATCTACTTTGAGAGAATAGGTGACTCTCACATCTAAGCCAACGTCAGACAGTAATAAAAAAATAATGTGTAAAGGAGAGACTACCATCAAAAGTCTTCTCCCATTGCTACAGGATGGCAAAGTAGTCATATAGACCAGCTGATAACTAATATTAGAATAAAATAAGATACTGATACGGCAACCTGTCACAGCCTAGGACATGAAATTTCTTACTCAAAAATCTTCTCCCTGCAAAATTTTACCAAACATGTGTGCACAATAAAAGTTCATGTTATGTGGTTCAACAAAAATTCTCCCCAAGTAAAAGTAGAGGAAACTGGGTAGGGCATGTCATGTTAAGTTTCAGCTTTGTTTCCCAGTGAAAAATAACCTTTCAAGCTCATGGCATATAATAGATAACCTTATCTTTACAGTCTTTTGAAATTGGATTTCAGGTTTTATTGACAGACTTGCTACAGAGAGTTTATGATAAATCTTCAGTTAATAGTCTTCCGAAGTTCCTAAATTTAAAAAAATAACCTTTCAAGAAGGATTCCTTTGAATAATGGGTATTTCTCGTTCATCTTGATTTTGAAGCCATTTTAAGATGATTTGGTAAATTATTCATATTTACTACTGGATGCTGACACCTAGCAAATGTGTATCTGAAGTTATCAAGAGATTTACAATGAAATTTCACAGTAAGTCCTTATTACCAGATAAAAATCATGGCTGTGTTGCCTTTGATAAATGTAATAATTTTTCCTGATAATAATAATTATGGAAATAATTCACTACTTATTACCTGTTACCATCAAGCAAACAGTGAAGAAGGAATTAACCTTTGAACAGAAATAGATGAACATGAAAAAGCTCCATGCTATCAGGTGGAAATATTTGTCCAGATGCTAATTGAACATCTGGCGTTTAAATTAAATGGCATAAAATAGCGTTTGTTCAGGCAAGGATGGAAAAGCACAACAAAAACCAATTTTTTTAAAAAAATTTTTGTATAAGCTAAATATTAGCAGGCTTGAATGTGTAAATGAGTTTTTATTTAGGCTAGAATTGTGACAGTTATAGACCTACATTTACATGCAGCTAAGGATATCAAGTTAACTGTATAATATTAGCTATCAAAGAGACTCAATGATAATTTCAACCAAAAATACTCTACATTCTTTCTCTGGAGGTATGTTCAAGAAATATTGACATTCATATTATTTGCTTTTTTAAATGGCTGTAGGACTATTTATTTGTAATTAAGTTTTCTCCCTGACAATTTTACATATATAATTCTAAGTGCTTTCTATTTTGTCTCATCTCCCTCACACCTTGACAAACCTCCTTTTTCTCACAAATCCCTTTCCCACGATACTGTCATTTTCTTCCATTTTGTGAGTCACTGACTTTAAGCAATGATGTCCATGCGATCATGAATGTGGAAGTATCCATGGGAGGTTGGTGGACTCATCAGCTGGAACCCAACTAAAGTCAAGAACTCCTTCTCACCTAGCATCTTTCAATAGGCAACAGTGCACCATGTAGGGGCAAGGCTTCTCTCTAATCTCTGACTGTTGACAGACCCAATGCAGGAAACCACAGCTATTACAAGTTCGTGACTGCAATAACTATACTAAGAAGACAATCTGAGCTACAGAGAGTACATTATGAGGGCTACATTTCTCTGTGCATTCAACGGTCACTCATTCTAACACTTTGTGCAGCTATTAATCTCTATATTCATCAACATTTACTGAATAGTGTTTGTTTCATAGAGTGTGTTAATGTATCAACATCTCCATTTTGGGTCAAGGTAATGAAGCCCACTCACTTAGGTTGAGAGATCAAAATTGGAAGCAATGTGGGTTCAGAAAGATGTCTTTATATCTGCCATTGATTGATAATACCTGGACTTGACCATGTGACTGAAGTGGTCCTATTTTATTAAAGACCAAATTTGTAGGTATCTGTTACTTAGCCCTAATCCTAATCTTAACCATTCTATATTCTAAGCCTTCCTTCAAAGCAAAAGTTTACATCATCATGGAACAGTTGTTTTTATATGTCCTCATTCATTCTAGAGCTCTCTGTTTTGGCCTCACCAACTAGGACCATGTCCTAGTTGACTTCAGAAGTCTACTCATCTCTGCCTCCCCACTGCTGAGATGACAAAGCACCTTTGTCCTCTAACATGCTTCTTGTAATTTATTATCTACTACCTTACTGCATACTACATGGTGCAGAACATAGATACAAAGCCAAATCCAGATGAAAGAGGGACTGATGGACTTTATTTACATTTTTCCTAGATTAAATTACATTTCTATAGAAAATGGAAGGGCAGATATTGAGAATAGCAAGTTCCCTCAGCTTGCTCTGATTCCCGCAAACTTACCAATGCTTATGTTACTGAATTTAAGTGCATTCTTGATAAAGAAAATAATTTTTAAAGAAAGTGGATGAAGTAGCAGTAAGGCACAAAAGTTTCAATGTCTAAATTATCTTCAGATTCTCAAACTTTGTGGAAAATATGTAGAAGTATAAGGCAGCCCCCAAACTTTCAAATGCTAGCTCCTGACATAAAAGTCAACTGTTTACTCATACCAATTATAAAGTAAAGTAGGAATGGCTAATATACCCATTCATATTAAGTTATTTAAATGCTGTATTATACTTGAATGATTGATATAACACACTGCTTGAGGGGGGCCTCAAACTGGAAATCAATACTAGATCAATATCAAGAGATTTCATCATTTTTATTCTTCAAAACCACTCTCCAAAATGTGCAAAGATACTGAGAGACAAAGAACCGAACCCCTCTACAGACACTAGATACGGGGCTCATAGTTCCAGGAAGTAAAGGAATTAGACATGGAGCTGGCCTTCCCCCAAGAGCTACTTGAGAATGTCACATACAAAATTAGGAGGCCGGATTGGCAGCTGAGAACCAGATTATGGAGGGGTTTGAATTCAGGCCAAGAGTTATATTTGATTCTAACATACATTGGAAATTGTTATAGAAGTTGAAGAATGTGATAAGTACAGGGTCTTATTTTGCGAGTGCTGTCTAGGAGCCAGCAGAAGATGGAAGAAGCTCAGAGTCTAGTGAAGCTTTCCCAGTCCTTCAGGAGTAAGCTGGTGTCTGAAACTGCAGCTTTGGAGTATAAAGCATGGTTACAGACAGAGGGACATTTGAAAGAGGAAAAAGAAGGAAGAAATTGAAAGACAGAGCATCTGTCATACATAGTCTATGTAACTCTCAAGGGAGGACTGAGAGGTGTTAAACACTGCCCAGTTCATTTCCTCTCTGGCTGTCCATAGCACCAAATTGTGTCAGCTTGCTTTCACCCTGCTGCAGCGCAATCTAAACAGCTGAATAGCAGATTCAAGCACACCTTCCTTCAGACCACTTCAGAACACTGGGTCTGGGCTTTCTGCACCTTACTTTATATATCCAAGTTTCTCTCATATCAGTGCTAGATCAGGACCCTTTGATGAGAGTCCTTTATACATGACGATGGGCTCCCCACATGTCCATGGATGATGAGTGCAAGTCCTGGTTCTCCAGTGAGGTTCCTCTTGCCCTTCTTTTTGTTGTGAGTCTGGCCTAGGGACAAAATGGATATCCTGAACATTTTACTGATACCTGGTGTGTGTGTGTGTGTGTGTGTGTGTGTGTGTGTGTGTGTGTGTGTGTGTGGAGGGAGGGGGGAAAAGGGTAAGGAGGTGGGGGGGGGGAGGAGGAGGAGGAGAAACACACCATAGTGGATGCACATGGAAGTCAGAGGGCAGCCGGCAGGAATCATTTCTTTCATTCCAGCATAGGTTCTTGGGTTCAAGTACTCAGGTGGTCAAACTTGTATGGGAAGCATTTTTACACACTCAGCCAACTTGCCAGCCCCTCACATGTATTCTGAGGATCCTTTTTGAACATTTAGTGACATGATCACTATCTGTTTCAACTCAAGTGCTTTGGGCTTTCTGATCAGAGAAAAGATGTTACTTACTCACATTAAGAAGGCTGAAGGTATTCCAGACCCATTTCCTGATCTTGTATGCTTAGGGATGTTAGATAAATGTGATGTCATATGTCTCTGAAATTTATAAGTCATCATTGAAGGTTTTAGATGTTAGGTGTAGGGGATACAAATGTGAAGAAATCCTACTAGAATCTAGACAATAAACCACATGAGCTTCAGTAATAAATTAGAACCTTGGAGTCAGCCTTGATTTAAGTAAGGATGCAAAATCAGATATAAACAAAATCAGGCACTAGAGACAAAAACAGAAGGGAAAGATTAAATTCGTGTGGAATTTTCAGAAGGAGTTATATTTTCTAATTTTAAAAACAGACAAATATGAATAGAAACATGGCTTAAGCTAACACTGGCTGCTTGAAGACTTGTATTAAATGTTAAGACTCATGAAGAATGAAACTTTCAACAGCATCAGGGCTTGAGGCGATGAGAGACAGGAGCAAAAATGACCATAACCTCTAAGGGTGTGGCTTATATGACACAGTGGAAAAACAGAGTATACAGGACTATGGGGACATCAAGTAGTAGAGGCAGAAGGAAACTCATAAAAAAGAGAAAAACTAGAAAGCAACATGGGATACTTAGAAAGAGAACAGAGTGAAAATACACTTTTGGGGTCTAATCCTATGTATTAGTCTTGCCATAAAAGTTAAGCCAGTAATATGTTTTGCTCTCTACTCCAGACATTTGATGAACAGCAACAACATACAACTATGTGAGTGTGTGGTTCTCTGTGTCAGGACTCAGCAAGTTATACAACTTTCTTTCATGCTACTCAGAGGGTGGTCTGAAAAAATGTTTGCCTGTATTTTTGTCTCAAAAAGCTCAATGGTGTCTCTTTATACTATCTTTATACTATATACTATCTTTATACTATCCTAGTATAGGCTACATGGGTATTTCTTTTGTTTCTTTAATAATAGTTTTCTGAGATTTATCCAACATAGTTTGACTTCACCCATTGCCTCTTTAGATATCAAGAACTGTGAACTATCATCACAGTCAACTATAGAACAATTTTCTTTTCACAAAAAACCCATACCACACAAATGTGACTCCTTACCAACCCCTTCTCTTTAGACTTATAGCTTCAACTAGTCATTAATACAGATTTGCCTACTCTAGGTTTTAATGTAGATGAAACTGTGCAATATGTAGTTGGCTGAAACTGGTTTCTTCCATTTAACAATGTCGAGGTCAACCGTGGTGTATTATGTTTCACTTTAATGCCAAATAATAATCTAGCATGTAGATGCACTATACTTAATTTATTCTGTCTTATGTTGATGGACATATGTATTCTTCATACTTTTCAGTTATTCAGAATAATACTACACTTCAAAGCTTCACATGTAAGTTATTACACAAGCAAGTCTTGTTACCTTGACAGGATCTGGAACCAACTTAGAGATACATTTCTAGATGGGTCTGTGAGGATTTCCCAAGGAGAATTAACAGAAGGGAGAAGATGCTCCTCAGGGAAAAGATGCTCCTCTAGAGCGGGCAGAACCTCCTACAGGAAAGCCCATATATAAAGAGAGCCAAAGTAAAATTGGTGCTGCTTACTGTAAAATTGAAGCTGACTTTGCTTCATTCAGGGAAGTGTGTTGTTTCTGCTGCTGCTGCTGCTGCTGCTGCTGATGATGATGATGATGATGATGAAGATAATGATGGTGATGGTGATGGTGATGATGGTTCTGCTGCTGCATTCAGTGGCTAACATCAAAATCCAACTTCTTTGACATTCCAATCTGGACTAAAGACTCTCTAGTAATCTTCTTGAAAAAAAATAACAGATTAGGACAGCTAATGAATCCAGCTCCGTGGATTTATCAAGGCTTCCCAATCTCTCTAGTGTATAGATGGCTATTGTCTGGCTACCCAACTCCCATGGATTGCTACCCCCTTTAGTCAATGATGACCAATACTGGTTTACAGCTTGAGAACAACTGTAATCATCTAACCACCTGGGCACACCTGTAAACAATTTTCTTCATTGGATCATTTGAGGCAAAGAAGAATCAACCTAAACTTGGGCTATACCTCCCACTGGCAAGTTAGTCTGACCTGTTGCTGAAGGGAATTCCAGTGCATACTGAAGACCAGCAATCTGCTAGGACTTCCCTGGAACTCCAACACCATATTGGAACTTCTGAGACATCCAGTCTCACAGACTGCACAATTAGCAGATCCTTGGCCTTTCCATATGGGAACAGCCATTGTCAGACTACTTACACCACAACCTGTAAGCCACTCTAATAACACACACACACACACACACACACACACACACACACACACACACACACACATGTTCTCTAATCAAACAGAAGTGATATAATGTGTGGCTGTGCTTGCACATGTGTGTGCACAATGTACACTTTTTTATTGATTCTGTTACTCTGAAGAGCATGTATGATTCTGTAACTGTCTAATATGTATGTTTATCATCCCTATATAACTTCTTAGTGTGTGATTTCTAGATCACATGGTCAACTTAAGCATTAACAACTGCTAGACTAGTTTCCAAAATGTTTGTACTATTTTAAATGTGCACAGTCAGTATATGAGCTCTGCCAACATTCCACTTATGTGGATTTCCCCTGGTGGGTGAGACTCGAACCAACATGAGTAGTGATATTGAGGATTTTGCTCATTTACCATCTGTACATCTTCTCCAGAGAACTGACTATCCAGAGCTGTTTTTCAACATTAACTGGATTGTTTCTTTCTTCACATTGCAGTTTTTTATACATTCTCAGTACACAGTATTCTCCAGATAGATGATCTGAGACTGTCTTCTTCCACATTGAGATTTCTAGGGGAAGTGTAATAGAAATAAAGCTTCATTCTTTTCCATTTCTTGGAAATATAATTTGAAAATATAGTTGTCCCTCAGTATGTGTTGGGGATGTGTTCCAGATCCTTATAGATGTCATGACCTATGATTGCTCAAGTCTGTTATATAAGCTGGCATAGTATTTGTACATAACTGAGGAAAATCCTCCTGTAATACTGAAGATGATTTCTAGGCTACAAGACCTAACACAATGTAAATGATATATAAACAGTTGTCACACAGTATTGCTTGGGGACTAGTGTTTCTTTTAAAAGTGTGTACATGTTTGGTTCAGAAGAAATTTTTTCAAAAGTTTTTAGTGTATAGTTGATTCAAGACACAGAGCCAGAACTCAGGAATACAGATGGACAGCTGTACTATTTTAACCCCATTGAATCATTTTCCCCTTTGTCAAAATTAGCATGGTGTAACCATGTGAGTTTATTTACAATTCTTCACTGTAGATCCATTGATCTATTTGTTGCTAAGCCTCACTATTTTATTTGCCATAATTTTGTGGCAAATTAAATTTTGATTCCAAGAAGTAAGTTTTCTAACATTTGACTTAATTTGAAATATAGTTCTAATTGTGCTGTTGCCCTTAAATTTAGGAATCAGATTTCACAATCTCTCCAAAGAGTCTTGGTGTGGTGTATTAATAGAAAAAAATCATTTTAAGAATATCCAAAAGTAGTAGGTTATCTTTAGATCTTAAATCTATCCATTCATAACGATGACCACATCATAACCTTATCTTTAGTAAATGGTGTATGTGTGGGTGCTCCATTCTAACATCTAAGGAAATTAAGTCAGTGACTTATCTATACCTTCACCATCTTCTTTTATATTGGCAGTCTTCCTAGTTACATTATGTCATTACCCAATGACATTTTTGAAGACCAAATATCGGAACTAATTCTGTCAGAAGTAGAATACACATCACAAGAGAAATAACAATTTCAAACATCACTCTGCCTGAAAGCAAGCTCTTATTAGTGTTTCCATGCTAATTACCCTCTGGGCTATAATTTTCTGACCTTATCCTCTCAAAGTGTCTCTTTCCATCCTTAATGGATGACCTCACTTCATGCATTATTAAATCCAAAGACCACAGCCCTCACCTTCCTACACCTCCTTCTCCATCCGTCTCCATTTACCTCTGTTCTAGTAGAGAATGTTTTACTCCACCTAATAGGCTCATCTTCTCTTGTCCTCCAAAGATGCAAATTTCAAGCCATATTTTTCTCTCATATGCCTTTCCTACCATTCTGTATTACAAAAGCCATTCCAGGATAACACAAACTTACTTCGGTGTATTTTGTGCATATAACAAAATACACTTTCCTGTGATCTCTTGATGGACAACTTGGCAGAACTGAGAATCAACCTAGGAGACTGTTGTGTGACAGGATTTTTCCTTGGGAGTCTAAACACACATGCACACAGAAAATCTACACACTCCAGAAAGGGGAATCTACAAAAAATCAAAGTAGTGATTACATCAAAGTCCAGTTTAGTGAACTGATGCGTTTATGTTGGGATTATTAACAGGACTATGGGTAAAGGATGACTTAAAAGTATCTATATCTCTGAAAGCCCACTCTAGTACAGGTGACTACTCACAAAAGCTACATCCCTCGTGCTATCTGCAGAACTTGTCAGTGGCTCAGTAGGTCCAAGAATCTCATTTAGGCATTTCATTCATTGGTCAGAGTCTCAGAGCCTCATCAGACACTTCCAAAAACAAAAAAACAAACAAACAACAAAAAAAAAACAAAAACAAAAAACAAAAAAACCCAGAGACTCTCTGTTTCTGTGAGAGCATTTAAAGTGACTTATTCAGCAAAGAAACCCACCCTTTAAGTGCTACCTTCCAACATGCAGCCCAGACAGAAGAGGTCCCAAGAAAGAGCTATGCTGCATGCCTACCTTTCCTGCTCCTTCGTGCATAGGTGTGTATCACTATAGCTTATATCCTCTGTTGACATCATCTCAAGCTTATTCAACTTTCCAATTTGGACTCAAAAGAGAAGACTCTGAGTAACGTCTAGGTTTTTGGCAACAAAGCATCCAGCTTCATGGATAGAGTAGGCTGCAAATCTCTACCTCTCAGCATGCAAACAATCCCTGTTGGTCTACCCAACCCTACATCATAAGCCAGTCTTATAACCCCTCTTTTACAACATATACATACTCTAGAGTTCTGTACCCCTATAGTACTCTGCCTAATACACTTTCTTTGATGATCACTTTTGCCTGCAGCATACTTCCCAAGTCCTTGCCCTCTTACTGAATTAGGTTCCTTTGCAAAGTTTCTGTATGTGTTAGCTCCCTTCTTTTATTTCCACTTTGCTCTATGACTTCTCTCCATCACCACAAGGCTTATCTAACCACTGGGAATCACTTTTTGCTAAAAAATAAAAATAAAAGTAAAAATAAAAAATGTCAATGGCTTCACTTTGTCATTCAATCTGCTTTGATCGAAAGCTGCTGCCAGGATTGGAGAGATGACTTGTGGGTAAGTGCACTTAACTCTGCTCTTTAAGAGGGTCTGGGTTCAATTCCCAGAACCTACTTGTTGGCTGACAACTAACTGTGTCAGGGGCTCTGATGCACTCTTCTGAACTCTGTAAGTATAGATTTGGTGCACAGACATAACACCCAGACACATAAAAATTCAATAAAATTCAATTTTATAAAAGAAAATCATTATCTAGTTTCTCTCTCGTTTTTTAAAACATTTCTGTCTTTTAGTGCCTGGAAGATTCTTGACTAGGTTATTTTGTTTTATTTTTGTTTTTGTTTGACTGGTTTGGTTTTTTTTAATTGTTTCTTTTCTGTTTTTTTTTTTTTTTTTGGTTTTTTTTTTTTTTTTTTTTTTTTTTTTTTTTTTTTTTTGGTTTTTTCTCCCTTGCTCTGGCCCAGGAGTCTCTTTTCTGCTGACCTATTCAACTATATCTCTGCTTGTGATCTTCCTGGACAGCATGTTAATCTTTTCTCTTTACATTCTTTTTTTTAGTGGGGCCTTATTTTTCTCAGCAGTTTTCATTCTACACTGGTGCCAGTGTTTCTCAGACATATTGTCTTCTTCCCAGGCACATCCTCCTTTGAGAACTCATCCAGTGTCGTGAATACTGGCTTAATTTTATAACTTAGTTTCATGATTTTTTCAGAGAAGAATTATCCACACATATTGGTTAAATTCTCAGTTACTCGGTGTTTCCAACTTATAAAATGCTGATGCCTAAGTACCAATCTCAGAAGATATAATTAAATGTTAATATATGAAGTTATTAGAACCATAATACATTGAAAGCTTTCAGAAAGAGCTCTCTGTGGTTATAGCCTTATTATTCTCATTATTCTTAACAGTTACATAGCTAAATGATGAAATCAAACAAGGTACCCAATAAGATGAATAGATGAGGAAATTGTGGTATGTTTACATGCAATGGGATTATTTCGTGGTCTTAGAGAACAAAATTATGAAATTAGCAAGAAAATGGATGTAACTGGCAACAATAACATCAAGGTCATTAAGCCAGTCTCAGAAAGAAATGCCAAGTTTTCTCTCATTTCTAATTTCCCTTACATCTTTCCTAAATTTCATATAGACATATAAAGTCACACACACACACACACACACACACACACACACACACACATGACATGAACGTAGAGATAAAACTATTTAGGGCACAGAGGAAACTAACAGCAAAAGAATGAATGACAAGAGGACAGGAAGAATGAATAAGGATATGCAGATATGCTCTACATACAATATACATTAATTAAAAACATCTAAAATAAATAAGCAATTTAGCAAAGGACATGTTACACATATTAGGGTAGGTGTGATGCTCAAAACAGAAGCTGAAACAGTGAATAAGGAGTAAGGAATGTGACCTTCTAAAAAGAAATTGATGGGACTTCAGTGGAACAACTGAAATAAGAAACAGATCCAAAGACCTACAGTCAAATATCAGGTAAACTCTAGGAGTCTTTTGGCAGAGTTGGGGGAGGGATTGCAGCCTTGAAGTGGATAGGAACTCCACAGGAAGACCAAAAGAGTCAACTAACTTGGACCCTTGAGGGTTCTCAGAACTACCCACCAAAAATCATGCAGGGACCAAACTTAGGCCCTACACAGATATGCAGCTTGGTCTTCATGTGGACCTAACAATAGGAGTAAGAGCTGTCCCTGGCTCTGTTGCCTGACATTAGATCCTTTGGCCCTACCTGTATGGTCAGATTGGACCTCAGTGGGAAAAGTTGCCATTGGTCCTGCTGGGTCTAGAAGTCCCAAGGTGGGGTGGTACCCAAAGGGGTTCCCCCCTTTCTGAGGAGAAGAGGAAGGGGTAATGGGAGAGGGATTTGTAAGAGTGGGACTGGAAGGAGAGGAAGAAAGGAGGATATGGCTTGGTTGTAATATGAAAAAAAAATAAATAATAGGAAAAAAAAAAGAAAAGAAGGAATGTGGCTAAGCCCCTTCCTCTCTGTTGTCTAGTCACAGTGAACATCTTCTTAGTCTCCTAAATCTCTGAAACAGCTCTGACCATCTTAGTTCTCCTGAGCTTTCTCTTCCCTTGCTTTAGAGAATAGCCTGGTGTGTCTTTAGCTTTTCCATCTGTTAAATTACTTAGAATGCATTCCCAGAAGTGTAATGGCTAGGTCAATAAGAATAAACATTTTAATGTTTCTTGACAGAATATTTATGCATGTTTTCTGTAAGTGCTGAACCAATCCACGTTGCTGCCAGCCAAGTGAGTGTGCTTCAGCAATCTTACCTGCACTTGTTATGTCTTAGAAGAAAGTATTTATCACATGTTTAGTGTGCCTTGTGATGAGGCCATAAACTCTGGCCACTATCAGAGTAACAGAGCAAATTCAAGTTATCTATCTCGGAAACAGGGCTATCCTGATAGGACCCTTTGAGGAATTGGGATAACCTTTTCAACAAAGGACTTTTAGAAAGCTAATTTAACAGAAAGTTCACAACCCAATGACAGTGTGGTCAAACAGGCACAGATAAATTATCTTTCAAATTACTTCTTCAAATGCAGCCAAGTTGTATTGAATTTACAGACATATCCTCACATGATACACATGGTTTTATTGGAAATACGGCGTTGTGGTCTTTCTTTGAAAGAACCTTGTCATGGCGATTAGAAGAAAAAAAAAAAAAAACATACTTACAACTTGAGCAGACTCCAAGCAAAGACTCACCATTTAAACAGGTGATTAAACTAGGCATTTAAACAGTTTTCTATCCTTATGAGTAGTGTAATGTGATAGTTCAGTAAAATAGTGTACACCAGTGCTTGAAACATGTTTCTCCAATAGTGTTTTGGGGGATGTTCTCTCTTGGGGCTCTGTCTCTACTCTACAGCACTGTTAGGCAAAGGTGAGGATGCACAGCCTGGTTTGATTTCTGAGTAGGTGAGTAAATAAGGATCATAAACTTTTCCTATTTCACATTGGCAAAGCAATACAACCCTGTCCTCACATTTGCATATAGAGGGTTGTCAGCTCTGCAATTTGTCAGCAAACTTCCTGTGATCCAGTAGCTTGGGTTAAATGTGTTTATTCAACTGAAACAGATTTATAGACCATGGAAAATCCATCAATGATGAGTGGGGTTTTTTTCTCAGACAGAGGAAAATGCAAGCATAGGTGTCTTCAAAATAATACTTTCAAAGCAACTTTAGGAAAAAAATAAGAGAAGGAATTAGAAAATAATTGAATATATCTTTCACTCTTACTCTGTCAGATAAAACTCAACACAGCCCAGACCATACTGACTTCATACAGTCTGGATTGTTCTTTCAGTGACTGATAATCTTTATCTTTTGAGGATTCCCATTGTCATAGGATACATCATTCATAAAGCTTGATGAAAAGCTGGTAAATATCAATTTTCTGCCTTTCTGTTTTGTGTATCCAAGTGAGTCCGAATGAGGCACAGAACAAACTAGATGACTATATAGGCAATGAATAAAATAGAAGACATCAACCTTGGGACTTCAAATGCATGTACACACCAGTTTGCCTACACACATGAAAAATGTGAATATGTACACTTAGATTAATGCCACATTCACATAAATGGAAAAAGGGAAAAACAATAGGCATTGCTAAGCCATAAGTTGTCCATGTATGGAATATAACACAGACGTTAAATTTTAATCTTAAAAGTCAGTCATGTTGTTAAAATCCTCTATTGCATTAGGATAAATGTAGCCCTTACATAAAATTATATTTAATCAGCATCTTAGGGGCTAGAGATCTGGCTCAGTGGTTAAGAGTTCTTTCTGCTCTTGTAGAGGACCAGAGTTTCATTGCCAGCAGGACTGATATCTGGTTGCTCACAACTGTCTATAAATCCAGATCCAGGAGATATAACCTCTAATGCCCATGAATACCTGAATACACATAAGCACTATACATATACATAATGTAAATAAATCTTAAAAGACATAAAAATATATGAAGCTTGCTGTTCCAACTGTGCAAAAGAAGCTTATAAGAAAGCCTTATCAACCAAAATGAAATAAAATCTGGCTAAAAATTAACTGGCTACATGACACTATTAGAAAATCACCTTTGCAGCCAATCTTTTTAAGATCCAAGATCCAAGAAAGATACACTGAGGTGAATTTGACATTCCCTGCTGCTCTTTTCCCTTAAGGTCTTTGATTATCTTGAAGGAGATAGAGGTGCATGTGTTCAAAAGTTGAGTACACAGAAGCAGCTAAGGAGCAAAGAAAAACTTCAGAACTCTGAGAACTTTTCAGATCTAGAAGGACAGTAAGTGGATCTCAGTGCTATCTCGGGCCTCAGAGTATTAAGTTCTCAGAAAGAACTAAGGAGCAAAAATCAAGCATTTTGACCCTGATCTCAGCTTGGATCATCTGCTGAATCATGGGTAGTTCAGGTCAGAGTAACTAAGTCAACAGAAACTAACACTGAGGACTTGAAGACCAACAAGGAGTTTGAGGAAGACGTGGTACTATGGACTACAAAATAGGAGATCAATCTTAACATTGATGGAAATAGACTATGATTTCAGTCTACATTATGTACCCAATGCAAAAAAAAAATTGTTCAGTTGTGGATGACATAGTTTCTAGGACACAAAAAGTTTTCATAATTAAGACTTGTCATGCATGGAACAGTCATATACACACACATACACTCACAGGAACACCAAGATTAGGTAAGAATAAGAAAGTAGTAAATATATAGATGTTACGGTAATTTAACACAAACCTCAGCTATTTTTGATCCTCATGTTTAAATCATCATGTCTATGATTATCTATTTCAGAAATATAGCAGATAAAATGTAAAATATCTCCTACATGAAAATTCCAACATTGCTAGAGGTATGACTTGTTGATTATGAACATTTATTGATCTCACAAAGGACCTGAGTTTGGTTCCCAGACCCATCTCAGGTGGCTTACAACCATCTATAACTAGTTCCAGAGTTTGCAGCTCCCTCTTCTGGACACTGGCATTCATGCACATACAGATAAGCTGTCAGAGCATTTACACATAATAAATAAATAAATTATTTTAAAAATCAGAAAAGGAGCTTGGAAGATAGGTTAGTAGCTAAAATATAAAGAAGAATGGCAAGGACAAAAGAGAAGAAGGAGATCTTTGGTGAGAAAGGAGGGACAAGAAGGACTAAGAGAGGGAGTTGTGGTAGAAAAGAGGGAGGGGAAGAAGAAAGTGTATTCCTAACAATCTCTGGAGTGGTGTATCTATCTGCCCAAGTCAACTCAATCAGAAAACAAGGAGGGGATTCAGCATACTCAACTGGTTGTTTTCTTTGAGAAAAGACCAGTGTTATAAGACTTTTTTGGAGTCAGAGTAAATGAAGTAGAGAAATGTTAGGAAATATCTACTCTGTGTTCAAAAAGAGACTAAAGATAATTTGTGTGGTCAAGGAATCTTAGCCTGAAATCTGTGAAGCAGTTTAGGATGCAGGAGATTTAGGGAATCTTACATAAAACTTGCTGTGCTGCATATTTGTTCTGTTTGAAAAGCAACATGTGATGTTTGGAGTTTACATGCATATCTCAGGAAATTATGTGCTAAATCATATGAGAAAATAACAAAATAGTCGGTAAAGTATGGTCTAATATGTGTGTCTGTGTGTGTTTGCATATGCACATGGGTATACAGGATATATTTTTGTCAACTTCACTGGAAAGGAAAACATCAACTGAAAAATTGTCTACATCATATTGGCCTGTTGGCAAGTCTGTGGAGCACTACTTGATTGGTGATTGATGTGGGGAGTGTCCAGCCCACTGTAGGAAGTCCTGAGCTATATGAAAAGAGCAGGCTGAACAAGCATAAAGATTCTTCCATATCTGTTTCAGTTCTTGAATCTGTGGTAGTTGGGTGGGTGTGATACTAATGCATCATATATATGTACAAAATTCTCAAAGAATAAATATGTGTGTGTGTGTGTGTGTGTGTGTGTGTGTGTGTGTCTGTGTGTGTTTGTGTGTGTGTAAAAGAAATGAATAAAGTGGTAACAGAGATATGTACTGGTGACAATCTTCTGTTCTTGCAGAAAAATAGGAGCATCAGTCTTTGGGGTTAAAATCCAGGCACACTTTGTCCTCAAAAACTAACTTTAAAACCATACTTCTAAGCCACCTGATTGTAAGAGATTGCATCATATGGAGTAGTGCTTCTGGAACCCTCTCATTTCCACCTGGCTCCAACATAAGCTATGCACAGCCATGATACATCTCCTAAGGTGATCATTGTTCCTGGCCAGATTTCCATAGGGTCTCTGCTAGCCTACCACAGTGTGCTGTTAAGATGAAACACACCTATGGCCACTTGATCCTCGACAAAGGAGCTGAAAACATCCAGTGGAAAAAAGATAGCCTTTTCAACAAATGGTACTGGTTCAACTGGAGGTCAGCATGCAGAAGAATGTGAATTGATCCATCCTTATCTCCTTGTACTAAGCTCAACTCTAATTGGATCAAGGACCTCCACATAAAGTCAGACATTCTGAAGCTAATAGAAAGAAAACTGGGGAAGACCCTTGAGGACATCGGTACAGGGGGAGAGTTTCTGAACAGAACACCAATAACGTATGCTCGAAGATCAAGAATTGACAAATGGGATCTCATAAAAT
Source organism: Apodemus sylvaticus (assembly GCF_947179515.1). Taxonomy (NCBI): domain Eukaryota; kingdom Metazoa; phylum Chordata; class Mammalia; order Rodentia; family Muridae; genus Apodemus; species Apodemus sylvaticus. The sequence continues at coordinate 111,741,393 of NC_067473.1, forward strand.
TACAAAGTTTCTGTAAGGCAAAGGACACCATCAAAAGGACCAATCAGCAACCAACAAATTGGGAAAAGATTTTCACCAACCCTACATCAGATAGAGGGCTAATACCCAATATATACAAAGAACTCAAGAAGTTAGACCCCAGAAAGCCAAATAACCCTATTAAAAATGGGGTGCAGAGCTAAACAAAGAATTTTCACCTGAAGAATTTCGGATGGCTGAGAAGCATCTTTAAAAAATGCTCAACTTCATTAGTCATTTGGGAAATGCAAATCAAAACAACCCTGAGATTTCACCTTACACCAGTCAGAATGGCTAAGATTAAAAATTCAAGAGATCGCTAGGATGTGGAGAAAGAGGAACTCTCCTCCACTGCTGGTGGGGTTGCAAATTGGTACAACCACTATGGAAATTAGTCTGGCGGTTCCTCAGAAAACTGGGCATGTCACTTCTGGAGGATTGTGCTATACCACTCCTGGGCATATACCCAGAGGATTTCCCCAGCAGATAATAAGGATATGTGCTTCACTATGTTCATAGCAGCCCTATTTCTAATAGCCAGAAGCTGGAAAGAATCCAGGTATCCCTCAACGGATGAATAGATGCAAAAATTGTGGTATATATACACAATGGAGTACTATTCAGCCATTAGAAACAATCAATTCGTGAAATTCTTAGACAAATGGATGGAGCTGGAGAACATCATACTAAGTGAGGTAACCCAGTCTCAAAAGATTAATCATGGTATGCACTCACTAATAAGTGGATATTAGCCTAGAAAATTGGAATACCCAAAACATAATCCACACATCAAATGAGGTACAAGACGAATGGAGGAGTGGCCTGGTTCTGGAAATACTCAGTGTAGCAGTATAGGGCAATACCCAGAACAGGGAAGTGGGAAAGGGTGGATGGGAGAACAGGGCGAGGGAAGAGGGCTTATGGGACTTTCGGGGAGTGGGGGGCCAGAAAAGGGGAAATCATTTGAAATGTAAATAAAAAATATATCATAAATAGGAAGAAAAAAAAGATGAAACAGCCTCATAGGCCTTGTTTCTATGAGCATAGAAGGAACATCAGGTCTGCAAGCCTGTACTCCCAGTGGTTCTCCTCTCTGTAAACTACAAACAAGCTGTCTAGGTCATGAAATTTATAAGTATTCAACAGCGTGTATATCTAAGTAAACAAGAAAAGGAAAATACTATTATACCGCGATTATCATTTTTTTCCTGGGCTGACCAAGAAAGTAATTGGGTACAATACAGTCTCCCCCTATATATAATTTGTTTGTTTGTTTGTTAGTTTTTATGTGATTGCTTTTCTTTTTTTACTTTTGCTGAAATCTCTATGGTTAAGATGTGAAAGAATGGTTGTTATCAAGAAATCTTAATAACACAAATTCACCTTGAGTTTGTTGATTTAGTCTATGAATCTTCTCTCTGTTGAGAGGCTCCCCCCCACCTAGGCTTTGGCATTTGCCATATGGATCAGATACTATGACCTCACCAGTGTCTCTCTTTCCTATGACATTTGCCATATGGATCAGATGACCTTACCAGTGTCTCTCTTTCCTATGTTCCCCTCACACCCACCCCAGTCTCCTCCTAAAACACACCCATTTGCTAAGATATAGGAGAAAGTTAAACTCTCTTATCATAGTTACCTTTGCCATTTCAAATTGTTGTTTCCTCTTTCCAGTGGCTACCTTTGTCTGTATTCTGTGTTATATAAGCTGATACATGTCCCAGTGCCATGTACATGCAAGTAAGGTAAGACCATGCCTTTGTGCTGAAATCCCAACAGCTTTCAAAGAAGAGAATGACAAATGGTATCATTAGCAGGCAGGGCTAAAAGCCCTAACCCTGTACAATGGGGATTCCCTTCTCTATTTTATGGTATATTGATATTTTATGGTTCTACCAAAATGTAAGTAGCAGCCAATTGGCAATCAACATGGAGATGCGTACTTGGCCAAAGTTGTGGAAATGAGTAACTAAGTTTTAAATCCTGAATAGACCATCTTTATCAAACATGTCCTGGCTGTCTCCTAAGCTCAGAGAGTATCATTTAAGAAGTGTAAAGAATGTTAGAGCCAGGGGATAGGGGAGGAAGCCTATGAAATCTGTCTTCTGGACATAATAAGACCATCAACTCATGAACTCAGAGTAGATATTGTTCCCTGTTCAAAACCTCCACCAGACCTATTCAGCCAGAATCTTGGCATACCTACAGAATATGCTTTCTAATCCCACTCCTTACTGAGGGGCTACTGGCAGGTAATATTCACTGTTGGAAGAAGATTGATTCTTTGAGAATGCTCCCACTGGTCCCACTGGTGGGGTTCCTACCAGTTTACTACTGGATGTATTCTACTGGATGCATGCAGTGATATATATATAGAGATGTATGAGCAACACCAATTGGGCTGAGTGAGGTTTCTTTTTTTAAAAAGACATGAAAAAAAAAGGAAGAGGGCATGTTGGGAAGAGGGCATGTTGGGAAGAGGGCATGTTGGGAAGAGGGCATGTTTGAAGGGATATTGTAGGGAGAAGCAGAAAGAGAGAAATAGGGCTGGATAAGATATTTCCTATTCCATACGCATGTATGGGATTCCCAAGAATAGAGACATTATAAATTTTAAGAAAAAGTAGCAACCATAGTTGAGCAACCTTTCTCCCTGAAACAGTGGGAATAGCTGCCTTTCCTAGTTAGCATAAATGAAGTTGGGAAGAGACTAGGGACTGGGAATTGGATCTGGAGCAAGTAGGGGTGTGAGTTAAACATGATGAAGGTAAATCTTATGCATGTATGTAATGAATGAAAAGTATTATATCTATTAAAACCTACCATTCATAAATAGTAATAAAATAGTTGCAGATGAGAATCCCAATGTGCGAGAAGGAGACTATGAGGCCTGCAGATTGTCAGGGTGAAGGTGTTCAGATTGTTTTCTAAGACAATGCTACATTTGCCAGCAACCTACACACATCCTCCCATGTGCTTTCAATTACCTCTAGACCACTTATAATCCCCAGTGCTATGCAAATCTATGCAAATAGATGCTACACTGAGCTGTTTAGGGAATAATAGCAAGAGCTAAGCTGGCATGTGCTCCCCACACAGGCATTTTCCCTTAAAGATGCAGAGCAAGTGTTGACTCTCAGCATAGTTTTGCTTTTGACTTGGCTGCTATATAGCACAAAATATGATTGTTTCCTGCTGCCCATTAGTATAAAAGAAGGTACACTCTTTTGGTGATAATTATATTTTCAATTTTTTATTTTCCTGTTTTTAAAGTTTTTTTTTAAAAAAATGCATTAATTAGACAATATATGGGGAAGATTCAATCATATAATTCTTTTGTTTTGCATATTTATGTGCATGTATGTGAGTGTGTGAGAGAGTATGTCTGTACATGTGTGCTATGTGTACATATGTGCATGCTGGTACATGGAGCCCAATAAACAATGTCATATGTGGAGATTAGATGACAACTTGCTAAAGTTGCTTCTCTTTTACTACCATGTAGGTTCTGGGGATCGATCTAGGACCCTCAGGCTTGGTAACGAACTTCTCTATTGTTGAAAATCTTGCTAGTCCCAGTACCCGGTTTACAATGTAAGTAACTGGCATATTTACTGGCTTCATAGTAGAGACAACAGTACAAGAATCAAGTTGATCATTAGGCACTGTATGATTTTTTTCTGCATAGAAGGAAATAGAAATTAGGACTATTCTAGACAAATCAGAATGTCAACTTGAACCTGCTAATAATTACTTTTTAAAGTATAGTAATTTATGAACTATTTTTCAAAATTGATAAATTTACTTGTAACATTCATGCACCATTTTTTTAACTGAATAGATGAGAATATGTTAGACATATAGGAAAGAATATCTAAATGTATGTTCTCAAGAATTCTGGGCATCCATTAAGCTAAATGATATTTACTCCACATAGTACATAATACAACCTGCTATAGTCAAATAAATTAGGAAGATGTTAAGTTTTTTTTTAAAGTATTCAGAATGTCCCAGAGACAAACATATTGGGAACATTAGCATTAAAATTTTAGAGGGGGCCAGGAGGATCTCTCAGTGGGTAAACTCACATGCTACCAAGCCTGCTGAGCTTAGTTGCAACTCCAGTACCTACATATTGTTAGAAGATAAATCAACGCCTCTAAGTTGTACTCGGATCTGCACTCCAGGCTGGAGAATGTGCATGCCCACACCTGTAGACACATAATCACACAGGAATAATAAATGTAAAATATTTACTTTAAAGAAAAATAAGTTTCTAGGAAATGGCATATAGTATTTCTTCAATTTTTAGGTCTACAAGACATGCTCTGGCATGACCCACAAAAAAAAATAGTTAAAATAATAGTGTGCCTACACAGCAGCTTTACTTTCCAATTCTTAGAACTTAAAAAAGAACAACAACTTAATCGTGAAGACCTGATTCTTCACTGTGTGCTTTGGAAGCCATTTTTTAAGTTGGTTTTTGTTTTTAATTACAATAACATACATGTGGAAAGTGGTATGTGCACATGAATGCAGGTGCCTGTGGAGATCAGAAGCATAGGCTCCCCTGGAGTTGGAGTGGCAGATGGTTTTGAGCTGTGGGCACCGGATACTGAGCTGAGGTCCTCTGTAACTGCAGTATACACTCTTAATCACTGAGCCATCTCTCCAAATCCCAGAGATCAGATTTTTAAGACACATTGTGCTGGCTAGTTGTCAACCTGGCACAAGACAGAGTCTTCCAGAAAGAGGAAATGTCAGTTGAAGAATTGCCTCCATCAGACTGGCCCTGGGCATGTCTATGGATATTTTCATACTGATGATCGATGTGGGAGGGCCCAGCCTTGAGCAGCTGGTCCTTGGGTGTACAAGAAAGAAGGTTAAGAAAGGCATGGAGAACAAGTCAGTAATCAACATTCCTCCATGGTCTCTGCTTGATCTTCTACATCCAGCTTCCTGCTTCCAGTTCCTGTTTCAGCTTCCCTTCATGATGGACTGCAAGCTATAAGAACTAAACCCTTTGCTCCTCAAGGTTCTTCAGTCGTGGTAATTATCACAGCAAAAGGAGCCTGACTATGACACATTTATTTTGCTATTTTTTCAAGACACATACAATTTGCAGTTCTATAGAGAAAGGAATTTTTAAAGGCTTAAATTTCATTCTCTAAGTAAAGCAAACATATATTCTAAAATCAGAGGTATATGCACTTGGTCCCCTTTCTCAATATTGTTTTCCCTCTATAGTTGTTAACCATAAATTCTAGTCCTACATCTTGCCACAGTAGGTAGAGCTGTTAGCTCAAAAACCTCTGTACAGTTCCCCCTCCCTTCACACTGTAATTATCAGTTGGTTGATCTGAGATACAGATGCCAGAACCAGGAGAGAGTGGGCTTTTTGCAACTAGGACTTGGGAGATGAAAGTATTCTATTGTTATTGCTGTAAGTTCACTTTGCTTTGAAAAACAATGTGACTTTTCTGTTCTTCAGATTTTGTTTTGATGATAGGGATTCATCCTTCAAAGTTCCACAAAGTGACCCCACAAGAGAAGAGTCTTAGGTGTGGGAGATGTTGGCTTCCTGCTGTGATGACAGTTGACCTGGTGTCTGTAGAGCATTCTGACTCCTCTCACCCCACAGACATCACTGCTCACCTCTGCTGTTCTCATCACCAGTAGCATTTGAAGATTTTTTTTCTGCCTTCCTGTGTTACTCAGTTTTGCTTAGAACAGTCCACAAGAGACTAGTTAAGAATAACCTTTAACAATAAGCAGGCTTGCTCCCTAGGAAGGAAAAGGAGATGTTTATCAGAAGTAAAATATCTTCATAATGCTAAACAAGGTTAAAAAGGGAAGATTTAAACATGAGTTCTTTGTAAAGATACTTGGAAAGTAATCTTGGAGTCGCCAAACAATATTTAACAATTGATTTTGATTTTAGTAATATGTACATGGTATGTCTATATGTGTGGTTATGCACACATGAGTGCAACATCCATGGAAGTCAGAAGGGAACACCAAAACCCTGGTGCTGGAATTTTAGGTCCCTCTGAGCTGCCTGATGTGAGTTCAGGGGGTACAACTTTGATCCTCTCCAAGAAGAGCCAGCACACTTAAACACAGAGCCATTTCTTCAGCACTTACAAACATTTCAATCCTAAACATTTAGTAAAACCAGGCAATATTCCAGAAATATACAATAAGCCTTTTGACATTAATAGAATTATTTATGCTGAGTAATTTAGAAATTACCAAAGTACACATGTTGGAAACATGATGCACTAACATACATTAGCAACGGAGATACTTCTATTTCAGAAACCCACAACACAAGTCACAGTCCAATTCAGATTTCCACTCACAGACAGGCAATGCATGTGATATGAATTTTGCTGTTATTTTGTCTCAATTGTGAAAAAATATTTACAACAAAGTTGAGTATATGCTAAGACTTCAATATTCTCAATTTGTGAAGTTGGACTAAGTGGCATAAAAGTGTAAAACTTTAAAAACAGTTAAAACACAACAATTTGAATAATACATTTTCGAAAACTCTATCTTGAGTTATTTTTAACCTACTACATCACTTTAGGCTCATAAAGAAACAAAACAGCACACTTAAAGAGCTTGGTGAGAAACAATTCAATGGAAGATTTGTTTCTGGAAGAATAGACAAGTCCCTCATGAGGAAACTAAAGAGGATTATAACACAGTATGTAGGGCCACAGAGGGGTCCTGCTACTCATTCTAAACCTGAAGAGAACTGGGATAGCTTTAATTGTCAACTTAATACCATCTAGAATCAGTCACCTGGGAAGAGAGTCTCAATAAAGGACTATCTCTATTGGGAGGGCTTGTGGTCATATTTGTGGGTGACTGTCTTGAGTTAGTTGACATGAGAAGACTCAAGCAACTCTGCATAGCACCATTCCCTAGGCAGCATTTCTGAACTGTATAAGAACACTAACATGAACTGAAGGCAGGTAAACAAGCAAGCAAGGGAGATATATCCGCATTCACTTCTCTCTGATATTGAATTGATGTGAGTAGTGATTTGAAGTTCTGGTCTTGCCTTTCCAACCATGATGGACTGCAACCTGGAACTGTGAGCTGAATAAACCTCTTTCTTCCCTGATATAACTTTATCAGCATGTTTATCACATCAACAGAAATTAACCAAGAACAAGGAATGAACAATTACCAGCTGCAGAGCAGTAGCCATGCAGGAAGGGCTAGATGGCACATTTCTGGGGGATACTACCAGATTGGAGTCACCATCTTCTGACAGATCTTACTACAAATGCAAATTCTTGATCTTCGCTCTACACACATGGAAACAGAAAATTGGAGGGTAGAATTTAGAGTCTGTTTATAAGAAACAAGAAGATGTGTAGGGCATTCTGAGGTGTGTAGGTTTAAGTTTAAGAATTGCCATAGTGTTCAACAGCTTTGAAAACCAAGATTGTGGCAACTCTTATTCAAAAATACATTTAACTGGAAGCTGGCTTTCAGTTTCAGAGGGTAAGTCCATTATCATCACAGCAGGGAGCATGGTATTGGAACTGTAGCTAAGAACTATACCCTCTCTGTAGGCAAAGAGGAAAACATGAGGCTTGGCATGGGCTTTTGAAACCTCAAAGCTCACCCCTAATAACACACTTCCTCCAACAAGGTCAATCCTCCTAACCATCCTAATCCTTTCAAATAGTGTCACTCCCTGGTGACTAAGCATTCAAATATAGGATCCTGTAGGGGCCATTCTTATTCAAACAATTGCAATGACCATGGTATTAGAAAACATAGTCACATCCAGACCCACAGTGAGGCAGAACAGAAAGAGATAAGTAAAAATGCTGGCATCTTTGTCTTACACAATCCCTGTCATCTTCTGGGTGTTTTTACTAAACAAAGGAAACAAGAACAATGAGCCCAGAAGTTGAGATGTAAATGACATAAATGACAGTGAAGGACTTTACCAGCAGCTATGGATGAGATAAGACCATCCAGGATCGAAAATCAGAAGTAGAAACAATTAAGAAAACTCAAAGAGAGACAACTTTGGAGATAGAAAACCTTGGGAAGAAATCAGGGGACATAGATGCAAATATCAACAACAGAATACAAGAGATAGAAGAAAGAATCTCAGATGCTGAAGATACCATAGAAACCATTGACTCAACAGTTAAAGAAAATGTAAAATGCAAAAAGCTTGTAACCCAAAATATCCAGGAAATCCAGGATATAATGAGAAGACCAAACCTAAGGATTATAGGCATTGATGAGAGTGAAGATTTACAACTTAAAGGGCCAGCAAATATCTTCAATAAAATTATGGAAGAAAACTTCCCTAACCTAAAGAGAGAGATGCCCATGAATATACAAGAAGCCTACAGAACTCCAAACAGACTGGACCAGAACAGAAATACCTCCCGTCACATAATAATCAAAACACCAAATGTACTAAACAAAGAAAGAATATTAAAGGCAGTAAGAGAAAAAGGCCAAGTAACATATAAAGGAAGACCTATCAGAATCACACCAGACTTTTCACCTGAGACTATGAAAGCTAGAAGATCCTGGGCAGATCTCATGCAGACTCTAAGAGAAAGCAAATGCCAGCCAAACTCTCCCAGCAAAACTCTCAATCACCATAGATGGAGAAACTAAGATATTCCATGACAAAACCAAGTTTACCCAATATCTATCCACAAACCCAGCTCTACAAAGGATAATAGGAGGAAAACACCAATACAAGGAGGGAAACTTCACCCTGGAAAAAGCAAGATAGTAACCTTCTCTCATCAAACCCGAAAGAAGTTAACCAATCAAATTTTAAAAATAACATAAAAATGACAGGAAGTAACAATCACTATTCCTTAATATCTCTTAACATCAATGGACTCAATGCCCCAATAAAAGGACATAGACGAACCGACTGGATACCTAAACAAGACCCCACATTTTTCTGCTTACAGGAAACACACCTCAGGGTCAAAGACAAACACTACCTTAGAGTAAAAGGCTGGAAGACAATTTTACAAGCAAATGGTCTCAGGAAACAAGCTGGAGTAGCCATTCTAATATCAGATAAAATTGACTTTCAACCCAAAGTCATCAAAAGAGACTCTGAGGGACACTTCTTGCTGGTCAAAGGAAAAATACAACAAGAAGAACTCTCAATCCTGAACATCTATGATCCAAATGCAAGGGCACCCTCATTCATAAACTTTACTAAAGACAACTGGAGAACCTGGAGGAAATGGACAGTTTCCTAGACAGATATCCGACACCAAAACTAAATCAGGATCAAATAGATCAACTAAACAGTCCCATAACACCTGAAGAAATAAAAAGGGTCATAGAAAGTCTCCCAACCAAAAAAAGCACAGGACCAGATGGCCTCAGTGCAGAATTCTATCAGACCTTCATAGAAGACTTAACACCAATACTCTTCAAACTATTCCATAAAATAGAAACAGAAGGAACTCTACCCAACTCCTTCTTCAAAGCCACTATTACGCTGATACCAAAACCACACAAAGATCCAACAAAGAAAGAGAACTTCAGGCCAATTTCTCTTATGAATATTGATGCAAAAATACTTAATAAAATTCTTGCCAACGGAATACAAGAACACATCAAAACGATCATCCACCATGATCAAGTAGGCTTCATCCCAGGGAGGCAGGGATGGTTCAATATTAGGAAATCCATCAATGCTATCCACTACATAAACAAACTCAAAGAAAAAAACCATATGATCATCTCATTAGATGCAGAAAAAGCATTTGACAAAATTCAGCATCCTTTCATGCTAAAAGTCTTGGAAAGAACAGGAATTGAAGGCCCATACCTAAACATCATTAAAGCAATATACAGCAAACCGGTAGCCAACATCAAACTAAATGGAGAGAAACTTGAAGCAATCCCACTAAAATCAGGGACTAGACAAGGCTGTCCTCTCTCTCCATATCTTTTCAATATAGTACTTGAAGTTCTAGCTAGAGCAATTAGACAACATAAGGAGGTCAAGGGGATACAAATTGGAAAGGAAGAAGTCAAATTATCACTATTTGCAGATGACATGATAGTCTACTTAAGTGACCCAAAAACCTCCACCAGAGAACTCCTACAGCTAATAAACAACTTCAGCAAAGTGACTGGTTATAAAATCAACTCAAGCAAATCAGTTGCCTTCCTATACTCAAAGGATAAGCAGGCTGAGAAAGAAGTTAGGGAAATGACACCCTTCACAATCGCCACAAACAATATAAAGTATCTTGGTGTGACTCTAACCAAACAAGTGAAAGAACTTCAGGTCTCTGAAGAAGGAAATTGAAGAAGACCTCAGAAAATGGAAAAATCTGACATGCTCATGGATTGACAGGCTTAATATAGTTAAAATGGCCATCTTGCCAAAAGCAATCTACAGATTCAATGCAATCCCCATCAAAATCCCAACTCAGTTCTTCACATAGTTAGAAAAAGCAATCCTCAAATTCATCTGGAATAACAAAAAACCCAGGATAGCTAAAACTATTCTCAAGAACAAAAGAAATTCTGGGGGAATCAGTATCCCTGACTTCAAGCAATACTACAGAGCAATAGTGTTAAAAACTGTATGGTATTGGCACAGTGACAGACAAGTGGACCAATGGAATAGAATTGAAGATCCAGAAATAAACCCACACACCTATGGTCACTTGATCTTCGACAAAGGAGTCAAAAACATCCAGTGGAAAAAAGATAGCCTTTTCAACAAATGGTGCTGGTTCCATTGGAGGTCAGCATGCAGAAGAATGTGAATTGATCCATTCTTATCTTCATGTAGTAAACTTTACTCCAAGTCGATCAAGGTCCTCCATGTAAACCCAGACACACTGAAACTAATAGAAAAGACACTGGGGAAGACCCTAGAGGACATGGGCATGAGGGGGGGGGAGTTCCTGAACAGATCACCAATAGTTTATGCTCTAAGATCAAGAATTGACAAATGGGACCTCATAAAATTACAAAGTTTCTGTAAGGCAAAGGACACTGTTAAAAGGACAAAATGGCAACCATCACATTGGGAAAGGATATTCACCAACCCTACATCTGATAGAGGGCTATTATCCAATATATACAAAGAACTCAAGAAGTTAGACCCCAGGGAACCAAATAACCCTATTAAAAATGGGGTACAGATCTAAACAAAGCATTTTCACCTGAAGAAATTCGGATGGCCGAGAGGTACCTTAAGAAGTGCTCAACATCATTAGTCATTAGGGAAATGCAGATCAAAACAACCCTGAGTTTTCACCTTACACCAGTCAGAATGGCTAAGGTCAAAAACTCAGGAGACAGCAGGTGTTGGCGAGGATGTGGAGAAAGAGGAACACTCCTCCACTGCTGGTAGGGCTATAAGATGGTACAACCACTTTGGAAATCAGTCTGGTGGTTCCTCAGAAAACTGGACATGACACTTCCGGAGGACCCTGCTATACCTCTCCTGAGCATATACCCAAAGGATTCCCTGGCATTCAATAAAGACACATGCTCCATTATGTTCATAGCAGCCTTATTTATAATAGCCAGAAGCTGGAAAGAACACAGATGCCCCTCAAAGGAGGAATGGATACAGAAAATGTGGTATATTTACACAATGGAATACTACTCAGCAATTAGAAACAATGAATTCACAAAATTTTTAGGCAAATGGTTTGATCTGGAAAATATCATCCTAAGCGAGGTAACCCAATCACAAAAGAATACACATGGAATGCAATCTCTGATAAGTGGATATTAATTAGCCCAGAAGCCGTGAATACCCAAGGCACAAATTGCATAACAAATGACTCCCAAGAAGAAGTATGGAGAGGGTCCTGATCCTGGAAAGGATTGATCTAGCATTGGAAGGGAATATAAGGACAGAGAAAAAGGAGGGAGGTGATTGGAGAAGGGATGGAGAAAAGAAGGTTTATGGGACATATGGGGAGTGGGGATCCGGGAAAGGGGAAATCATTTGGAATGTAAACAAAGAATATAGAAAATAAAAATATTTTAAAAAAAAGAAACAATGAATTCACAAAATTTTTAGGCAAATGGTTTGATATGGAAAATATCATCCTAAGTGAGGTAACCCAGTCACAAGTGAATACACATGGAATGCAATTTCTGATAAGTGGATATTAATTAGCCCAGAAGCCCTGAATACCCAAGGCACAAATCGCATAACAAATGACTCCCATGAAGAAGTATGGAAAAGGTCCTGATTTTGGAAAGGATTGATCTAGCATTGGAGAGGAATATAAGGACAGAGAAAAAAAGGAGGGAGGTGATTGGAAAATGGATTGGGAAATGGGGATCGGGAAAAGGGGAAATCATTTGGAATGTAAACAAAGAATATAGAAAATAAAAAAAAATTAATAAAAAAAATGACTTATCCATAGACCATAGTGTCATTCAATAGAAGTTGGACTTTAAAATCATATCATTCGCTGAACTAAGATGAGTGTTCTCTATCTCATTATAGGGCTCAGTCAGAAGACTCTTTTGTTCACAGGACTGAGGACCTGAGTTCAAATCCAGATCCCACAGGAAGGCCAGAGAGAATTTACTTCAGAAAGTAGTCTTCAGCCATCCACATGGGTACCACGGCATGCACGTGTTTACATACATAGCAATTGTTGAAAGCCCCACACATAACCTGCATCTGAAATTTTCTTTTTCCTTCCTACATTGGTGTTGCTAATTACGTGGGCTCTTTAAGACTCTTACTTTGCAGGTACAGGAAGAAATTAATACTCAGAGTGTTGAAGCAAATTATTGACAGTCCCCCAAGCCAGTCAGTGACAGAGTTGGAATACAAAACCAGACCATGTTTGTTCATCAGTCAATACTATGTCCATGACACAATAGTAGTTACATCAAAATAACCAAGCCATGCTATACATAATCATTTCATACTACCAAGTCCAGAGATTAGACTGGATCTCTCACCCCTTTATAAAAATGACTCAGGGTCCCAATTTATGTACATTGTCCTTGAAGAGACAAGAGGGTCCAGGATTTTAAAGAAACTCTGTGATCATTTTCTCCATGGTGGGTAGATGTTCTTCCTAGCAATGCGATCCCAGACATTCAGAGAAGCAGCCTCTAAGTCTCTGGAAGGAGAGTACTCTCAATACACTTGTCAGTTCAAGAAAACACATATTAGACTGCAATTTCGAAAGGTCCAGCTTTCTAAGAAGTACTTTAGATGGGAATTTCCCATACTCCAGACTGAAAACCATACACTAATGAGATTGTAGGAATTTGAGGGGCTGGGGCTGGAGTGATGGCTCAGTGCTTACAACTTGTGTCCTAGTTATTTTCTGTTACTGTTAACCATGACGAAAAGTAACTTAAGGCAGAAAAGGTTTACTTCTGCTTATAGGTTACAATCCATCACTGAGGGAATGCAGAGCAGGAACTGAGGCAGAGATCATAGACGAACACTGCTTACCAACTTTCTTCTCCTGCCCTACTCAGCTCCCTTTCTTATAGAGCCCATACTCCCCTGCCCACACAGAGCTGGAATCTCGTACATCAATCAAATCAAGAAAATGCCCGCACAGATATACTCGCACACCAGTACAATGTAGGTCATTCCTCAGCTGAGATCTAGGATCTAGCCAACCAGACAAAATCTAGTGTGCATAGTGCTCTTGCAGAGGGTCTGAGTTTTGTTCACAGGATCCACATTAGGTTCCTCACAACTACCTATATCTTTAGTTCCAGCGGGGATTTGCCATCTCTGGCTACAGAAGACACTTGCATTTACCCAAATATACCCATTCCCAGACACACACTCACCCATAATTAAAAATAACTTCAATTTGTTTTTTTTTTTAATTTGAGGTGTCATTCAAACATATGCCAAGAAAATAAATTAAAGAGAAAAATCGTCTTGTCATCATTACATAGAAGAGAACATTTCTTACCAGCCCAGGGTGCAGACAGTCTATGTGGAGAGTATGCCTCATATATAATTAAAAGCCTCTCTGCTCAGAGGTGCTTCATGATTAATGTCTCAGGTAGGCATTTTGATTCTTGTCCTAATAGAATCTGACTGGCTCTGAAACACTCGTGTTGTTCGGGTACCTCAAGAGTAATAAAAGCTTGCTCTTGGCTTATTGCACAATTCCTTGAGTCATTAATTATAGCTGCCCAAAGTGGAAAGTTTATAATTAAACATATAATTTACTCTTCTACTTTTGGATGAAGTGAATTAAGGCAATTAGATTTCTTTTGATTAAGCATATGGAGCCATTAACACAGTGCACAGGTGTGTACAAGCAGAAGGTGGGTTACAAAAACATCTATGTTTCAAGTGTGTTTTGTCACTTTGATGTCACTTTCTGGATAGAGTAATTATGCTAATCCAACTGAAGTGGATTTCTTTAGTTTTCCTGGTTCTCTGCTGCTTTGTTTATTGCTTTGAATCTTTAGGTGCTTAAGTAGCTGCAAGTAATGATCAGGTATAAGTACCAGCTAATCACAAGAGTAATTTTGGCTAGGAATATCCACACACAATATCATTTTTGGTGATTGCCTTTCTGCACAGTTCAACACCCCCCCCCTCCAGAAGTTGCATACTGCATGTGGCATCGGAGACTACAGCTGGGGAGCAATTTAGTGCTGTATTATAATTTTTGCAGTAATATTCTTTTTCATTGTCTGCAGTGATCCAAGAAAATTGTACCTTCCTGCTGTTTGTGTGATATTGTGTTTATTAAAATCTGGGCTGGTTGGTTTCAATTGTCATCTTGAGTCTAGATGACCCAGAAGAGTATGTCTATGGGGGATTGTCTAGATCAGATTGACTGTGGGCAAAATTCTGGGGATTGTTATTTATTACAATAAGTGTAGTGAGAAAGCCTAGGCATTGTGAGCTGTGCCATTCCCTGCTCTGGGTCCTGGACTCTGTAAGTGTGCAGAGGGCATTCAGTACAAGTGAATGTGGATGTATTGATTTTCTGTCTGCTCTTGACTATGGCTATGATTAGCTGACTTCCACTTCCTGTCTTTCCATCTCTGCTGTGATGGGCTGTAACTTGGAACCATGAGCTGAAACAAATTCTTTCTCTCCTAAGCAGCTTTTTATCCGGCTATTTTTATCACAGTAACAAAACTGAAACCAGAATATAGTTCAAATTCAAAATGTTTACTTTTCGGAGTTACGTTTTACTGGGAAAAAATTGTGTCCCACTTAAAAATAATTTGTGTTGAATTTCTCAGATATTAACAGAAGTGTGAGAAGAAACCTCCACAAATTCATAAGTATTCCAAACATGCTTGTAAAATTTGCAACCATTCCTCTTACTGGAATGTACTCATGTTTCCCAAATATATACACATTATTTCAAGTGAATTAATAAATTAAATAAATAAAATATTGGACATGAGCTGCTTTTCACGGTGAGTACCTCAAATTGTAACAGCCATTAGTGGTAATCCCCATAGCTTCTGTGCTTTCATTGCCTTCCCGATCCCCAGAACAAACACACACACACACACACACACACACACACACACACACACACCTTGCAGGTAGGTTAGATTGTAGGTTGCAGGTTTTGGATTTGTTTTTGTTTTTGTTTTTGTTTTGTTTTGTTTTTTTTCTGAGACAGGGTTTCTCTGTATAGCCCCGGCTGTCCTGGAACTCACTCTTGTAGACCAGGCTGGCCTCGAACTCAGAAATTCAACTGCCTCTGCCTCCCAGAGTGCTGGGATTAAAGGCTTGCGCCACCACCGCCCGGCTAGGTTGCAGGTTTTGTAGTTGGTTGATGTCCCAGTCCCATCACTGGAAGTTGCCTAGTTACAGAAGAGGGCCAGTTCACAGTTCATATCTTTCATTCCTAGAACTTCTTCCTTGGGCCACGCTCTTAGAATGCTGAGAGTTCCTACTGTACTGTTTCTACATTGTCCCCCAAATGCCCTCCAATTCTATTTGTCTCTCCATATACTCTCCCTTGATGCCACCCTCACCTGATCCCTCTTATTCCCATTACCACTAGCTCCAAGTTCACCTGCAAAATCTATTCTATTTCCCTTTCCCAGGGATACCCACATGTCTCCCTTAGAGTCCTCCTTATTATTTAGCCTCTCTGGGTGTGTAGACTGTGGCATGATTATTCTGTACTTAACTTTATTTTATTCTGTACTTAGCTTTATCTCACTTAAGTGAGCACATACCATGTTGGTTACCTCACACAGGATGACGTTTTTAGTGGGACCCCTTAAAAGTGGGGAGTATCCCAGATTCTTTCACCTGACCATGGGACCCCTTTCCTCATACTGGATTGCCTTACTAAACTGTGACATGAGGATTTGTAACTAGGCTTATTGTAACTTGTTATGCAATGTTCAGTGAATATGACTTTTTTTGGTGGATCTGGAGGTGAGAGGAAATGTGTGTGCTGGAGTTGGAGGGACTAGGAATGGAGGGATGGAAAACTTTGGTCAGGATTTATTGTATAAGTATAAAAACAAAACAGAAAAACGAAGATATAAGCACTTACCAACCAACCAACCAACAAACAAACAAAAAACAAAAACAAACAGTAATAAAATAAAAATAAATCAAATAAAATTTGAACAACTCTGAATTTATAGACTTTTTCTTCATGTACACTTTTGAGATCACTAAACAAGAATTTTGTAATTACTAACTCCATGTAGAGTCCATACTTTAAAAATTGCCAAAATTCTCTATGAGGCTTACTTTAGCTACCTTTGCCTCACTATGTGTCTTGGGCATGATACAGAGGTAACTGTAAAGAATGCATGGGGGAAAAAAAAACCTATAAACTAAAAGGATTGTAATGTCACCTGTGGCAGAGTCCATGTGTATAATCTTTACTCACATATCCATAGAACCTTTAAAAGTTATGGAGCATGGAATGTGGGCAGTGAATAGTTTATGAATAGGTCAACAAATGAGTAAATGAAATAATAAATTTATCACCAAAACCAATAGTGGTGGATAGACTCCAAAATGGGCCCCATGATAGCTCTCTGTTAGTTATCATGTGCACAGGTGACCCCACTATGGATGCAGGCAAGAACTTGTTAAAAGGAAAATGGTTTTGCCTATCAGTCTAAAGGATTCTGAAGCTTGCAGGCCAGCCAGCCTGACATGCATACCAGCAAACATCAAGACTTTGCCTTGAATAAAAATTGGAAGTGAGGGATGATACTGGCACCTCTGCAGGCATGCTTCTCATCCACACCCACATTCATGAATGTGCATGTGCTTCAACACATCATACATACAAAGAGGTTTCTTTTTTAAGATTTGTGTATGTAGGTGAGTTAACATATATTCACACAGGTCCTTGATACCTAGACTAAGAGCAACTATCTCCCAGTGTCAACAGTCAAACATACACACACACACACACACACACACACACACAGACATACACACACACAAGCACACACACATATATACTTATATATAATTAATAGTATATATTAATTTCATACCATTAAACACAAATAAGAAACTAAGACCCATTGGAGAAATAGCTGATTCTAACACATGGATTGGAAATTACAAGATAAGCTCACAAGAAAGAAAGTAAAATAGAATACCTTGAAACAATAGGACAATGGGGAGTATGAAAAGAGAGTAAGGACAAACTTCACACTGAGAGGACACTATAGAAACGCTGGGACAACGGGAGCAGTAAGACTGGATGAGAATTAAAAGTATAAAGTATTTCTGAGATTGCACTGATAGAGATAAATAGGGAAGACCTGACAAATTTTCAATGCAGAAGAGCTGTGTAGATGTTCTACCCTCAAGGAGGTAGATCGTAAGTACTAAACTTCATTTTGAAAATATGAAACAAAATCACCCTGTCCCAGCAGAAGTACTAACTTCATTTAATACCAGGTATTTTGACAGTGCCTGGAAGCTGAAGTATATTACAGTATATAGGATTGTCTTTCAATAATAGAAGGGCTTACGGCTCCCAAGAATATCCCATATTTGACATGTGAGCAGGTGTCTTACCAACTTCCTCTCTATTCCATTTTTATCTCCAAATTCTTCTAATGAGGAAAAGCTGAAGGAATGAGTCAGGAGAAAGAGAGGTCCATTGTTTGAATGTATCGTTTCCCTTTCAATTTTTGCTCTCCATCTCAGAACTTGTCATACTTCTTTTTGATATGGATTTTACAAGAGAGTAAAAGAAATCCTTTGTATGAACTCACAATCTACCGAGTTCTTTCCCTCCGGACTCTACCTACAAGAATAAAAACGAGCCCCGAGCAGCTCAGCACAAGCTACTGTCATCTTCAAAGAGCACTGGAGACGTTAAACTTGCACCTTTGAAAGATTCTCAGCTGTCATTCAAGGTCTCGTTCCCTCTCTCCCTCTTTCTCTAGACTTGTTTTATCCTGGGTGGCCCAAAACTTAGTCCAAACCCATGCCGCAATCAGCTCACGGCTGTCTCACAACAATCACAGTTCTCTCCAATGAGATGTGGACAATGGTAGGGACTGTAAGAAGTCTCACTGAGCCAGCATGAGCCACTTCTTCAACACCAGCTTTCTGTTCTTCTGTCCAGAACTTGTTGCTGGGGCCAGTCAGAGCGGGGACTAGAACCACACAGAGTTGTTCTGACTCCATGAGACAAGTAGTAGCCACAGGCACAGTAGCTAAAGAGAAGCTATCTCTTACAACCTCTAATATGGTGAGGCCAGACATCAGTTTAGAATGGCCACCTTGAATGTATAGATACATATGCAGAAAAAATTCTCATCAATACACTGTTTCTACTCACATAGCAGAATGCAGGTCCTGATGGAGCAATGCCCTTTCTTTCCTTATGGCTAGTTAGAAAGGCTGTAAGCTTGATGACATCTTAGAGAGGCAGATGCCTCGTTTGTGCTTCTCTCTCTCTCTCTCTCTCTCTCTCTCTCTCTCTCTCTCTCTCTCTCTCTCTCTCTCTCTCTCTTTCTCTCCTTCCTTCCTTTTTCCCTCCCTCCTTCCTCCTCTCTCATCACTGAAGTACCATTGCTGAGAATGGAGACCTTCAGTTGCACCCTAGGAGCCCGGGCACAGCACGGAATTATACTTGAGGTTCATGCTTTATGCTCTGTTAATCTGTTTTCTATCTGAATGGCTAGGGGAGAAAATCAGAGTAAATAACAATCCCCCAAGGCTACACTATTGGAGCTGATCCTCTTCAAAGTCATGTTGCCAGGTAAATAGCAAGACTTCCTTTCCTAATGCTCTGTCTAAGCAGCACCTGTTTCTTTTCTTTACTTTTCTTTTGTTTTTTTTCTCGCCCATTTCTATAACTTTACCATTGTTTTATCACATGACAAAGAAATTACCATTTACCAAAGTTTTACTGTACAGAACATAATAAAGGGCCATAGAATAGACTTCAGGACTGTGCAAATTAATGAATGATAGCCAACTGGGCAGAGAGGATGGATTTATTTGTTTATTTATCTTCTCTCATAAGAAAAATATAGACTATTTTTATCTGAATAAGTTCTGAGTAATGGTTGGGAGGCAGAACCAGTTGTATTTGAGGCCAGCCTGGAGAGAGAGAGAACAGAGGGAGGATTGGAGGTCTTGGCTCTGTCTTTCCTGCAGTCTATTTTAAGGTCACTGAATATAAAGCCGGTATTATTTGAAGAGTTCAGTTAGTAGCCAGCAATTAGGAAATGTAATATGAGTGTTGTTTATCTCATACCCCATCACAGAGAGATAAAGGTTTCTAGAAGAAATTGATTTAATTTAGCCCATTGTGATTTTGAAAATTCTACATTTTTAAATATTAAGGTAGCTCATTTATATACTCTCTACAGTATTACAGGGAAAATATTCAACTTATTTATCAAATATTATGATAGATGATCTAACTGTCTAATTAAATTAAAGTCTGAAAAAAATGTAACAAATTATCAGCCTTCCTGATAGCCTCCATGTCCTCCAATGGAATTCGGAGTATCTCACCTAGTACTGGATTCTTCTACAGTTTTATAGCTGTATATGTGACAGCTGACTGGGGTCACAGAAGGGGCAGTGTCTGAGGTACATGTTCTTATAGATAATAATCATGGTCTCCAGTATCTTCCCATATAACTCATCAATGTTGAGCTGTTAAAATGCCTTATCTACATTATTGTACTTCTTCCCAAAATATTTTTCAAGAGATGAGCGTTTTATTTTTATATTCAATTGACAGAGATTCAGCAGACAATTATACAAAGTAGTGGCAGGCTACAGGCTATCACGGAAAGTCCAGGCATTTATTCCTCCTATTATGGTGTTCAGTGAAGAATCTTGTCACCTGCCCCTTGGCATTCTGCCCCACCCCCTGTTCATCAAGAAGTATATTGACTGTCTGTCAGGTGGAAGGACTGGTTATATTTCCTGTTGATAACTTCAGAATCTAAATTATCCACTCTCATCCTGCAATCAAGTTATAAGCCAATAGTTCTAGCATCTCATTAGCTATTTTTCCTGTGTAAGGGATGGGAATGGAGGGGGTTAATCTGTCACCATGAAATCAATATAAAAGGCTGAGTACCCTAGACTAGCTTCTCTCTACATCATGCCATGTCTGCCAATGACACCACAATTTTCTGAGTCATCCAGGCTTGAACACTTCAAGTCACCTTTGAAAGAGACAAAGTATCAGTGTTCTATTTTCTCTAAAACATGTATTCTACAAATCAAAAAGTAGGTTTTTTCTTAGGGTTTTCTGCCAGGTATTTATTCACAATTATGTCTATGTTGATTGGTCTCTCCTCTTCCCTCCTCCTCAAGATAAAGTAAAGATCCAAATGTGAGGGATTTTATTTTGTTTCTGTTGTTGTGGTTGTTTGTTTGTCTGTCTGTTGTTTTCTTTTATCTATAAGGCTATTTGGTCTCTGCTGCAATCTTCAGCTCTGGAGTATGAAAATTAACAGACATTAGACAAATGAATGTACATGGTTGTGCCCAGTAAAGCCATCTTTACAAGCAGGTGATTTTCAGGTGCTGATCCATGGTTGAACCCCCAGCACTGTCTCTGAGCCCACACAATGGGTCACCAGGCATCCCACCAGCCTGCCACAAGAAAAATCGCACCTCACATTCCTCTATTTCTAAAGTGCTGTTCATGGTTGAGCATTCTTCAGATGGTGTGTCCAACATGTTGTTTCTTCATGTTGAACAACCATTGTTCAGCCAATCACTTATAATATAAATGTCTGATTTGTTACATATCTATGTCTTAAAGTATGGCCCAATTCAACAGCTCTACTTCTTGGAAGGTAGCAATCATGCAGTGTGTTGAATGCCAGGCCTCACGCATCATAGGTAAGCACTCCATCACTGAGCTATGACTCCTTTTTTAGTATTTTTATGAGGGAGGCTTTGACAACAGAAGGAGAAAAAGAGGCCAACATAGAATGAAAATAAGGCAAGAGGGACAAATGGCACAAAGGTTATTTGATACAAACTCAAGGAAACGTAATACTTTACATTTACCAAAACTCATACAAAGTAAATATAACTGCATGTGTATATTTACATGCATATATACAGAGAGATAGATAGATCTCTTAAGGGAAGTTATGCTACTTTAGCTGAGAATGTTCCAAAGAAGAACCATAGCCTAACAAAAATCCCAGGACCAGGCTCAAGAAAGCACCTTCCTAATGTTTGATCAGGATAGGCTGTTGCTGCTGCCCTTGGCTGCCTCAAGGAGGTTGCAGGTATACTCCTATTGCCAAAGAAGCTTCACACATAGGACAGAGGACTCAGGTTATACAACCTAGGTCTAACTTGAAAGCTTCTTTCCATGTCTAGATACCACGGTACCAGAAAATACTATGGAAGTTTCCAAGGTAGGAAAGCAATTAAACAGTTAAGCCTAGCTGCAACACTTATGAACCACAGCAGTGACCAGCACTGTGAGATATCCATAAAGGTACAATAAGTAGCACTCATAACTAGTCACCAACATCTGTCTGATTGGACTTATACCACTCAATAGCAGCAGGGAAATCATGCCTCGTATTGGAAACGTTACCAACTCTTTGAGGTAAATAAGTACCGTAGAAGAGAACCTACTATAACCACCTTGCTAGGACAACACAATTCCTAACTACACTCTGAATCTTATCCTTATACCCACAGATAGCTACCATCCATTAACAAAGATTATACTCTTTAAAGCAAATGGAGGCTATCATAGAAAACCACAACAGAAAAAAATGCAGAGATCAATGGATCATGGGAAACACAGCCCCAAGAACACATCTACATCACAATTCCTGCATCTATAGCATCTCAGGAGAAGAACTAGAAAGATCTTAGCATTATAATACCCAGAAGTCAGCTATAAAAGAATCTCTTCTAGAAATAGCTGCATAAACACATCTAGGAGAATCACATTAACAAAAGACATGCTAATGGAGAAGAGGGAAAATCTCAAAGAACTATAGGTACCCGGTGAAGTCTAAGAAAGGGACAGAATTTCTCAGGGATAAAGCCCCTAACTACAGTATAAAGTGTTCAACCTTGAAGACACATATACACAAACAAAAATGAAATCATCAGGTTTTAGCTACATATGTGTCATATAGAGACAGTTGTAGGTATAGACATAACAACAATAATAATAAAACCAAAGCTATCAATTTTAGAGTGCAAGAGGACATGGAAGACATAGAGGGAGGAAAAGGACAGCAGAAAGTGATGTGATTATATTTTAATTTAAAACAATTTAATTTAATCAATTAAATTAAAATTTGTTTTTTATTGATGCATACTACTTTAGGTCGAGTGAATTCCCTCCCCACCATCCTGTGCCATTTTATTTTCTCCCCTTCCCATTCCTTCTTCCTTTTGTTCCCCAAGACTGCCTCACATCTACTTTCATAAGGTGTGTGTGTGTGTGTGTGTGTGTATGTGTGTGTGTGCCTGTGTGTACATGTGTGATTTTATATATCTATACAAAATCAAGTACCCATAGATAGGATTCAATATTTGTCTCACTGAGACTGGCATAATTCAATTGATATGATTCCCTTCAATCACAGGCCTTTTTCTCCAATCAACATAACCTCATAATTCTCTATGATTTGAATTCTGTTTAAATTTTCTTTGTATCACAAGCCAGAGTCTCCCTAAGTTTTTGAGGCTGGCTTTGAATTCATTTTGTAACCCAGATAGGTATTAAGTTTGGAGTCCTCCTGCCTCAGTCTCCTGAGTTCAGGTTCAGTTGCGACCTTCTGTCACTCCCTCTCTGGTGTGCTACCCAAAGAAGAGATTTCCCCTTCATCTACTCATCTCCTTCATTTGTCTTGCAATTCTGTTTTTCTTTCTTTCCTCCATTTCATCCATTGTGTTGTTCAAATCAACATCCATCTTTTCCCATGGACGTTTTGCTATCAAACTCAATTATTCTTTGTTCATGAGTTTCATAAAGTACTAAAACAGGAAAGTATAATTCTTTATTTTAATTCGGTATATTCTTTATTTACATTTCAAAAGATTTTCTTTTTTCTGGCTCCCCACTCTCCGAAAGTCCCATAAGGCCAGTGAGTCACCCACATAGAAAGAAGCACCTAATGACAAACTAAGGTGACATTAAACTTGAAGTTTGCATCTGTTTTTATTCCAATTCTCTTCAAGTTATAATATACTGTGAAAGTAAAGCTTTAAATCCTCAAGCTTTATGTAGTCCATACTGCAATTTGTCACATACAAATTCATACTTTAATATGTATGTATATATACACTGACTTTCTGATATGTTCAAAGGTAATGTGTGTATACACACATATGCAAACTTTATGCATTTGCCACCCTTCTGTGTGGATGAACTGTCTCCTTAAGTATAACCTGTATAATTCCTAAGTACATAAATCAAGCCTTGTTTTCTTCCTTTGAGACCTGAAACCATTTGAGTGTACAATGCCTAACTACCTCCTCTTACAATGGAGAGCACCTGTGTCAACAGGCCTTTTCCATCTCTCCCAAGACATTCTAGCCTGAGAGGGAGAAGAAACTTGCACTGTTTGTTTCAGAAAATTCCTAAAGATGAATATGTGCAAGCAAACAGTCACATATCTAAGCAAACAGCTTCCTTCTTAAAAGCATACAGACTCCTCACCTGGGCAAATAGCTGCCTTAGGAAGAAAAAGTTTACCACACTCTGATTTCACAGTCCCACCTTCCTCTAAACCTCAAACAGCAAATCATTTTCTTATGAAATGTGTAGAATCTACTAAGTCCTTGCCATGAAAATACTGACTGAAACCACCTGAAGCCATACAAAAAGACATGAACAGTTTCTTTCCTGGAACCAGTTTCTTCCCTAACAGCTCCCTAAAACAAACATTTTATATTGTCTTTCTTGCTGTGCTTGTTTGTTTGCTTAGTGCTGTTAAGTGTTGCTTGGTTGGATAGTTGTTAATTGGTTCCTATTACTTGATTGGTTGGTTGATTTATTTGCCTTATTACTTGATTGGTTGTCTCTTAATTGGCTGTTGGTGGCTGACTGTTTCTTGGTCAGGCTATGGACTCTTGGTTGGTTGGTTGGTTGGTTGGTTGGTTGGTGGGTGGAGCTTGCTTGCTTGAAGATTGAACATATGACCTTGCCCATTCTAAGCAAGTGCTGTATCAGCAAGCTCCATGCCTTGGTTATAGCTTACTTTTTAACCTCTGTCTAGAATCTCCCTTAGTGAAAAGGCTGAGGAAGCCCATATACCAATCACTTTCTTATCGAATTCTTGTGTTCTTGGCCACTGGCTACCTAGAAAAATCACATCATATCCAAAGAACTAACACCAGTAGCTCTTCCCAAGAGTTCAGGAAAACCATTCAAATCACTCAGTCTACAATGAACCCACAAAATCTATCTGATTCTGAACCTTTACCTACTCTGTACATCAAAGTTCTAACTTAGTATATCCTTTTCTGAAAGATCTTCTTTTTACATCCTCCAATTAATGAAAACTAATCTCTCTCCCTCCCCCCCCTCTCTCAATGATGAGCTTGAAAGATAGCTTAATTCATATAGTGCTTACCATGGGAGAGGATCAGAGTTAAATCTACAAAGCCCATTGTCTTAGGATTTTACTGCTGTGAAGAGACAGCATAACCATGGCAAGTCTTATAAAGGAAAGCATGTAATTGGGGCTGGCTTTCAGTTTCAGAGGTTTAGCCCATTATTGCTACGGCAAGAAGTATGGCAGCATGCTGGCAGTCATGGAGCTAGAGGAGCTAAGAGACTCTGCATCTTGATTCACAGGAAGCAAAAGGAGACTATCACACTAGACCTAGCTTGAACATATGAGACCTGAAAGTCTGCCTCCACTGTAACACATGACCTCCAACCAGGCCACATCTACTCCGACAAGGCCACACCTTCTTTTTTTTTTTTTTTTTTTGTCTTTTTTTTTTATTTGATATAATTTATTTACATTTCAAATGATTTCCCCTTTTCTAGCCCCCCCCCACTCCCCGAAAGTCCCGTAAGCCCCCTTCTCTTCCCCTGTCCTCCCTCCCACCCCTTCCCAGTTCCCCGTTCTGGTTTTGCCAAATACTGTTTCACTGAGTCTTTCCAGAACCAGGGACCACTCCTGCTTTCTTCTTGTATCTCATTTGATGTGTGAATTATGTTTTGGGTATTCCAGTTTTCTAGGTTAATAACCACTTATTAGTGAGTGCATACCATGATTCACCTTTTGAGTCTGGGTTACCTCACTTAGTATGATGTTCTCTAGCTCCATCCATTTGCCTAAGAATTTCATGAATTCATTGTTTCTAATGGCTGAATAGTACTCCATTGTGTAGATATACCACATTTTTTGTATCCACTCTTCTGTTGAGGGATACCTGGGTTCTTTCCAGCATCTGGCAATTATAAATAGGGCTGCTATGAACATAGTAGAGCATGTATCCTTATTACATGGTGGGGAATCCTCTGGGTATATGCCCAGGAGTGGTATAGCAGGATCTTCTGGAAGTGAGGTGCCCAGTTTTCGGAGGAACCGCCAGACTGCTTTCCAGAGTGGTTGTACCAATTTGCAACCCCACCAGCAGTGGAGGAGTGTTCCTCTTTCTCCGCACCCTCTCCAACACCTGCTGTCTCCTGAATTTTTAATCTTAGCCATTCTGACTGGTGTAAGATGAAATCTTAGGGTTGTTTTGATTTGCATTTCCCTAATGACTAATGAAGTGGAGCATTTTTTAAGATGCTTCTCCGCCATCCGAAGTTCTTCAGGTGAGAATTCTTTGTTTAACTCTGTACCCCATTTTTTAATAGGGTTGTTCGGTTTTCTGGAGTCTAACTTCTTGAGTTCTTTATATATATTGGATATTAGCCCTCTATCTGATGTAGGATTGGTGAAGATCTTTTCCCAATTTGTTGGTTGCCGATCTGTCCTCTTGATGGTGTCCTTTGCCTTACAGAAACTCTGTAACCTTATGAGGTCCCATTTGTCAATTCTTGCTCTTAGAGCATACGCTATTGGTGTTCTGTTCAGAAACTTTCTCCCTGTACCGATGTCCTCAAGGGTCTTCCCCAGTTTCTTTTCTATTAGCTTCAGAGTGTCTGGCTTTATGTGGAGGTCCTTGATCCATTTGGATTTGAGCTTAGTACAAGGAGACAAGGATGGATCAATTCGCATTCTTCTGCATGCTGACCTCCAGTTGAACCAGCACCATTTGTTGAAAAGGCTATCTTTTTTCCATTGGATGTTTTCAGCCTCTTTGTCGAGGATCAAGTGGCCATAGGTGTGTGGGTTCATTTCTGGATCTTCAATCCTGTTCCATTGATCCTCCTGCCTGTCACTGTACCAATACCATGCAGTTTTTAACACTATTGCTCTCTAGTATTGCTTGAGGTCAGGGATACTGATTCCCCCAGATTTTCTTTTGTTGCTGAGAATAGTTTTAGCTATCCTGGGTTTTTTGTTGTTCCAGATGAATTTGATAATTGCTCTTTCTAACTCTGTGAAGAATTGAGTTGGGATTTTGATGGGTATTGCATTGAATCTGTATAGTGCTTTAGGCAAAATGGCCATTTTAACTATATTGATTCTACCGATCCATGAGCATGGGAGGTTTTCCCATTTTTTGAGGTCTTCTTCCATTTCCTTCTTCAGAGTCTTGAAGTTCTTGCCATACAGATCTTTCGCATGTTTGGTAAGAGTAACCCCAAGATACTTTATACTGTTTGTGGCTATTGTGAAGGGGGTCATTTCCCTAATTTCTTTCTCAGCCTGCTTATCCTTTGAGTATAGGAAGGCCACTGATTTGCTTGAGTTGATTTTGTAACCTGCCACTTTGCTGAAGTTGTTTATCAGCTGTAGGAGCTCTCTAGTGGAGTTCTTTGGGTCACTTAGGTAGACGATCATGTCGTCTGCAAATAATGATAGTTTGACTTCCTCCTTTCCAATTTGTATCCCTTTGACCTCCTTATGTTGTCGAATTGCCCGAGCTAGTACCTCAAGTACAATATTGAAAAGATAAGGAGAAAGGGGGCAGCCTTGTCTGGTCCCTGATTTCAGTGGGATTGCTTCAAGTTTCTCTCCGTTTAGTTTGATGCTGGCTACCGGTTTGCTGTATATTGCTTTTACTATGTTTAGGTATGGGCCTTGAATTCCTGTTCTCTCCAAGACTTTAAGCATGAAAGGATGCTGAATTTTGTCAAATGCTTTTTCAGCATCCAATGAAATGACCATGTGGTTTTGTTCTTTGAGTTTGTTTATGTAGTGGATTTTATTGATGGATTTCCGTATATTGAACCAACCCTGCATTCCCGGGATAAAGCCTACTTGATCATGGTGGATGATCGTTTTGATGTGTTCTTGGATTCGGTTGGCAAGAATTTTGTTGAGTATTTTTGCATCGATGTTCATAAGGGAAATTGGTCTGAAGTTCTCTTTCTTTGTTGGATCTTTGTGTGGCTTTGGTATCAGCGTAATTGTGGCTTCGTAGAAGGAATTGGGTAGTGTTCCTTCTGTTTCTATTTTGTGGAATAGTTTGAAGAGTATTGGTGTTAACTCTTCTTTGAAGGTCTGGTAGAATTCTGCACTGAAACCATCTGGTCCTGTGCTTTTTTTGGTTGGAAGACTTTCTATGACTCCTTCTATTTCTTTAGGCTTTATGGGACTGTTTAGATGGTCTAGTTGGTCCTGATTTAATTTTGGTATTTGGTATCTGTCAAGGAAATTGTCCATTTCCTCCAGATTCTCCAGTTGTGTTGAGTACAGGCTCTTGTAGTAGGATCTGATGATTTTTTGGATTTCCTCAGTTTCCGTTGTTATGTCTCCCTTTTCATTTCTAAGTTTGTTAATTTGGATACTTTCTCTGTGCCCTTTGGTCAGTCTGGCTAAGGGTTTATCTATCTTGTTGATTTTCTCAAAGAACCAGCTCCTAGTTTTGTTGATTTTTTGTATGGTTCTCTTTGTTTCTACTTGATTGATTTCGGCCCTGAGTTTGATGATTTCCTGCCTTCTACTCCTCCTGGGTGAAATAGCTTCTTTTTGTTCTAGGGCTTTCAGGTGTGTCATTAAGTTGGTAATGTATGCTCTCTCCATTTTCTTTTTGGAGGCACTCAGGGCTATGAGTTTTCCTCTTAGCACTGCTTTCATTGTGTCCCATAGATTTGGGTATGTTGTGTTTTCATTTTCATTGTGTTCTAAAAAGTCTTTAATTTCTTTCTTTATTTCTTCCTTGACCAAGGTGTCATTGAGTAGAGTATTGTTCAATTTCCACGTGTATGTGGGTTTTCTGTTGTTTCTGTTGCTATTGAAGACCACTTTTATTCCATAGTGATCAGATAGGAGGCATGGGATTAGTTCTATCTTTTTATATTTGTTGAGGTCTGTCTTGTGACCAATTATATGGTCGATTTTGGAGAAGGTACCATGAGGTGCTGAAAAAAAGGTATATTCTTTTGTTTTAGGATAGAATGTTCTATATATATCAGTTAAATCTAATTGGTCCAAAGCTTCAATTAGTTTCATTGTGTCCTTGTTTAGTTTCTGTTTTCCTGATCGGTCCATTGAGGAAAGTGCAGTGTTGAAGTCACCCACAATTATTGTGTTAGGTGCAATGTGTGCTTTGAGTTTTAATAAAGTTTCTTTTATGAAAGAGGGTGCCCTTGCATTTGGAGCATAGATGTTCAGGATTGAGAGTTCTTCTTGTTGTATTTTTCCTTTGACCAGCAAGAAGTGTCCCTCAGAGTCTCTTTTGATGACTTTGGGTTGAAAGTCAATTTTATCTGATATTAAAATGGCTACTCCAGCTTGTTTCCTGAGACCATTTGCTTGTAAAATTGTCTTCCAGCCTTTTACTCTAAGGTAGTGTTTGTCTTTGACCCTGAGGTGTGTTTCCTGTAAGCAGCAAAATGTAGGGTCCTGTTTACGTATCCAGTCAGTTAGTCTGTGTCTTTTTATTGGGGCATTGAGTCCATTGATGTTAAGAGATATTAAGGAATAGTGATTGTTACTTCCTATCATTTTTGACGTTATTTTTTAAATTTGATTGCTTAACTTCTTTTGGGTTTGATGAAAGGTTACTATCTTGCTTTTTTCAGGGTGGAGTTTCCCTCCTTGTATTGGTGTTGTCCTCCTATTATCCTTTTTAGGGCTGGGTTTGTGGATAGATATTGGGTGAACTTGGTTTTGTCGTGAAATATCTTAGTTTCTCCATCTATGGTGATTGAGAGTTTTGCTGGATATAGTAGTTTTGGTTGGCATTTGTGTTCTCTTAGAGTCTGCATGAGATCTGCCCAGGACCTTCTAGCCTTCATAGTCTCAGGTGAAAAGTCTGCTGTGATTCTGATAGGTCTTCCTTTATATGTTACTTGGCCTTTTTCTCTTACTGCCTTTAGTATTCTTTCTTTGTTTAGAACATTTGGTGTTTTGATTATTATGTGACGGGAAGTATTTCTGTTCTGGTCCAGTCTGTTTGGAGTTCTGTAGGCTTCTTGTATATTCATGGGCATCTCTCTCTTTAGGTTAGGGAAGTTTTCTTCCATAATTTTATTGAAGATATTTGCTGGCCCTTTAAGTTGTAAATCTTCACTCTCATCTATGCCTATAATCCTTAGGTTTGGTCTTCTCATTGTGTCCTGGATTTCCTGGATATTTTGGGTTACAAGCTTTTTGCACTTTGCATTTTCTTTAACTGTTGAGTCCATGGTTTCTATGGAATCTTCAGCATCTGAGATTCTTTCTTCTATCTCTTGTATTCTGTTGTTGATATTTGCATCTCTGTCCCCTGATTTCTTCCCAAGGCTTTCTATCTCCAAAGTTGTCTCCCTTTGAGTTTTCTTAGTTGTTTCTACTTCTGATTTTAGATCCTGGATGGTTTTGCTTAGCTCCTTCCCTTGCATGTTTGTGTTTTCCTGTAATTCTTTAAGAGATTTTTGTGTTTCCTCTTTCATGAGCTCAGCCTGTTGACCAAAGTTCTCCTGTATTTCTTTAAGAGATTTTTGTGTTTCGTCTTTCATGACCTCAGCCTGTTGAGCAAAGTTCTCCTGTATTTCTTTAAGTGTTTTTTGCATTTCCTCCTTGTTGGCTTTTGTATTCTCCTGGATTTCTTTCAATGATTTTTGTGTTTCCCTTGCAAGGGCTTCTAACTTTTGATCCATTTTCTCCTGAATGTCCTTCATGTGTTCCTGTACCAGCATCATGACCAGTGATTTTAAATCCAAATCTTGTTTTACTGGTGTGATGGGGTATCCAGGACTTGCTGGTAGAGGAGAATTTGGTTCAGATGTTGCCATATTGCCTTGATTTCTGTTAGTGACGTTTCTGCGTTTGCCTTTTGCCATCTAGCTCTCACTGGTGTTACTTGGTCTTGTCTGTGCTGGACTCACCAGTGCAAGCTGCCCCTTCCCCGTTGGCCTCTGGTGCACAGCTTACACTCTGCACTGCCTATAGACAGGGTGCTGTTGTCCAGGCTGTTCAGATCCCGAAGCAGGCACCTGAAGGCTCCCGCTGGGGCCCGCAGGATTTATTGGAGCACACTGACTTCTCCCAGCTGGCCGCCCGGAAGCCCCCACTAGCCTCTTGAGGGACCTGGAGATGTGGCGGCCACCCAGGCTGATCTGAAGCGGAGAGAGTTGAGCTGGGGGCTTCTGCCTGAGGCCTTGCCCCAGATTGTGTCTGTGGACCAGGTGGAACCCGTGTGCACCCCCAGGGAGCTCCGAAGGTGAATGTTGCTGTGACCTCCCCTGTGCTCCGCTCACTCCGCTGGGCAGCCGATTTCCCCAACCGGGCTGGCGCACACTAGGTTAGCCTTGTCGCCTGGGCCCTGAGTCCAGGCAAACGCCTGGGAGGCCAAGGTCCGAGCAAAGTTCCCCTAGGGCTATGTCTGTTATTTGGGTCCGCCAGGTGACCCGGATGGCGGGCGTGCGCGTCCGCGCTCCCCGAAAGCACCGGGAGAGTCTGTTGTGCTAATAACCTCCTGGGCGGGTTGCCACACAGATGGCCCACCAAGCCGCCCAGTTCTTGGGGTCAGTCCTGTGCCTTTTGGGGCCTAGACCCCCGTTTTGTTAGCCTCAGGCTACGCTTGTTAGCAGTCTCTGCCCTCCCGAGCACTCTGGCTCCTGTAGGCAAAATGGCGGCGCGTGCAGCGGCCGGGGCAAAAAAAAAAAAAAAAAAAAAAAAAAAAAAAAAAAAACTCCTGGCTGGGTTGGCACCCCAATGGCCACTCGAACAGCCCAGGGCCTGGGTGCAGGCCAACGCCCGTCTGGCTCAGACCCCTGCGGTGTTGGGCCTAGGATTATGTTTGTGTACCTCAGTCTGACCGATCTCTGGAGCCCGGGATCAAGATGGCGGTGAGTCTCTCCTGACTGGCGGGCAGCTGAGTTCTGAAGTGGCTTCCGTGCAGCGAAAGGCTCCGCAGAACCGCAGTTGCTTGCCGCCCAGCTGGTCAGCGAAGGTCAGTGGTCGTGGGCGCAGGGCCTAACTGGACCCTGTGTCGCCTTGGTTCCACCGCTGATGGCCCTTCAGCTGGAGCAGCCACTGCTACCGCCGCCGCCGCCGCCGCCGCCGCCTCTCTAAGGCCACACCTTCTAACAGTACCACTACCTGTAAGCTAAGTGTTCAAACACAGGAGTCTGTGGGGGAAAAAAAAGCAAAACATGATGGTTTATACTCACATCCCAGCAGTGGGGAGGCAGAAACAAGTGGATTTCTGGGGATCATTGCACTAACTGAAGATTCCTAGGTCCCAGTGGCAGACCTTGTCTTAAAAAACTAGCATGGACATCTGTGAAATGACCCTGAAAACTGATCTCTGTTTTCCACAGGTACATTCACACATGTGCACATGCACCTCCATATGCAAACATGCACATAGATACATACACATACACACACATACTAAATCATTGTGATATTATATCTGTGATTAAAAGACCTTTCAGTTTAAAAAAAATACCCGAATCAAAGATCTCAGATTCTAAGATTCTGTCAAAGAGGCACCTTCTCTTGTTGCAATAGGCTTGATAAATTTAGCAATGCTCATCAACAGGTTATTCTAAGGCCTTTTCTAGGACTTAAAAGCCAGAAATCTGCCCCCCTTGTTGTATTTGCTCAGGATGGGAAACTCCATTAACTGATTGACAGGCACTAGATTCATTCCTAGTGTCTTTATTCTTGTCTTTCAAGGTCTCACTGTTCCTCTGTAAATGAGACAAATCATCCTGGAATTTCAAACCTCCAGATCCCTTACTTAGCATAGCTGTAGATTATTCATTGCCATCATAGCACTTGGAAAAAATACTGAGTTGTTTTAAAAAACTTTTTAAGATACTACCAAATATTTCTCAAGCCTAGAACTTCAAATAACATCAGAGTACCAAGAACACTTCCACTTCCTGCCTCTGCACCAGGAAAAGCAGCGCAGGAGATACTTTCCATGAAGCTGGTATTGGGCAGAGCCTTCCCACATGCAGTATTGAGCTAATCCTCACTTGCTCCTTGAAGCCAGGCTCATCAGACCTGATTGTACAAATGAAGAAAATGACTCTCAGAGAAGAGGTGTGCCTTCTCATCTGTGTGAGTAGGCTTGAGACATTCACAACCATTATCTTTGATGATGCACCTGACCTCTTTCAGCACTGTGATTGAGGCAACACAGACTAGCCATATAAGGTATTACCATCACGGGCTTCACAAAGAAGGTATAGCAGTGAAGTAAGGGTTCCTCAGAGCAACCTAGCAGTCTCTGAAGTCTTTCTTTGATCTGCACCTCCTGCCAAACTCAGAACAACACTTCAAAGCATCTTTGCAGCTCATGCTGCCTGTCTTGTGAAGCTTAAGTCATGTGATCAGGATCCCCAGATCACATCATGTGATCAGGATCAACCCAAGTTTTCTGAAAGCTCAGTTTCCAAGCAGGCATTTGACAAGGTTAACTTGGGCTTCTTTCTTGGGTTGGTTATCTTCAACCCTTTCTTTATTGCCTTTTCTTCTGTTTCCTGAGACTTCATTTGAATCCCTGGTTTTCATTTTGGCTTCACTCTCCTCATATCCTCAGTGAGAAATGATCACAAAGAACTCTTAAAGAAGAAATTATACAGATAGTGAGGTCAAGTTTTCAAAGATTAGCATATAGTTTTAGAGATTTTATTCATTTTTATTTGTATGAGGGTTTGCCTGCATGTATATATCTGAAGTATGTGAGTATGTCCTTGGAAGTCAGAAAAGAGCAAGAGATACTAGAGTCCTCTACCAGAGAAGTAATGCTCTTAACTTCTGAGACATCTCTACATCCTCCTGAAGTTTAGCCTATTTTGGGCTCAGACATTTTGCTCACTAGAAGTAGCAGCAATTAAGAACACAAAGGACACACACGGAAAGTAAACAGTGTGGTTTTGTTGCTTCAATACCCTTAGGGACCGACCATCTGAAACTCACCTTCATCCATGATCATAATACAGGAAGAGCACTGAATTGGAGGCTCTGTCAGTAATTGAAATTCACCCATGTGTGATGCTAATGTTTTTAGGAGATTCCGGAGTTCTTGTGCAAACATTGAATATGTCCCCATTAAAATGTGACTAATACTTAAAAAGGAATGAGGTCATTTTTCAATCCTGAGCAAGTTCAAAGAGGCCAATTTCCATACTTAGGGAACAATAAACAGGAAAGTGTAAATCAATAAAACACGTTGACATCTTCATAGAAAATATAGCATTTTCCATAACTCCCCATGAAAGGTATCTTCCCATTTTGAAAGCAATATTGTTGATTTAAAGTGACCTCTGCCCCTTTTATTATTGCCACAGAATCCCATTCCCATTCTAGAGGCTGGGAACCTTTAAATGCTTTCTTCTTGAACTTCATGGGACTCTTGAGACTGCACAAAGCTTCTGCCTCTTCAAAGCAGAGTTTCACTGTCTGCATCATTTATTTTGTTTTCCTCTGCATGTGAAAGCATGAGAACTTTCACTATTCATTTTTAAATTATCAAGCTATTTATTCTATAATCATCTTCCAAATGTTAGGTAACCCTGAGTGTAAATTAAATGCACAGGCAAAATAAGTGCCCATTATATATTTTATATTTATTTTATCATGACTGGGTGTATGTGCATGTATTATAGCATATACTTAGAGGTCAGAAAGTAACTGGTGGGGTTCAGTTCTCTCTTTTCATAATTTAGATCCTAGGAATCAAACTCAAGTCATCAGTCCTGGCAGCAAGTATCCACTGAGCCAACTCTATGGCACTAAAGACATACTTAAAAAGTATTTAAGAATAGTTTAGTAATTTTCTTGTCTATATCTGTAGTTGAAAATTATTTTAAAGAGAATTTTAAGCAACTAAATGCTAAGTATAAACATATTTTAGATATTTCCCTTGTCTACCTAATAATGTTCCCTAATACTTAAGTAATTCTTATAAATCCCACCAATTATATATTGAAGTATAATTTCTTCATTGTGCTTGTAATTTTTCATTGTTTACACTACTACCTCATCATTCCCATTTTGAAACCAGTATTTAGTGCTGGTAAGATGGTTCACTTGTGTTTAAGGGCATACTCAATGACCCACGTTAAATTGCTGGGACCCATATGATGGTAGAAGAGAACATACTACTGTAAATTGTTCTTTGACCCCTACCTACACCTTAGCATGTATATGCCCTACCCCATACATAAACAAAAATTGATAAACATTTAAAACTTAATTTAAAATTTTCAACTAGTAGTATAAGTCACCTACTGAAGTATATCTCCTAGGGTATGTCAAAAAAATTAATCTGGATAGTAGTTTTATCTATCAGAATTTTTGTAATAGTGATATTTCAGGTGATAGAACATATATCTATTATAACCAAAATAGAAGGAAAACATGAGTTCTATTTTATTCATTGTGTGTATTTAATTATAATGATTTCAAAACTAAAAGGCATTTGCCAGTAATTCATCACAGCCATTAATCTGGAAGTTGTGCCACAAAGCTCAAAGAACACCGGCACCGCAGCACTATTTATTGAGCCCTAGAAGGAGATATGGATGCTTAAGGAGGCAGAAGAGAGTAACTGATCACCTGAAGCTGGAGTTATAAGTGGTTGGGAACTGCCAACCTGGGTTTTGAGAACCAAGCCCAAGCCCTCTGCAGAAAAGTAAGCACTATTAACTTCTGAACCATCTCTCTAGACCCTGGTATTTTATTTTCTCACAATATTTAATATTAAAGTGTCCTTCCTTATAAATTCACCAAAATGAAACATTGTCTATCATGGTCAAAAGTAGGTGGTGAGCATCTACTAGGTATGGGAATGTGTCTGAAGATGTTAATATCCTTATGGACCAAGAAAAAAAGTAAAGTAAGCATTGTGTACTAGAATAGCCTTCAAAGGACTGACCCCCAAGACTCATCTCTGCCAGACAGGCCTCACTACCTGAAGAGGTCATGCTGTCCCAACATACCAATTAGGCAATAAGCAATCAAAACAAGAGCCTGTAGGAAAGGCATTTTTAGATGCAAATGATAAAATTACACCTTAAGGTATTTTTGTTTATGAAATTATTTTCCTTAAGAAAAATTAAATTTATATCACTCCGGTATTCGTTTTACTTTTTCAAGGATAAAAATTTAAGTCCTCAAGTTAATCCTAAACATCTCTCATTCCAAATATTTGTATTCTCCTAACCCATCTGGAAAACACTATCTCGGCAAGCTACTTGGAGGCAACTTTGGAGTTATTTCCCAATATTAAATTTCTTCAGATGTTCCAAATTAGAATATCTCAATTCACATTCATTTCCAAGAATGGCCAGCAGGACATATCAGCATAACATCAACCCTTTTCCATACCTAACAAAATTTATGTAAGAACAGGACTTCCTTAACACTAGAAATAAATTGATAATTTAATTTCAACCACTCCTAGCTGCATTTTAAGATATTTTCAATGCATTTATAAATGCCTTTTGAAGTTGAGGGTATTATAATAAACATCAATGCCCAGATTTCAACTTGGATTCTTCTGCCATAGCTAGAGGTCACTTTAGAAGCATGGCCACTGTGCCAGGTGGTGGAGCGTGGAAGCCAGATGCTCTAATTGAGGTAGGAGGTGGCAAGTCCTCTGATTTTGAGTAGAAGACAAATGTGTCCTCGTTATCATCAGAACCTGCTGAGTTTGAACAGGACTTAGTTCATCTGCTTTTGGATTCACTTGAGTTATGCTTACCCTCCTACTTAAGTCTTCTCTGTGTGTTCCTTGGCATTCCCTAGAAAATACTCCCCAAATTATAGAATGTCAAATACATGATACTTCACACCAGGTGGAAAGATTGTTAGACCCCAAGGACCCAGGCAAGCTGTCTGCTGTAACACAGTGTCTTCAACCCAAAACAAGGAAGCTGCACACAGAAAATCCAACAAGACCTATCTAATGCCAGCATCAACAGACATACCAATATGAATTGAGGAACTCTTGCAAGGCTACACCTATAGAGGAAGAGCTGAGAGACCCCAACTCGAGATTTTTAGACCCCTAGCAATTAGAAACACAGAGCAACTTTTTTTTTTCTGCTCTCAGCCTAAAAAAGAAACCTGTCAACCTTAAGATAGCACTTGCCCCCTGCCCCAAGGACTAGTGCTCCTTCCCTACTCCAAGAACTACCTACTCCAAGGACTAGCTCCCACATTCCTGAGATATCTGGCGCCTTGTTCAAAGTAAGCTTCTGCTGAGCCATGAATTGCGGAATGATGTCCCCATTCCTTATGACATAGATCACTGCCTAAGCCTCCCCTCCCCTTTTTCTTTATAGTCTTCTTTAAAAACCCCCAGCTGCAGCTGCATGAGGTCAAACTCCTCTGCCCCTGCGAGGAACACGAGAGTGACCCCAGTGCACTGGAGAATTAAACCTCATGTGTTTGCATCAAGAACGGTCTCTCGGGAATTTTTTGGGCATCATCCTATCCCGAGACTTGAGTGAGGATTTCCTGAGATTTGGGAGTCTTCCAGAGCCACAGGTAATGGACAGTTGCTGAGTGAGGGAGAATCAGTCTTCCTAAGGGATGAGAACCCTGATAGTTGATGTAGTGCCCAAAGGGCAGCCCTAAACACATATGAACAACACTAAATGATTTCAGTTGGTTGTATTTATAAATATATATTACATATTGCAATAATTAAAGAATAAGAGGCCATAAATTTGAGAAGGAATTGGGGATGGAGATACAAGAGGAACTGGATTGATGAGAGGGATAGGGAATAATGTAAAATTTGAAATTAAAAAAAATACTTTAAATTTTTTAAAGCTGTCTCTTTCCCAAGTATATGTGTATTTGACTGTATGTATGTATGTATGTATGAGTGCATGCGTGTTCAAACTCAAAATCTCTACAGTGCATATATCATTTACCCACACTAACATTCTGCAAGGTGCCCAAGTTCACCCTTGGGAATGGCTGCCTGCAATGCTCATAGTCTCTTTGTGTAAAGTGCCAGACAGCTACATTGGCTAGAGCTGATTCCATCTTGGTAAATTCATATGTGTGCTCCTCTTTAGTTCTCAGAAGTTATTGGTGATGTGTTACATGCTTTCTTCAGATCTTGCTATACCACACCGATCCAACTGGAATGCAAAATCAAATTCACCAGGCAGCAAAGCTAAACACTCTAAGCTTCCTTATTGGACACTTTCTTTCTGGGGAGCACTGAATTCATTCTGAAAGTGAACACAGATGAGTCCAAGATGACAGTAATACGTTGAACATAAAAGAGACTGTGAATCTTCTAGGGATAATGAACAGTAAGTAGCAAAAGCATGTAGTAAAGACTAGACTTAAAGACTATACATAAAGACTACATCATCAGGTGTTGTTATGGGCAATGAGCAGGGTGCATCAGCAGTAGGTAACGATAATCATCTTAGCCAACATTTCATCAGGAATCAGCACCAATCATTCTACCGGATTTGCTAAGATAATAGTCAGAAAGTGAGAAAGCGAACAAACCACTTACAGATGCACTTTTTCTCTAAATTTCTTGTTCTAACTTTTGTCTTCTCTCTCTGTTAATAATGTCACATGGAATAAGCACATGTAATCAAAATAACATTAAGAATTTCTCTCTCTCCAGGCTTGTGCAGATCTTTCAGGTTGTCTTCATGGTGAATAGGTGTTTTCGTACTTTCCTCATAACCAATCTCATGGCTTTCATACTCAGCAACAGCACTGGGCAATTGCCCTTCTCTGACAAAATAACTAAGTACTTAATGGGTTACTGCCTGGCCCTGAATGGGGAACTTGGTAGCCATTTGTCTTTTGACAGCAAGTGGAATGGCATCCAAACTTCTGTAAGTGAAAAGTGCTTGTAAGTCAAAATTAAGTTCCCGACTAATTCTCTAGTAACACCACATAAAAAAGGGCCAAAACTCAATTAGGTGAGGAAAAGGGCATCCAGTCCTCCATTTTCTAGAAAGCGAGTGGACCTTCTCTACTGTAATTCACCTATGGGATTGTCATATTTTACCTTGTTCTCAGATCACAACGTTTGCATTCTCTAAACATTAATTACTGCTGGAATTTCCTCTTCTCTGTGACAGCAAATAGCTCATTAAACGATCAATTCCAGCACCCTACCACTTATCTCTTTGGAGGCATTTAAAACAATTAGCTCATCTATTTGTTCCCTTTAAAGAATACCACACATGGCTCCCTGTGTCTATTTGGAGGAATTATACTGAAAAGTGCCAAATGTGGGTAATAAAGAGCAGTGTAGCACATAATGGGGTAAATTTCACAGCCAACAAAGGCTAGACCTGAGGGAAACCTCAGATGACTCCAACACTCTCATCAAAATCTCCCTCCCAGGTGCAGGATACAAGAAAGCCAAAAAGATAAAGGCTAGAAAAGACACATTTCCCCCTAATAAGGTAGTGATTGCTTCTCTTGTTCAGCATTTAAAGCTATAATTTCATTCAGTATTATCCTGGCAGAATAACAAACCATGAAAATGGGTATCGAAGAAAAACAAAAAAGAACTTTTATAATTGAAAAACAGCATGAAGGCTAAGTTCTGTTGAGTTCTGGAGTCTGCCAGCATCCTATCTGTGTTTACTGAAAAAGTTTTGAGATCATCTAGCCATTCTGGATGAAGAAGCCACTGGTAAAAATACCACTATTTTGACTATATGTTGAGATAGTTTTGATTCTTTGTTTTTGTTTTATTTTATTCCATTTTTGATTATGGCTCTTTTCTATACGCTGGGCTACATGCAAAGCATGCAGTTTCATGGCCTATGGACAGAGGAAGAAACTTCTTTTAAACTGGCTTAAAATTGGCTTTCCTTGACCAGCCTTTAATTGCTAAGGGACCTACATAAATCGCCTTGCCTGAGAAACCTCACATTTTCTTGGTTTCATTGATGTTAAAAGCTTCTATCTTTTCTTGTAGGTCAGTACATCATCTGCAAATCCTGTAAGGGGACACGGGTACACTGCAATTCATTTTTTAAGCTGTGGAGGAGATTGCTCTGGGGAAAAGAGATGCTTACAAAGTTTGAAAGGGTTTTTAGAGGAAGACAAAAAAGATGTATTGTGAAGAGTCTAAGAACCATATAAGGCTAAGCTCACCCAGTAGAATATCTCCACAGCACGAGGAACGACATTCAGGAGAGACTTCTATATCTTATATTATTTCTTCCCCAAAGCAAGGGCCATGGATTATTTTAGAATTCAAATAACTATAAAAAACTAACTTATACTGAGGAATCCACAACACAATTACATACAATTTGTTACATTGTTCCCAATGGCAAATAGGGGATCATTGAGACCAAGAGTGGGTGAGGGGGAAAACCCTCTAGCTCTAAATGGAAAAGAATGGGTGATGGTTAATGGAGATCACCACATCATCTTGACT
The DNA here is from genome assembly GCF_947179515.1 of Apodemus sylvaticus. NCBI lineage: Eukaryota > Metazoa > Chordata > Mammalia > Rodentia > Muridae > Apodemus > Apodemus sylvaticus. Next base: position 111,781,813 of record NC_067473.1, read on the forward strand.
TAGACTTCTCTAAGGACAAGACTGCTTTTAAGACAGGATTCCATGTAACTAAGAATGACCTCAGAGTGACTACCTAGGTGAAAACAGTGTTGAATATAATCCTTTTGCTTCTCCCTCTGGCGCCGGGATTATAGTCTTGTACCACCATCCCCAGTTTATGTGATGCCAGTGATCAAATCCAAGCTTATATTATGCTAGGCAAGAACTGTCCAACTGAGCTACATCTCCAACCTCAAGATTCTTATAACCCTTAAAAGTAGAAATGTGATTTGTCTCTAGGGTTTTCCTATCTATTAGTCTTTATACTAGAGCATTAACAAAAATGAGAGCTTCCTATATTATTCATCAACATCTTGTTATGGCAATGGGGCACGGAGAGATAAAAGGAACAAATACTTGAGTGTCATACTTCATTTTAATTTTTAAAATATCTATCTATGTGACCACAGAAAAGAGTTACTGAACCCGTTTAATGTTTAGCTATTTAATCTCCAAGTGATTAGGAGATGCCGACAGTATAGAATGGGCTAAGAAAACCCCAGGTTTACAAGTGAGCATAGCACTAAAGAGGTTGGTTTGAGAAATGCCACCACTAAGAGGTGGTTTGAGAAATGCACTTCTTCTAATATTCAAGAAAAGAACACTTATATACTTCTAACCCTACAGGCCAAAGTTAGTAGTCTCTGGTTCTGGTTTACAGATATTCTGAAGCAAGCAATGGCTGGGCAAATACCTTAAAATGAAGACCTCGACTCATGGATAGCTTCCTGAGTAGATTTATGCTACCTATAATTTTAGCTTAAACCTCTCAGACAAGAAGTGTGGAAAAAAATGTGTTGAGAGAGATCTCAGATGAATAAAGTCATTGAAGATATGAGTGTGTCCCTCTACTAAAATCAAAATATTCTTGAAGTGTCACCCACTTTGCCTTTTGTGGCAGTGTCTCTGAATGACTGAGAAATCACCAAATAATTTAGACTAGTTGACCAGCAAGCCTCAAGGATTTTCCTATTTCGGCCTACCCAGAGTTGGGATTATAAGCATACACTACTAAGTCTTTTAAAAATATTTTTAAAAATATGCTTTCATTTTTTAATTTATAAATAATTCTATTTCCATATAAAACATGGGCTAATTTTCAAGGAAGCCTTTAAATAGAGCTTGAGCACAGTGCTTTATTTACAGAAAATAGATGACAGTGCAACCATCGCTCTTGAGAAAGGTCAGCAGCAGTTCAGCATCCCTTTGGAGGAAAGCCTTTATACCTGGAGATCCACAATGACACGCAAATCGAATCAGTAATGGCCACGAACAAATGTAATTTCTATTTCAACCTGAATCTGAGCAACCAATATAGACAAATCATGTATATAAGATGTGGATCCATAAATCTAAAAATTAAGGGGGAAAGGAATGCTTATTTCTACTGAGTTTTTCAACCAACTCAGAACAAACATTCCATCTCTGAAATGAAAAACAGTATTTTTTCTCTACAAGAAAGATGTAAATTTTAATACTAATTTTATCATGTCATTATATATAAGAGGGGAGGCAACATAAACATATGTGTGCTAATAGTACCTGAAGAAGCCTTAAACTTTCTTGGATCTAGAATCATAGGCAATTGTAAGATATCTCACATGGGTGCTGGAAACCAGTTTGGTTCTCTGCAAGATTGGCAAGCATTCTTAACCTCTGAACCACCACTCTAGCCACACCAAAACCTTTGATGTTGTCTCTGGAGATCAAATTCAAGCCCTCATACTTGTAAACTAAACAGTTTGCTGATGGAGTATCTTCCAAGCCAAGACTGGCTCCAGTTTTTAAAGTAAAAGGATACTCATCAACATCCCCTAAAAGGCTCAGGGAACATCATTGAAGAGAAAGATGCAGATGTAGATGTAGATGTAGATGTAGATGTAGATGCAGATGTAGATGTAGATGTAGATGTAGATGCAGATGTAGATGTAGATGTAGATGTAGATGCAGATGTAGATGTAGATGCAGATGTAGATGTAGATGCAGATGTAGATGTAGATGTAGATGCAGATGTAGATGCAGATGCAGATGTAGATGTAGATGCAGATGCAGATGCAGAAGCAGATGTAGATGTAGATGTAGATGTAGATATAGATGTAGATGCCACTAAGCTGTTAGGAACTAGGTTTATGACTTTAAACAGTCACTTACCACCTGAAACACAATATCCATTTTTATAGTGAGTTTTACTCATTTACTGGGGGGGGGGCACATATAATTGCAAATCAAAAAATTACTTGCATAGAAATTTGGGGTTATATGAGATTTTAAAAGCTAATCGAACTTGAGCAATTTACTTGGGTAGGGAAGATGTAGAAAGGAAAAATTTCTTGGTTAAAAATTCCTGATTAATTTATCTTTTATTGAAAATTTTATTTCATAAAATATATTTGGATTACAGTTTCCCTTCGCTCTTCTCCTCCTAGCTCATCACAATATTCCTTCCTATCTGGATTCTTTCTGCCTCTTCTTAGAAACAAAGGAATCTAAGGAATATTAACAAAATAAAATAAATAAAAACAAAAAGTTGCAATATGATAAAAACAACCAACCAACCAAAATAGCCAAAGAAGATCTATAAGAAACACATATACCTACAAAGACACATGTTTATACATTCAGGGATCCAATACAATTTCAAATAAGAATATTTTTGTTTTAATTTTTCCCATTTTCTGTGCTCTATTTCCATTGCAAAGATAGTCATAATAAGTCAGGAACAGTAAGAAATAACGAAACGTGAGCAACTCATATGAGGAGACATTTAAAGAGAACGAGTTCAGTTACGAAACATGAAAAGATCTCAGTTGTCTCCTGGTAACAAAATGATGGAAAATTATTCATTAAAATGTGTGAGATTGAAATGATATCTTTTGATTTAAGAGATTTAGTAATTTTAAAGAAAAAATTAAGGACAACATTTAAGTTATTTTAAAGTAATGGTTGCCAGGACAATCATTTTTTTTTATTTCTTTACATAATAGGATATAATAGTCTTTGCATTGTACACTTGAAAAGCATATAAACAGATGTGCAATGTAATCAATGAGTGGTGGAAAGGACATTTCTTTTTTTTTTATTCAATATATTTTTTATTTACATTTCAAATGATTTCCCCTTTTTGGCCTCCCCCTGTTCTCCCACCCACCCCTTCCCACTTCCCTGTTCTGGTTTTGCCTTACACTGCTACACTGAGTAAAGGACATTTCTTTATTCGTGAGAATTTCATACGTGTACACAATGAACTATGCTTGCTGCATTTCCTCTTTTTCTCTCTCCTTATTCCCTTCAATAAATGCCCCTCCCAAATTCATATCTTTATTTTTATAATTACCCATTAAGTCTAGTTAGGGCTGTACATGTGTAAATGATTATTTAAGGTCATAAACTTAGTTAATAACTGATTGGTAACAAGAAGCCAACCTTTCTGACAATACAGTGTCTCTACCCACTCTCTAACAGAGATCAAAGAGCCCACCTTTATTTTGTTCTAAATATGGTAAACTTGTCCTTCAGCCATCTCTGGAGATTTAAACCACCAGCTAGTTATGAAAGAAATATTTTCCAAATTGGAATTTTTTTCATTCTTACTGACTTTTTTTTAAATTTTAAACTGGGACAACAAATACCTTTACATTATTTTGTTAGATAGAACTATGTTCTGATCTCTAAACAGATAGCACACACACACACATACCCCAGTACTGTCCACATAGCTTTGCAGTTAGTTTCCAGACATTGGAACATTCAGAACCAAAAATGGACTTAGTCGTTTTACTTAACCAATTACATCTCCACTTTCCCCTACTTATCATCATCATCAGAGGAATTACAAGACACAACACTGATGAGTTGCACTGCAGTGTCCTAACAGCAGTGGATCTACTGGGACATGCAGGGCTGAGTGTCCCTCATCCCTTAATACAGTTCATCTTCCTAAGGTCCTGCCAAAGCTCAACTGTTTTTCACAAGCATTTTAAAAAAAAGACAGTGTTAATAAACGTGAAACAGCCTCACAAAGGCCTGTCTACCAAGTCCCAACTCAGAGATTAGCATCTCTCTTTCCACCAACTTATTTTTAGAACTGTACTTTTCCAGTGTGTTGTTGGCCAAAGACTGAGAGCAGTGGGGTTAATGCGGCACATGGCGGAGCTAGCCCATCTGTTCAGGTTTCTATCCAACCATGTCATTTTATGAGCTCTCTCTAGGAGGCTTTTGGTTATCCAATTTGTAGTACTCTCTAATATAAACAGCCTGGTATCACTTGAGAAACTCAGCGAGCCAAGCCAAATGATGTGAAATTGCTAACAGCGAGTACATTTAAATTAGAAATGTTTCAAAGTGCATGTGTTATATATAATTCTCTCCTTTTAACATTTTGGGACACAGGTAATGCAGGTTTATAGTGAGAAAATTTGTAAATAAGAATAAACAAAGGGAATAAATAAATATATACATACAAAGACACACAAATATGTATGGTCCATTTCCTTGGACAAACATCAACATCACAGTGGTACATATATTCCCAAATTTTATCATTCTTATGTAGGACTTAATAAAACATAAATGTGCTATACATAATAATTTAAATAAGCTGATTTTGACCTCATAATCTAAGTTAAACATTTTCTTCTCTAAGTATATGCCTGCAACTAAATGTTGAATACATTTGTGTTGTATCTATATTCAAGGGATAATGCTTTAAATTTTAAATAAAACACAAATGTTGGATAGCCTTATTAACATGTGCAGGTTACTATCACCCATTCCAGATGAAATTTTTCTTGACAAAATTTATATAGAACAAGATCACAAAAACTAAAACGCAAATACCTTCTGAGTAGTGTCTACCACTGAGGACTAAGTATGTGTGAAGTACACATCTCAATTTAAAGATGAGTTAATGAGCAGGTATGTGGATGCTTGACCACAGCTGATTAGACCAGCCATCCGTCCCTCCCTTCCTATGTCCTCATATCTGCTTTGGAACACATAGGACCATGCAAACTCTCCTATCACAGAAGTAGTGGTCTGGAAGTATGAGAACTCTGAAGGAAGCCCACGTGTCATAAGACAGTGGGGGAGGGGGAGTAGGAACAGATAAGACACATTAGATGGCAAAACCCCAAGGCAGGTTCTCTCCCAGAAATGAAGGTTTATTACAGTTGTCTTTACCTACAGCCACAAGATAGAGACTAGACGTGCAAGCAGGCCCTGAAGGACCTTATTTCCTATTTCTGCAGCAAACCTCCTCTGCCCAGGCCACACAGATATGAAATTAGTTTCAAAAAATGTATTAAAAGCTTTTTCCTCTGACAAGAAACATTTAATTAGAGGAGCCCAGACGAAATGCCTGCAGCAATCCTCGCTCTAATCTACACAAAGGTCCATTTTTTGATGGAAATATTCGTGTTGATTTCACAGTGACTTCCTGGAAAAAGTTGACATATTTCATGGTCATTTCATGGACCGGAAAAAAAAATGTGCACACAGTGATTTAATTATGTTTTCATAATAAAATCTTGGTTTCCAAAAAGCTGTGTCTGTGTGTCAAGATGGAGGCAGTCTCATGTTTTACATCAGTGTGATTTACATTTCCAGTAAACAGCTTCCAACAGGAATGCTTGGGACTGCTCCCATTCACCCTTCAGAGACAGGCTGCCCCATTCAAGGGAATCAGAGACATAAACAGAAGGAATTGGGAGAGAGGAAGCAGTAGTCTCTGCCATCCTCCATTCTCAATAAAGACAAAAGTGAAGAAGGCTGGGCAAAAATATCTGAGCCATGGGACAGGAGAAGTGGTCAGCAGCAAGGAGAATTTGCTACTCTTATAAACAATTTGTACTGGGTTGGCAGCATCCACACTGGGTCTCTCAATCTCCTGAACTCCAGAATCAGGGAAATTGATAGCTGTCCTCCACAAACATCTGCACTCATATGCAATGCAACACATTCAACACTACACATAATTTAAAAAAAAATAATAATTGGCTTTTTTAAATGAAAGAAATCACCGAGTCCTGAAACTAGGGCCCAAAGTCATCCCTCCAGTTTCAGGTAGTATTGCCATTCAGACTGCAAAACAGGATTATACTCCTTTTTTTTTTTTCAAAAAATAAAATAGTGTTAAAAATTGTAAGGCCTGGAGAGATGGTTCTCTCCAGAGATGGCTAAACAGATGACTGTTCAGATCACTTGCTACTCTTGTACAGACACAAGAAATTCCGGTCCAGCACCTGTCTTGAAATGCTTGCTCACAATTGCCTGTAATTCCACTTTCAGGGGATCTGATGTCTTCTTCTAACCTCAGAAGACAGATGTTTGTAAACACACACATACACACACAGACACATATAAATATAAAATATATCACTAGTAAGAAGGGAAACCATTAAAGGTGATACTTTTTTTAGCCTATCCAAGACTTCCTTGTATGGCAGACTCCAGGGCCAGGCAACTAGCATGGACTAGTTTTAGTTAGATCTTAAATACTTGTGTCAGTTCTTATAAGCTTGGGAATCCAAATGCAGGAGCAATCACAGGATACTTGTAATTAGCAGATACATTCTATGGTCAGCTTTTTCTATAACAGTTTGGTCTAAAGCACTGGGCTCAAGCATGTCATATCTATGCTAAAAGGAAAGGATAGTTCTATAATGAGTCGGAGTCCTGTTGTTGCTCAGCAAAGAGTGAAACTGGAGAAGGAAGTGGCATTGGCATTCAAACAAGAGAATAAAATCTAACCTAACCAAAGACTCTTCCCTAGAAAATGTCAAGCCTGGTATAGAGTATATATGCCTTGACAGGAACTTAAATAAACTTGTAAGCACGGTGCAGTCAGTCCTTGTTGGGGCTTAATATTGCTGTTTGCTGTTCAGAAAGTCATCCCAATGAATCTTTCACTAGCCAATTCCTAGACAGATAACATTAAGTCAGTAGTGACTCTTATTCTTCTATGACATAAGCTTTCATCACTACAAATGCGCCCCCCACCCGCATGGTCTTGCCCCACCCACATGGTCTTGCTTTATCCTGTAAGTATATGCACATTGTTTCTAGAAAGCTTTCTTTTTCTCGAGTATGCTCTCATTTCCTATTTTACCTCATCTCTGACACACTGGTAGTTTAAGAGCATCACATTTAATATCCATACATTTGTCTATTTTCTCAGATTACTACTGTTTGGACTGCTAATTTCATCTTGTTTTAACCTAAAATGATGCTTGATAATATTTTAAACATATTAAATTTGTTAAACTTGTTTGGTGGTCTAACACATGATCCATGCTCTGGATGGTTAGTCTGTGCTGAAGTAATGAATCACTGGTTAAGAGCACTCTCTGCTCTCCCAGAAGATGGAGGTTGAGTCCCAGCACCTACATGGAAGCTCACACCCATCTGTAACTCCAATCCCAGGCAATCTGAAGCCCTCTTCTTATTCTGCCAGAAACATACACACAAAGACATACATGCAGGCAAAACCCTACCCACAAAAGTTAAAATTGAATAAGCATAAAATTGCTTAAAACTTGGTAGTCTGTGCTATTGAAGAGAATGTTCTGTGTATATCTACAGGTCCAGTGCATCTAGAACGAAATTCAAACCCAATATTTATTCATCTCCTAGGCCGATAGTCAACTTGCTATTGAAAGTAGTAACTGTTGGTTTCCAACTTTATAATATTGCAATCTGTCTCCAAACTGTTTTGTAATTATGTTATTAATTTATTTTTCCTGATATTGATTGCATTGAAATTGACAAAGATCTTATCTTTTTAGGTGAATTTACTCTCTCATTTGCACTTCATTTGAAGTGGCTTTTGCACTTTATGTATTTTCTGAGATAAACCTGTGCTGCGATAATAGACTAGTTTTGGTATCATTCAGTGTCTATATATATCAAATATCCCATATCGTTCCTCAGTTTGGTTCTTGTGTGTCTTTGATAGTGAACCAAGTATCTTGAAAGTAGCATGCAGGGAACTATAAGAAGAGAAACAAACCAAGCCCAGGTTAACAGATAGGAGGAAATATCAAAGACTAGACAATAAATAAATGAAACTGCTGACAAGAAAAAAGTCAATAAAACTGCAAGTGGATGGTTTTAAAATAATAAAAAGCAACAATCCCTCAATTATCTAAGAAAATAAATATAAGCTAATAAAATAAATAAGAAATAAATGTGCTCTCTTTACCCCCTGATAACAATATAATATCAAGAATAATAAAAGATGTCCTATGAACAACCAAATGCCAATACTCTAAACACATACAACCTACCAAACTGAATCTTGAAGGAGAAATCTGAATTATCAACAAATATTAACATTGATATAACAATGAAAAGCTTCTATCACAAAGAGCTGTTGAGTATTTCACAATAATAAAATAATACCATGAATTTTCAAAAAGGAAATTAGCAGGCCTAGGCTGTGAAAAAACAAAGACAAAACATCTCTAATAAAAATAAAATAATACACACAGGCCAATAAACTCTATAGGCAACATTTAATAAAATAAAGGAGAAAATCATAGAATCATTGCAATCAATACAGAGGAAGAAAACAAACACATTTGGCACAATCCATCACTGTTTTGTATTAAAATCTCTCAATAGATCAGGCATAAAAGAAGTGTACCTAAAAAATCAAACCACATGGCTGATGTCCCTTTATAAGTGGAACATTGAAAGGATTTCCTCTGAAGAAAAGGGTACCCACTCTAATTGCTTCTTATAAAAGTATATATAGGGACTGGAGAGATGGGCCCACAGTCAAGAGCACTTGTGGCTCTGGGTTCAGTGTCAAAAATCTATATATAGCACACAACTACCTATAATCCCAATTCCAGGGGATCTAAGGATCATTCACATGCACTACATGCATGTAATGTACATATATACATGTGGGCAACCATTCAAATACATAAAATAAATATTTATTTTTCAAAACTGCAGTGATAGTTCATCGATAATGCATTCTTTTAAAGATGAAGATCAATAGAGGCATAAGAACAAATTTTAGATTTTTGGTTTTCTTTAATGCAGGGAGAAGAGACAACTGTGCTGTATTTTTATAGATAGGTAAGGCACTATCAAAATGGATCAAAACAGAACTCTCTCTCTCTCTCTCTCTCTCTCTCTCTCTCTCTCTCTCTCTCTCTCTCTCTCTCTCTCTCTCTCTCTCTCTCTCCTGCCATACTGCCCAGGGTAAGTCCATCACGTGGCTTCACAAAGATGCTCACTGAAGTGTAGCTATGATCCTCCAGCCTATCATTGGCATAACTGGATATGTGTAAATTTGCATATTCCTAGGAGGTAAATATTTTTAGATGATATTTTACCTTTCATCCAATGAAAGAGATGAACCTGTGCTGTGAGTGTCAGACTGGTAGATCTTCAAAGCTGGATGACTAAACAAGAAAAAGACATAATTCCATATAGGGTATAATACTGGACTTGGCTTCAAATTGAATTAAAAAATACATATGCCACTTATGGATGTGTATGTGAATGTTAAGATTTAAAAATAAATGGGAAAGGAAAGGACACAGCAAACTTATGGTAGTTTTCATCTGACAGAAAGGAAAATGTTCTTAAGCTGATTTAAAGGTGATTTTCCAGCACAACGTTTGATCTTAAAACCCTGTGCGTATGAACCTCTAGCACTTTCCATACCTTGAGAGGATTAATTTGGGGGATAAAAGCACTTTTTATAGAAAAAGAAATAGATGTGTTTATTAAAGATGTTTCTTCCCAGTATTCTATAGTTTTAATTAAAAATAAATCTTTCTGGCCTTCAGAAATACCCTAACTTTAACAAGCATCTATCAAGGCAGATAGTTTGAAGGTTGAAAGCACACACACACTGGCATCCACTTTTAACAGTAATGAAAACATCACATGGTATTAGTTTGTTTGTTTGGGGTTTTGGTTTTTTAAAATCACAAACAAGAAAATCAAAAGAAACGCTCTGAATTCAGCTTGAAACAACTAACCGTTTTAATAGGTGTCTTTTTAAAAACTTTGGAATAAATTTGTATGTGTAGGTTGTGTGTGTTGGTGTATGTGTATATGTGCATTATACATGCATGTATACATGTGTGCACCAGTTTAGATGACACACACATGCACACGCACATGCACACACACAGGCCACATCCATTGTTCTGATCAATCACATTTATCATGCTGTCTTATGATCTCTGAGTCTAGAGTTAGCTTGGCCAAGCCCGAGAGATTCTTTCTCTCTACCTCCACAGCACTGGGGTTACAGACTCACTTAGGGCAACATTCAGAGTAGTGTTGGTGTTTTGTTTTTGTGTTTGTTTGTTTGTTTGTTTGTTTGTTTTTTGTTTTTATCATGGGCACTAGAAACTCAAACTTAGGTTCTCATGTTTATTCAGCAAACAGTCTTATCCACTGAGCCATCTAACTATTCAGAATAAAACTGTGAAGATGTTTTGCTTTTATATTCTGAATAAACTCTCTAGTATCTTATTTGTTGAATTTTGATTGTTAGCATCAAAGTCTTATTTCAGAGAGAGAGAGGGGGAGGGAGGGAGGGAGGGAGGGAGGGGGGGAAGAAAGAAAGAAAGAAAGAAAAAGAAAGAAAGAAAGAAAGAAAGAAAGAAAGAAAGAAAGAAAGAAAGAAAGAAAGAAAGAAAGAAAGAAAGAAAAGCAAAAGACTTAGGTAAAGACAGAGACTTTAATAGACTGTATTTAGGGTGTTTTCCAGAGGATATGGACAATGAGGGATGTTGAGATTTGATGAAGAGAAATCCCACATTACAAGAACTGAACCAGGATAGAGCTATGCTTAACTTTTCTCAATTAAAGACACAAAAGATAGCCAAATGTAATGAGGAGAAGGAAGAGGGGAGGACAGAAGAGGAAGGGAGGGGGAAAAGAGGGTAGGGAAGGACAGTGGAGAGAGAAGAGGAGAGAATAGAGGGGATGGGGAGAAGATGAACAGGAAGGAGACAGAGACAAGGAGGGAGAGAAACATGGAAGAAGAGGGAGAACAGAAACAACCGAGTTGACATGTAAATGATAGATTTTAACATGTTTAACAGTGGTGATCATCTTTCATTTTTGTTTGTTTAACAAGCTTTTCAGAGTTTTTATATACAAAGAATATGTGAATTCAAATTTTTTCCTTTTTCTTATTTATTTCCTTTCTCAATCTCAAACAAAATTGTGTCTTACACAAAATTTGATATTTTTTTATCCTGTTAAACACCTGACATACAAATATATTAGCTTCCTACCTCTTCCTAAGCAGAATCATGTTTTCATACATTGTTCAATTTTAAAAAATGTCCTGGTGCTTTTATTTTTTTCAGGAAATCTGTGATGGGTAGATTTTTCTCTTAATGATAAAAAGATTCATATTTCTTCTGCTGCATGAAGTTTCTGGGTGGGGGAAATGTTCTCTAGACCTGCACAATGATGCTTGCTGTCAACACTCATTTTTCTTCTTTTCTCATCCTGAAGTGTTCATTACTGAATCTGCAAATTACATGGGTTCATTTCCAATTTATTGTAAGATATCATCAACAGTCAGGCACGTAATTTGAAACCAACGAAATGAAGAAGGATTTGGGGCTAAATATTGGGCTGAAGAAAGCCCTTTTCTGTGACATGATGAGAAAAGACAGTCAAAATTCATAATGGCAACACAACAGGAGACAACCTGTGGCCAATAGGGTATTAACAATATTAGACACTGTCCATACAAGTTTAATTGCATCAACTGAGATACTGCCTAGATCAGGTTGGCTTGGTGCAAGTGTCTGTTGGGGAGTGGTTGCCTTGAGTGTTGATTGGCGTAAGAGGGCCCAGCCTACAATGGGCAGTACCATTCCCTAGGCAAGTGGTCCAGACCTTTTATTTAAAAGTTACCTCAGCATGGGCCAGTGAGCAGACCAACAAGCAGGTTTCTTCCACACTCTCTGCTTCAATTTCCTGCTAACATTTATTTCATGACTTCCTCGGTAATAGACTGTAATTTAGAAATGTAAATAAAATAAACCCTCACCTCCCCTAAGTTATTTTTGGCTGGAGTGTTACATCACAGCATCAGAAATCAAACTAGAACAGAAAGGCTATGTTAACACAAACTACAATGGAGAAGCCTAACTTTCTATGGGCTAGGAGCTGCTAAAGCTACATGAGAAATGCAAGTTTAGGTCTTGTCACACGGGGGACGTGGAAAAGGACTAGAAATTATATCTGGAAACTCATATAAGGAGCTGTTAAGAATGAGCGCACTGCCCTCTTCAACCTGACAACTGCAATGGCTACTTATATGCCACAGGGGTGGTGAGAGACAGTTCTCCCAGTGTAGGTAGCTCAAATACAGAGCACAACAGCCTCATAATGTTGGGAATACAAAGAAAATTCTGATTAAAGTGTTTACATTATTGTAATAGCAAAACAATTGGTGTCAAGGGGATGGTAAACAATAATTAACTCTGAGCACCTAATATTTTTAAGAGTTAGTTATGTTTATTTTTCAGAAGTGTTACTATAACAGCACCTTATTTTTTAAAAGAAGAAAAACTATATAATAGGACCCAGAGATATGGGGTTTGAATAGATGGCTCAGGGGCTAAGAGTACTTGTTGAAGACCTCGATTTGGTTCCCAGCACGAAAACTGGGCAAATCTCAATTACCTGTAAGTCTAGCTCAAGGAAACCTAAGACCTCTTCTTCTGAATTATTTAGTACCTAAACACACACACACACACACACACACACACACACACACCAGAATGAAAAATTTTTAAATAAGACTGAAATATATTGATGAAGGCAGAGAAAAGAAAAAATGAAGGAGGGAGAGAGGGAGAGGAGAAAAGGAGGAACACCATCATAGAAGCAGGAGGAGGGGGATGAAACAGGGGGTTTCCAGAGTGGAGAACTGTGAAATGGGATAACATCTGAAATGTAAATAAAGAAAATATCCAATTAAAAAAAGAAAAAAATTAAAAATGTTGCAGTAATGGAGATTTGACTTTCCAAGCCTAATCTTCAATTCTTCCTTTCAACATAGTAGTTTCCACATCCTTGGTAGAAGGAGTCTTAAAAAGGCTAAATTAAGCTAAGAAAGGAGCTCAGCTAGATGGACTGCAACCAGTCTGTTAGTCAGATCTGGTCCTGAGGCAGTGAATACAAGCCCAGGAAGGTGACTGGGCACAATTTGCCAGGCTCTCCTATTCACTATTTCTTTTTCTTATTTTTTATTATTTTCTTTATTTACATTTTAAATATTATCTCCTTTCCTCATTTCCCCTCCGAATACCCCCTATCCCATGCCCCATCTCTCCCCCGCTACTAACCCACCCACTCCTGCTTCCCTCTTCTGGCATTCCCCTACCCTAGGACAACGAGCCTTCATAGGTCAAAGGGCCTCTCCTCCCTTTGATGTCCAGCAAGGCCATTCTCTGCTACACATGCTGCTGGAGCCATGGGTCCCTCCATGTGTACTCTTGGTTAGTGGTTAAGTCCCTGGGAGCTCTGGGGTTACTGGTTGGTTCATATTGTTGTTCCTCCTATGGGGCTGCAAACCCCTGTAGATCCTTGGGTCCTTTCTGTAGCTCCTCCATTGGGGACCTGGGGTTTAGTTCAATGGGTGGCTGAGAGCGTCTTTTTCTAATGTGCTTCACCTTGCAGAGCTGTTGGGATTCACCAACCATCTCCAAGCATTCCTGCCCTCTCCTCCCTAAGACTGCATGTATTCTCAGACAAACCTTATTCCTCACTCACTTTCAGTGTGTATATTATATGATCACCTTGTCCTGCACTCGATAATTCAATACATAATGCTCAAAAATTCAAAATATAATGGTTCACTCTATTTTCACTTCAAAGGGACCTTTTTAGCATCAAAGCTTTTGCCTTTTCATGTGCCTTTCTTTAGCATCAGATGTTTAGCTACTGGTTCAGTCACATTCTTTTATTAGAATTTTCTTCTTAATTTGTATGTGTCAGGGGTGTGAGTATGTAAGTAGGTGAGTGTGTGTGTGTGTGTGTGTGTTTCCAGAAGACAACTTTAAGTGTCTTGCTCTGTCATTTTTTTTTTTTATTGCATTCACATAAAACGGGTTCTCTCACTGAATCTGGAGCTAGGCTGACATAAGTCTCTGACCTGGACAAAGGGATTTCAGCCATCTCTACTATGTCCAAGTTGTACCTGGGTTCTGCAGATTTGAACTCATCTCCTCACAGTTGCAGAATAGGTCCTCTTATCTTCTGAAGCATTTCTGAATCCCCACAATCACATTCTTGGGCTGTACTTTCCCTTTTAGGAAAGATCAGTATCAAGATGTAGCTAGACATTACTGTCTTGAGGGAAGATTCTGTCCTCCAAGATATGTGTGATCTTGGTTACAGAAGCACAGCTTATAGAAAAGGCATGGTGACAGCCATTTATTAGGTCATGTAGAGAACATCACATAATGAAATGATCAAATAATTTACATCTAGGTATGTAATATGACAGTAACTTGTTTATTTTTATCCTGTGCATAGATGCTAATGTGTTAAACATTTTAATCTATAATAAAAAGCTACAAAAAGCAAGCAGTGTAGAGCCAAAAATGATAATCAGCTAATATTACCATGTTTATTTATTGCATGTGTGTCTTTTTAACAAATATTCATTCTGATAAGTCACTGACCCTGCAATACTTGCATAATAATAAATATTCTCTAATATTCTAAATATTCTCTTTCTGGTTTCTAGAAACATCTTTATGAGTACCAAATGGACAGGGTTGGAAAAATGGAAGATATTCACATGTCAGTCAACTTACTAAAAATTCTCTAAGTGTTTTGGCTGAGTTTCATTCAGGAGAAAGTTCACTCTAGCATAGGGTTTCTCAGCCCAGGCTGCTCCATGGATCAGAAAATGTGTAACCTTCATCCCTACCTGTCTACACACCATAGACCAGTTCTTCTTCCCAACTGCCAAATAGTGTGCCACCATTCCTGAGCATTCCTGAGAAGCAACATCAGTCCTGACTGAAAATCCCTGACCTCCAGGTATTGGCTGCTCTCAAAACTGTCCATCAGCTGCTTCTGCTTTTGTTTGGAAGGCAGGCATACTGAGATCTGGCATTTGGTTATTTTGCTTGCATTTAAGTTGTGCTCTAGTCATTTCTGGAGCCTCTGATGTAACATAACCAGCACACAAAATGTAATAAATCAACCATCACGAATTGATGAGTACAAACTCTAACTACTGCTACAAAGGGCTTTGAAAGAAAGGAGCATAGTTCCCGATGCAAATTGTGGTGATGGAAAACTTTGTGGCGATGGCATTTGAATTGATCACAGCAACAAGAGAACCAATGGGGCAGGTAGAGGCAAAGAAAACATGAGACTGGAGGAAAATAAAAGTGAGTTCCAGGAACAGAGATGGTGAGAGCAGGGCAGGATACTCAAGACATCACAGTTCTAGGTGATATCCTGTAAGTGGCTGGGTTCAGGGGAAGCAAGCCACAGAGGAAGGCCAGCATTCACGCCCAGAAGGCATTCCTCCAGAGGAAACACTCAGGAAGAGGCAAGGGTGTCGTTAGAGGGTTTGGGTTAAGCAGACGACTAACACATATAGCTTTCATTATTTAAAAAAAACATCACCTCAGCTTCCAGATCAGAAACAGACTCGAAAGGTCAAAAGAGCACTCAGAATGAATGATGAATTATGAGGCCATGCCTATGGTAGAGGAGAGGGGAGGTGGTTGCCTTATAGAAGTGCATACCATAAGGAAGATGGAGGAGAGAGAGAGAGAGAGAGAGAGAGAGAGAGAGAGAGAGAGAGAGAGAGAGAGAGAAGGAGGGAGGGAGGGAGAGGGTGAAGGAAAGAGAGAGAGAAAGAGAGAGAGACAGAGAGACAGAGAGACAAAGAGACAGAGAGAGATTGAGATTCAGAAAATGTTTAGGCAGTAAAAGTGACAAAATTTTTAATAATGATGCCTAATGCTTTGTGTTGCTGAGCTATGCACATTCAGTGCCAGAAAGATCTGCTCAATGAAGCCAATCCTGGGCTCTATTAGCCCAAGCACACTCTATCCAGAGGGAGATACTATATTAGCTCGTCCTTCTGTTGAGCATGTCACTGGTGCATTTTTATAATTTTATAGGAATTTACAACGATGAGGATTGTGAAAACAATTGAATTTGTGTCAATTGCTTGTTAATGTTTGTCATGGTCTCAGAATGATGGCTGGCCAGATGTTTGTGAAATATGTGTCAAGCAAGTAGATTTCTTCACAAAACCTGCAAACAATGAGCAGAAGTGAGAAAGGAGGTATTTAACTTGCTGGCAGACAAAAGGAGAATATGCAACAAAAATCTTCCATGCCATTGACTTAGTAAAATGCTTTCAGAAACTTAATTTGCAGTGGACACACAAAGAAGAGCCACCAGGGCCATTTCCTGGGATGTATCATACTCCAAATGTGAATTGTCCCTTACAAGCTTCTGTTTTTAAGAAATAGGTTCTCAGCTTGTGACATTGCTTGGGAGGCTGTGGAATCTTAAGGAGGTGGAGCCTCACTGGAGGAAGTTGGGCACTGAGAGGAAGGATGTTATGCTTTCAGTCTGGCCACATTCCCTGCCTGTTTTCTTGCTAGTTTCACCTAGACATGCAGAGATACAGAGTTTCAGCCACAAGCTCTGAAAATCATGGAGGGATGTTACCACATCTTCCCTGACATGATGAACTGTATACCTCATACTGTGAGCCACAAAACATCCTTTTTGTGTAAATAGCTTTTTGTTATATATTTGGTCATGGCAATGAGGGCAGTAACTAACACAAGATAATAATATATAGAGAAGATCTCATGCTGTCATTGGAGTAATCAGTAATTCTTAGCTGCAAGAATGATCCTCAGGCCCTGCAGAACAGAAGAATTTACCCTTTGAACCAAGCATAATCGCATACACTCTTTGAAATATCAGCTTGTCTTTTAGAACTTAGTTTTTCAAGATAGTTTTAAAGATGCTACTGATAGGGCTTGAGGGATAGTTCAACAGTTATGAAAGCATGCTGTTCTGCCATAAGACATAAAATTGGTTCCCAGTACGTATGCCAAGTCTTACTACAGCTCCAGGGGATCTGATGCCCTCTTCTGATATCCACATCACCTGCATGCTAGTGACATGTATGTACACAAGAACATGCATGCACATGAATAAAAATAAAACAAATACTTTTTAAGGATGCTAGTGAGGACTCATTTTACCAGAATACTACCATAATTTTTAATCCCCATGTATATAACAAAGGATATGTGAGAATTCTACCCATACCTCCAAGACCATCCAGTTGTTTGTGTGTGTGTGTGTGTGTGTGTGTGTGTGTGTGTAGGAAACTCCAAGTGACTTTTCTAATTTCACTCTATTGACAATCTTTCCAATATTGGGCAAAATTTCAAAGGCTTTCAAGTTTGTACATAGTTGTTGCCAAAAACATCAACCATTGCTGTTGAAAATGAGAAATGAGCAGACAGGATTTCTCTTTCATTTCCAGCATCCTTGTGTTACCAGAAGTCATAAAAGCACAGGGAAATTTTTTACCTACAGGACATGCTCCAAAGAGTATGTCTAGTTTAACAGGTACCAGAGTCATATGCTTAAGTGCTTAATCAAAACTTTGAATACTAGTAGACTTATCATTAGAACAATGTAACCTAGCTCCTTCTAGTATTTCAGAGAGACATAACCATTAATTCTTCTAAAAACTGCCCAGAACTATCCATTGTTATTTTGAAATTAAATTTCAGATGAGCTTAAAATGCTATTAAGCTTTCATAAGAGGCCTTGATTCAGAACTACAGCTTTACCAAATCAGAATCAACCAACCTTTGGAAACATTGTCCTGTTAAATTTCTCAGAGTTCTATTATGCACACACACATACCACACACATGCATCCATGTGTACACATGCAACACACATACAGAAATTCATATTCATGTACACACATAAAGGTATAAACACAAAGAGTCACAAAGAATTTCTAAAAGTATTCATTTTTCCTCTTTTGCTAAGATTCACAACAGTTGGAATGTAAGAAATAAGCTTAGAAATAATATATTGTATTTTATTTAGGTTTTAAACGGTATATATTTGATTTAAGCCTCATTTAGAATTATTTATTTTAGTATTATCTTATTTTATTGTTTATTTTAGCTTCATTTAGAATTATTATGAACAAAAGCAATGTACAAAGTTGATTGGAAAATGTTATCTCTTAGATCACTATCTAGATAACACCATTAATGATTCATAAGATAATCATTCTGCTTAGCTGACAAGGGCCACTTACAGAATAGTGTTTGAAATTCCAAAGAAGATCCAGAGAAAACTAAATTATTTATAAAGTTAATTTATGAGAAGAATCATTACATATCACACATTCAATGACAACACAGCACAGTTTAGCTGTGTTAAGCCCTAGAGAGTACACTTAATACTGTATTCATTTGTTTACTTGGAGGGACACGTACCATAACCTTCAAGTAGGGGGTCAGAAGACAGTTGTCAGAAGTCATGTCTCTCTCCTTCCACCATGTGGGTCCTGGACATCGGACTCTGTTTTGTCAGACATGTTTAACCATCCAGCCATTTTGCTGTACCAAAGTGAACTTTACAAGTAGCTGGAAATTTATGACTCCAACTCTCCATTCTATCCTGAATCATACCTGTTACACTCTGATTATACCCTTTAATCCCAGCATTTAAGAAGCAAAGGCATACAGATCTCTTTGTATTCCAGGCCCCCTAATATATACAGCAAGTCTAGATATCAAATTAAAAATATTTGATTTCATTTGATATCAGATGAACTAAGGGTTGGGCAGGGGTACTATTCAATAACAGTCAGAGCACTGTGTGAACTTTTCCAGCTAGAAAAGTGCTCAGCTTGGCTCCATTGCTTTGCAAATATTCTGGATCTGTTACTTGTTACCACCACTCAGTGAAGTCCCATAGCTAGAGACTCTACACAAATACTTGAATAAAGACCTTCCCTCCTGCGCTTTCTCTGAAAAAGCAACTACCTTTCTTTACTCCCATATTCAGCAGCACCTTCCCCCATCCTCAAAAATTTAGAGTAACAAATGAAGACTTTTTTCATTTTTAAAAGATAAATCTCACATGTGGGTCTCAATGACCTAGTATTCTTTATGTAGTTCATGCTGACAATAAACTGGGCTGAACCTGCCTCAGACCCCAAGTGCTGGGATTCTAAGAATAAGTCTTACGTACCCAGGCAAGAAGTTTTTTTAAATTTGGGGGGTTCTTTCCTTGTTGTTGTTCTTTCAGGTTAATTTAATGAATAAATAAAGAGTATTGTCTGTTAAAGTAGCCATGAGAGCTGATATAGTGGCATACACCTTTAATTTCAACACTTAGGAAGCAAAGACAGATAGATCTCTTTATATTTTAGGCCAGCCAGGTCAACATAGCAAAATCAAGTCAAATTAGCAAACAAAAAGTAATCAGGAAGGGATTTTACAACATTAAAATAATTGATTTCTACACAGGGCCTAAAATCAGTGGAGCAGCTGGGACAGAAGTCTTCCTGAAGCTATTGCCACCAGGAAACCAGGAGACTCCACAGCCTTCTGTGCACAGCCCCCCAGGAAAGAGTCATCTCCCAGCAGCACTTTCACTTCTGAGAGCAGAGGTGAGATTTCCACCTTCTCTCTGGAGGGGAACAGCTAGGAGCACACAGGGCCTAAGATCAGTGGAGCAGCTGGGACAGAAGTCTTCCTGCAACCATTTGCACCAGGGAACCTGGAGACTCCATAGCCTTCTGTGCACAGTCCCCCAGGAGAGAGTGATCTCCCAACACTGCTTTCACTTTTGAGCTCAGAGGAGTAAGGCTTACAGGCCAAAAGGAGGAACAAACTCCAGCCAGAGACAACAATACCAACTAGCACCAAAGATAACCAGATGGTGAAGGGCAAGCACAAGAACCCGACCAACAGAAACCAAGGCCACATGGCAACATCAGAACCTAGTTCTCCCACCACAGCAAATCCCAGATAGCCCAACACACCAGAAAAGCAAGAGTTGGATTTAAAACCATATCTCATGATGCTGATAGAGGGCTTCAAGAAAGACTTAAATAACCCCCTTAAAGAAATACAGGGGAACATAGGTCAACAGGTAAAAGTCCTTAAAGGAGAAACATAAAAATTCCTTAAAGAAATACAGGAGATCATGCGTCAACAGGCAGAAGCCCTTAAAGAAGAAACACAAAAATCCCTTAAAGAATTACAGGAAAACACAAACAATCAAGTCAAGGAACTGAACAAAACAATCCAGGATCCAAAAGTGGAAGTAGAAACAATAAATAAATCACAAAGTGAGACATCTCTGGAGATAGAAAACCTTGGAAAGAATTCAGGAGTCATAGATGCAAGCATCAGCAACAGAATACAGGAGATAGAAGAAAGAACCTCAGGTGCTCAAGATACCATAGAAAACATTGACTCAACAGTCAAAGAAAATACAAAATGCATAAAGCTGGTAACCCAAAACATCCAGGAAATCTAGGACACGATGAGAAGACCAAACCTAAGGATTATAGATATAGACGAGAGCAAAGATTTCCAACTTAAAGGGCCAGTGAATATCTTCAACAAAATTATAGAAGAAAACTTCCCTAACGTAGAGAAAGAGATGCCCATGA
The DNA here is from genome assembly GCF_947179515.1 of Apodemus sylvaticus. NCBI lineage: Eukaryota > Metazoa > Chordata > Mammalia > Rodentia > Muridae > Apodemus > Apodemus sylvaticus. The sequence goes on from NC_067473.1 coordinate 111,802,564, forward strand.
ACATACAAGAAGCCTTCAGAACTCCAAACAGACTGGACCAGAACAGAAAGCCCTCCCAGCCCATAATAATTAAAACACCAAATTAACTAAGGAAAGAAAGAATATTAAAATCAGTAAGGGAAAAAGGCAAGCTACTTATAAAGGCAGACCTATTAGAATTACACCAGACCTCTCACCAGAGACTATGAAAGCTAGAAGATCCTGGGCAGACCTCATACAGATCCTAAGAAAAAACAAATGCCAGCCCAACCTACTATACCCAGCAAAACTCTCAATCATCATGGATGGAGAAACCAAGATATTCCAGGATAAAACCAAATTTACACTATATCTGTCCTCAAATCCAGCCCTACAAAGGATACTAGATGGAAAATGCCAACCCAAGGAGGGAAACTACACCCTAGAAAATGCAAGAAAGTAATCTTCTTCCAACAAACCCAAAAGAAGATACCCACATAAACATATAAATAGAATCAAAAGTAGCAGGAAGTAGCAATCACTATTCCTTAATATCTCTTAACAACAATGGACTCAACTCCCCAATAAAAAGACATAGACTAACAGAAATATTTCTCATGTAAATCTTCAATTTTATCAAAAAATGTTTGTAATTCCCCCTTTAATTAATTTAGTAATTTTTTTTAGGTCTACCATTTTATCTGCATTATTTTTCATGATAATCTTCAATTTTACTGTCTTTCTATATATTTCCTCTATTTTATCAGAAATGTTTTCAATGTAAATCTTTTTATCACAAATGTTTCTGCTTCCACCTTCAATTAATTTAGAAAGAGTTTTTATATCTACCATCTTATATGTAAAATTTTACATGAAATAGTCCATTTTAATGTGTTTTTGTATATATCTCTTGAATTTTACCAGAAATATTTTCCACGTAAATCTTCAATTTTATCTGAAAATGTTTATAATTCCACCATCAATCAACTTAGAATTATCTTTATGCCTATCACTTTATCTGTATAATTTCCATGATAATCTTTAATTTTAAAATGTTTTTCTATATATTTCAATTTTATCAGAAATATATTCCATGTAAATCTTTAATTCTATCATAAAATGTTTCTATTTCATATTTCAATTAATTTAGCAATGTTTTACATCTCTACCACATTACTCTTTTATTTTCCATGAAAATTGTCAATTTTAACATGTTTTTCTATGTAACTCTTCTATTTTATCTGAAATATTTTCCATGTAAATCTTTGATTTTATCATAAAGTGTTTTTACTTCCCTTTTCAATAAAAAAAATAAAATAAAATAAAATAAAATAATTGATTTCTACAGCAAAGCCACAATTATGAGGCCAATATTAAATTCTCAGAAATATACTTCATTTTATAAAACAATGTGGGATTTACTAAACTTTAGGATTTTTTTCCTAAGTCAGTTGTTGTGTGCAACTATGATGTCAGCACTTGAGAGGATGAGGCAGCCAAGGTCCCAAGGTCAAAATAAGTCTGAACTGCACTCACAAGTTCAAGTTCAGCCTCAGGTACAGAGTGAAACTGCAAACAAAGAACAGAATGGAGAAGCGGGAAGGGAGAGGACAGGGGAGGAGAAGGAAAGAAAAAAGAGGGGGGAGAAGCGAGAGGAAGGAGAGAAGAGGAAGAAAATGTTTTTTGAAACAATGACTAAAGTATAACTTGAAACTTAAATAGAAATAAATATAAAGTATTTTGGAAATATTTTCTACATAATAAATATTTAAACTTCTGGTTGTGGAAGATAAATCATATAAGGAGAGTTAAGTCTCTGGAAATATATATATCCTCTATAATCAAATTTCATGGATGAGCTTGAAGCATTTTAAGTTATAACATTAGCAACATATAATAAAGAAATTTTGCAATAGAGATTCAGACGAGCTTTATTAAAGAAATGGCAGACAAGAGGGCTTGTCTAACAAAAGAAAATCTCTTTCTGAAAGAAAAGAGAGAAAGATACACAGAGGAAGAAGAGAAAAGGAGGGAGGGAGGGACGGAGGGACAGAGGGAAGAAGAGAAAGAAAAAAAGGTGTTGAAAAGGAATCAAACTCTGAGTAGCTAAAAAAGTGTCCTGGAACTGCTGGAGCCATAGGCAGATGCAGGTCTTCTGGGTTCACACTGTCAGTTTCTCTCAAAATGAGGGGAAAAAATTACAGAAGCACAGGCAAAGAGAGAAAGCAATAGACCTGGCCAAATGAAGTATCAGCAGAAAAGAGACATTTTAGGGACAAGAAGAGGCCCCTGAGAAGTTGTATAGGAAGGGCTCCCCAAACCTAATAACTCACCCTGGGGAGGGCTGGAGAGATAGTTCAGTGTTCACATCACATCCTGCTCTTAGGGTGGATCTGAGTTCAGTTCTCCATGGTATCCCATGCCTCTGGCCTCCACTCACATGTGCGTACATACCCACACATAGTCACCTGTACATAAACATAATTAAAATAAATACCTCCATGTTTCCTAGATTAAACCATGCCCCTTAAATTCAGTTCTTCCCTTATACTTGTAACTGTGATGAGGTCTGAAATGAGGTCTGAAATGAACCCTCTGCTTTCCAAGCCTGTGCTAGGTGGCAGCCCTTCCCCTGTACAGATGATGGATGTGATAAGGTAGTTAGCTAATCTCAAAGGCTTTACAGCACTAACAAGCACCGGAGCCCAGACTGCAGCCAAGGCCATCTGATTCCTGGCCTGCTCTCTTCTGGCCCTACACTCCAAAGATACTGGCAAGCAGCCGTCCCATGGTTAACACTTGCTTGTACTCACTATAAAGGCTGAAGTAAGACTTCTCTGAGAAGAATCCCAAGTGCAATCATTGGGAGTGCACTTGAAGACCCAATCTTAAGAAAAATTGAGTTGTCATTGTACAAAAGAGCCAGAAGGAGAAAATCCTGAAATATAGCTAGTTTGGGGCAGGGATGGGGAGTCTGCTGTGAGAATAAAGAATCAGAGGCTAGAGGTGATGTGTCTCTCATCTCTCTACTGAGCACCTTCTATTGACAGCCTTACCCTATAGAAACAACCCATTGAGAATCTAGTTGAAGCCTACATCATCCTGTCTCATAAGGCTAGGACTGCTATTATAAAATAATATAGGTGGGGAAGCTCAAATAACAGAAAATTGTTCTTCATGGTCTGGAGGTAGATAAAAAATTCCAGGAAGGACAAGAGGCCACTCTAAGTACTTCTTTCCCGGGGACAAAGGAAGCCCTTGTTATGACCTATAATTTCATATGTCATTTTCTTTGCTAATAAGAAATTTTTAACAAGAGTAACAAGGAGAGAGAGAGAGACAGAGACAGAGACAGAGACAGAAACAGAGACCAGGAAGAAGAGAGATAGAAAGCAAGGAAAAGAGAATGAAAAATGGTTGGGGTGTTATGGAGCAGAGGAGAGAACCAGCCACCAATCGAAGCACATTAGTGCCCCACCCTCGAGAATCATTTACCATTGTTCCATAAAGCCAGCATCTCCAGATAAAGCCTCATTAAGCTTTAGAACTCCAACCTGTGGTTTTAAGGGAACACGGTTCAATCTCTATTCTTTACATACATGGGGTTTCTGTTAATAAGCTCCTGGGAGCAGAACTGCCAAGGACAAAACACCTTACAAAGGAATCTTCGATATAAGGTGAATATTGTTCATTAAAACTCATATCCTGAGACAAAGAAGATCCTCAAAGTAAAATGGTTCCTCAAAAAGAAACACATTAAAGCCTCCCCACTGTGGTTACTAGAACCGATAAAATCAAAATGAAATGAATAATATCAAAAAAGGCCCTTTCTCTTCTTAAGACAGACAGATTCTAGCAGAGTACACACGAGAACAAAATAGTTATTAATCCCACTTTAAAATGTATACTGGGAATAATGATAGTTTGACTTCCTCCTTTCCAATTTGTATCCCTTTGACCTCCTTATGTTGTCGAATTGCCCGAGCTAGTACCTCAAGTACAATATTGAAAAGATAAGGAGAAAGGGGGCAGCCTTGTCTGGTCCCTGATTTCAGTGGGATTGCTTCAAGTTTCTCTCCGTTTAGTTTGATGCTGGCTACCGGTTTGCTGTATATTGCTTTTACTATGTTTAGGTATGGGCCTTGAATTCCTGTTCTCTCCAAGACTTTAAGCATGAAAGGATGCTGAATTTTGTCAAATGCTTTTTCAGCATCCAATGAAATGACCATGTGGTTTTGTTCTTTGAGTTTGTTTATGTAGTGGATTGTATTGATGGATTTCCGTATATTGAACCAACCCTGCATTCCCGGGATAAAGCCTACTTGATCATGGTGGATGATCGTTTTGATGTGTTCTTGGATTCGGTTGGCAAGAATTTTGTTGAGTATTTTTGCATCGATGTTCATAAGGGAAATTGGTCTGAAGTTCTCTTTCTTTGTTGGATCTTTGTGTGGCTTTGGTATCAGCGTAATTGTGGCTTCGTAGAAGGAATTGGGTAGTGTTCCTTCTGTTTCTATTTTGTGGAATAGTTTGAAGAGTATTGGTGTTAACTCTTCTTTGAAGGTCTGGTAGAATTCTGCACTGAAACCATCTGGTCCTGTGCTTTTTTTGGTTGGAAGACTTTCTATGACTCCTTCTATTTCTTTAGGCTTTATGGGACTGTTTAGATGGTCTAGTTGGTCCTGATTTAATTTTGGTATTTGGTATCTGTCAAGGAAATTGTCCATTTCCTCCAGATTCTCCAGTTGTGTTGAGTACAGGCTCTTGTAGTAGGATCTGATGATTTTTTGGATTTCCTCAGTTTCCGTTGTTATGTCTCCCTTTTCATTTCTAAGTTTGTTAATTTGGATACTTTCTCTGTGCCCTTTGGTCAGTCTGGCTAAGGGTTTATCTATCTTGTTGATTTTCTCAAAGAACCAGCTCAAAGAACTCCACTAGAGAGCTCCTACAGCTGATAAACAACTTCAGCAAAGTGGCAGGTTACAAAATCAACTCAAGCAAATCAGTGGCCTTCCTATACTCAAAGGATAAGCAGGCTGAGAAAGAAATTAGGGAAATTACCCCCTTCACAATAGCCACAAACAGTATAAAGTATCTTGGGGTGACTCTTACCAAACATGCGAAAGATCTGTATGGCAAGAACTTCAAGACTCTGAAGAAGGAAATGGAAGAAGACCTCAAAAAATGGGAAAACCTCCCATGCTCATGGATCGGTAGAATCAATATAGTTAAAATGGCCATTTTGCCTAAAGCACTATACAGATTCAATGCAATACCCATCAAAATCCCAACTCAATTCTTCACAGAGTTAGAAAGAGCAATTATCAAATTCATCTGGAACAACAAAAAACCCAGGATAGCTAAAACTATTCTCAGCAACAAAAGAAAATCTGGGGGAATCAGTATCCCTGACCTCAAGCAATACTACAGAGCAATAGTGTTAAAAACTGCATGGTATTGGTACAGTGACAGGCAGGAGGATCAATGGAACAGGATTGAAGATCCAGAAATGAACCCACACACCTATGGCCACTTGATCCTCGACAAAGAGGCTGAAAACATCCAATGGAAAAAAGATAGCCTTTTCAACAAATGGTGCTGGTTCAACTGGAGGTCAGCATGCAGAAGAATGCGAATTGATCCATCCTTGTCTCCTTGTACTAAGCTCAAATCCAAATGGATCAAGGACCTCCACATAAAGCCAGACACTCTGAAGCTAATAGAAAAGAAACTGGGGAAGACCCTTGAGGACATCGGTACAGGGAGAAAGTTTCTGAACAGAACACCAATAGCGTATGCTCTAAGAGCAAGAATTGACAAATGGGACCTCATAAGGTTACAGAGTTTCTGTAAGGCAAAGGACACCATCAAGAGGACAGATCGGCAACCAACAAATTGGGAAAAGATCTTCACCAATCCTACATCAGATAGAGGGCTAATATCCAATATATATAAAGAACTCAAGAAGTTAGACTCCAGAAAACCGAACAACCCTATTAAAAAATGGGGTACAGAGTTAAACAAAGAATTCTCACCTGAAGAACTTCGGATGGCGGAGAAGCATCTTAAAAAATGCTCCACTTCATTAGTCATTAGGGAAATGCAAATCAAAACAACCCTAAGATTTCATCTTACACCAGTCAGAATGGCTAAGATTAAAAATTCAGGAGACAGCAGGTGTTGGAGAGGGTGCGGAGAAAGAGGAACACTCCTCCACTGCTGGTGGGGTTGCAAATTGGTACAACCACTATGGAAAGCAGTCTGGCGGTTCCTCCGAAAACTGGGCACCTCACTTCCAGAAGATCCTGCTATACCACTCCTGGGCATATACCCAGAGGATTCCCCACCATGTAATAAGGATACATGCTCTACTATGTTCATAGCAGCCCTATTTATAATTGCCAGATGCTGGAAAGAACCCAGGTATCCCTCAACAGAAGAGTGGATACAAAAAATGTGGTATATCTACACAATGGAGTACTATTCAGCCATTAGAAACAATGAATTCATGAAATTCTTAGGCAAATGGATGGAGCTAGAGAACATCATACTAAGTGAGGTAACCCAGACTCAAAAGGTGAATCATGGTATGCACTCACTAATAAGTGGTTATTAACCTAGAAAACTGGAATACCCAAAACATAATCCACACATCAAATGAGATACAAGAAGAAAGCAGGAGTGGTCCCTGGTTCTGGAAAGACTCAGTGAAACAGTATTTGGCAAAACCAGAACGGGGAACTAGGAAGGGGTGGGAGGGAGGACAGGGGAAGAGAAGGGGGCTTACGGGACTTTCGGGGAGTGGGGGGGGGCTAGAAAAGGGGAAATCATTTGAAATGTAAATAAATTATATCAAATAAAAAAAAATGTATACTGGGAAATGGAGAGGTGATGTTGGCGGAAGTCATTCTACATAGCTTCCGAACAAGAAGAAAGGGCAAGGCTGGTCCATGAGGCCAATGAGATCCCAACAGGAAGACATATAGGCCTCCAGGTCCTCCTTTGTAATGATGCTTCAGGAGCATCTGCAGGGATCCCGCCATTTATATAATACCATCAAGTTTATAGCAAGATGACTTCGTCCCTTGCCACACACAGACTCTTCTCCCGACCAGCAGCAGTAGCAATGAGAAGAAGTCTAGACATGGACACAAATAACCAGGACTAAAGACCAAGTTGAAATAAGAGTCCTGTGTGAGTCTCCCACTGAAGAAACCACACAATAAAAACCATGGAAATTGACTTATGGTTCTGATTGCTGTTATAAACACTGTGACCACAGACAACCTAGAGAGAAAATGGTTTATTTCAGCTTACAGTTCCACATCACAGTCTATTACCAAGGGAAATTTGGGAAGGAAGCAAAGATAGGAAAATAGAGGTAGGAACTGATGCAGAGGCCAGGAAGGGACACTTACTAGCTTGCTCCCTAAGGTTTGCTCATTCTAATTTCTTATAGAACCCAGGGTCACCTGCCGAGGGATAGCACCACCACCCACAGTGGGCTGGACCCTTCTACATCAATCAATAATTTTTTTAAGTCTGATAGACTTGTTTGCAAGCCAATCTTTTGGAGGTATTTTTCAATTATAATTTCATCTGTACAGATGTGTCTCTAGCTTTTGTCAAGTTGACATAAAACTAGGCAAAACAAAGTTTTGCAGTTCTACAGGTTGACTGGCAAAGCTCCAAATGGATAAACTCAAGACCTTATAGTAAAGCTACAGCTCTTGTGATCTCTGGGAAAAAGTTTCCTTACCTTCCAGCTTCTAAGAGCTAATCATATTTTTGAACTCTTAGACACTATTTCTCTGTTTACAAACCAGCAGTAGTCCATGAAGAACTTCTCACAGAACATCACTGTAACCTCCTCCTTTAAGCTTCCTTCCACTTTTTGCACTCATATCTACAATGGACCTACTCAAGATAATCTTCCGTAGTTTCAAAGTAACAAAATAGTAAGCCTTAATTTTTTTGTCAAGTAGCATAACATGCTCTCGTTCTAAGGCATTAGGGTTTGAACAGCCCTGGGATAGAAAGACATTGTTTCTCTAATAAGGGTTAATCAAATTCAAATTAAAAAATCATAAAATACTTCATGTGTGACTGCCTCACATGTTCGCATAGGAAGCACTCACTTCTTTGGTTGGACAATGATCACTAAGTATGAAGCAACCTGATTACAATGAAGAAATCTAGATGCATCTTCTTATAACTAAATGATTTCAAGGAAAAAATGTTCACAAATCATTGGATAAAACTCAGATTCAAGAATATGAGAAGCAGACAAATGCCGGCTTGGAGTCTCTAGAAATATTCAGATAAAACAACTGCTCTCAATATTATAATTTATCACTTTTAATTGATGTGTAGTCCTTCTATATGATGATGCACTACATAGACATTTTCATCCAAATATATGTGGGACCTCTGGTTTGGAAGGAAGAACAGAATCTTGTAACTTTAATTTTTTCTAATCATATTTTTAATAATGGTTCTTAAACATTTTAAGCTTCCTTGTAATCCACCACTCACCAGAGGTAATGGAAAATGATGGATTCAGGGGGATGTGGAGCTAGCTGTTTAGAAAGGTTCTTTGGAGCAACTCCCATCTGTGTTGTCTGGATATCGGCAGTTCAGCTCCCAGGTTAGCAGGCAGTGGCAACTCAATCCACTGGCAAACACTTCACAAATACATTAGCAATCTGATTCAATAGAGTTGGGTTAGCAACAGGAGTGACAGGACCTAGCAGAGACAGCCAGGGCTCAGTCTAGGCTTGAGTCAGCAGGAGGGACCAAGAGGAACACTAGGAGAAGTTCTCAGCTGTGCCTCTCTCAGGGAAATGAAGATCAGTAAAGACATCAGACCCACAAGCATTGTACAGCTAGCTGTACCAGCAAGCCAAGCTCTGTCTCTGTCGTTCCCTGGAGTCCTAAATACACCCTCCAAGTACCTCGATGTCCTCCATGTGCCTTACCACAGCACATGTCTTGCTTCAGCAAGTGTCTTGCCTCAGTGTGGGTCCTTGGAAGTGGCAACAAACTGTAGTACACCACAAGAAGCTTTTTGCTGCATTTATATCTATGGTATCCTGACAAATGCAGCTCAGCTATGAAATGTAAGGAGGACCAATACATGCATGTCATTAGCAAAAAAATCTTTCATTAAATCTCCTTTCACATGCTTGCTTTAGCAGAGATCCTCTCTCCTGTTTCTGCTTCAGCTAAACATTCTTTCAGGAGTGTGCCTTAGCCTTTTACTCCGGTATCCACTTTAACAAAATGTTCCTTCACTTGTTTTCCTCAGCAAAACACCATCCAACTGATGTTCCAAAGAACCCTTAGGTTTCCACTTCAGACACTACTTTGGAATCAACAATTGTTTGCACCCTTAGAAACAAAAGGAGTAGGAGTATTTTTGTCTCTCCATCAGCTACTTCTCCAGTCACAGAATCAACTTGATCACCACCTCCAAAGCTCTTTTCCCAGTGGATCCTCAAACCGTCTCTACCATTGGACTAGGCTGCCATAGACAGCTATCTTCACAGCTGCACTTGAGCCCAGGCAAGCTGGGCTAAACTCCTACCATGCACTCTACAATGGCTGCCCCAATTAGTTCCTGTAAGCAGTGGATGGTGGTTAATGCAGAAACTCATAATGGATCAAAGTACAGAGAATAATTGTCTGCAGAGTACTCAGTCAACAACAGGACAGTACATCATCACTCCTACCCACAGGCCTCAGAGAACATAAGAGGAGGCAGAAAAACTGTAAGAGTGAGAAAACAGTGTCCTCTGGATGTGTCTGACAGGACCATGGCATTGATGAACTCCTAGCTGCTGTGATTGCCTACACATGACCTACAAATGATCAAGCCAATCAGCATTCTAGCATGAAAGGGAGAGAGAGATGCTCATGAGCCTGTACCCCCAACTGAGGAGCTACAGACAATTGATGGCATCTGCTTGGGACAATCAGTTTTCTCTATAGGTGAGCGCCCCACCCCCGAAGGCTAACCACACTCAGTAGATGGCCCGGTAGCCAGGAGTATATGAGCAACACAAAACCTCTACGAGATGGGCAGCTAGTACAGACTCTCTTCCATTCTGTGATTTGTCTCTACTTGATACCTGTTCCCCGTGCTGCGTGGAAGCGTTTTAATTTAAGCAACCCCATTTGTCAGTTCTTGGTTTTATTTCTTTTAAATCCTTTCCAGAAAACCCTTCCCTGTGCCTGTGTCTCACGATGTCCTACCAAAATTCTCCAAGAACTTATTAAGACCATAGCCAATAGGATGATGGCTGTCAAGAGGAAGGAGTGGGTGCAGGATGATGGAGCAGAGGAGGAAAGGGTGGGGTCAGGGATCGACTATACACAGCTTTGATAAGACCTGAAGTTTCTTACATTCTCAATACTATTTAAAATATGAAATAAGAGTAGAAAGAGAGAGAGAGAGAGAGAGAGAGAGAGAGAGAGAGAGAGAGAGAATCTAAACAGATAAAAAGGAAAGGTATGCACGCAAATTAGCTCAGCAGATAAAGGTGCTTGCTACCAAGCCAATCTCAGTACAATTCCCTGGCTCCACTTACTGGAAGGAGAAACATTCCTGCAAGTCATCCTGTGACCTCTACATGGCCACCAAGGAATGCCCGTGTGTGTGTGTGTGTGTGTGTGTGTGTGTGTGTGCTTGCGCGTGCGCGTGCGCGCACACACACACTATATAAATATAAAATATTTTATATATTATATAAAATATAAAATATTTTAAATAAAATAAAATGCTTCCACAATATCATAAAATGTTCTATGACAGCACTAAGAAGTCTGGACTCTTATCAAGATGCACAACAATAAGAAAACATGCCCACATTTTAGCATGAAGCCCAAAAGATCACAGTACTAACAATTTTGTATAAAATTGCAAAGTTTATGAATTCTTCCCCCAAAAAATACCTTAATTTATGAACCTCAGAGGAAGAATTTCTGTTCTGGTGAGAGAAAAATGAGCTACAGTTCACACCTGGAATTAAGTAGGATCTTATGCTATAAATAACATATTAAAAAAATCAGAATGCGTAAGTGTAGAGCCATCTACACTTTGCTGTTTGGTGTTTGCTGTAGGGAGTCTCATAGGCATCAGGCTTTGGGAACAGAGCAGTGGGGCAGTTTCCTGGAAGTAGACAACAGCTCAACCTGCTAATCTCTCTGTAGAATTAGAAACTGGTGTGACATAGGAAAGGGTTACATCATTTCCACCACTGGATCCAGTACTTTCACTCCCATCTTGTCTTTCCACTGGTGTATGCACCAGTGTATGTGGGAGCTTAGATGCTTCAGCAGAAGCCAGAGGAAGACATCAGAGGTCTCCACTTTGTGCCTCAACATAGGGTCTACCACTAACCATGGAGCGGGGCTGATGGCCAGCAAGTCTCAGTGCTTCCCTCTGAATCTCTTTCCCACAGTGCTAAGGTTACAGCTTTCTGCATGACTATTCTGGCTTTATGTTTTTATGAGGGTGCTGGGGGTTCAAACTCAGGTACTCACGCTTGTGCGACCATCATTCTTAGCCACTGAGCCCTCCTCCCTGCAGCCTCGGGACTCTCTTTATATAGAAGTCTGCGGCACACACAGTAATCCCAGTGAAGCCAGGCTGCCCCTTGCTCTGTGACACCAACTAGGGAAAGCTAAGCTAAAGAGAGAGGAGTTGCATGGAGTAAGGTTTAGGAAGGGATTTTCCCAAATATTTCAGCTGAGGTTTTTCAGAAGCACTTTGGGGAAGGATGTATCAATGAGAGGTATGAACCTGAGCTGCCATATAAGATGGAAAATAAGCTAAATCCCCTGTGGGGAGGGGAGAGACCTTTCCAGCATTTGTAAGGTTACAGATTCATCTGGTACATTTTTCCCTTTCTTGTCTTATTTGTCCTAGTGGGAGTTTAAATATTTTTCATTCAAATATATTTTCATAGTCACATAGTAAGTGATATATTTGAGTAACACAGTGTGAGGTTTGAGTACCTGGTGCAATGACTTGGGAACAAAGCACACAAGTGACATGCCTGTCATCTTAGCCAAGCATTGCTTTAGGTTTAGACATTCAAGTTTTCTTTGACAGTTTAAAAGAAAAAAAAAATGTTTGTTAGTTCAATGAAACAGAGTCTCCTGGGTTCCAAGTTGGCCTGAAACTCACTGTGAGCGTGTGCTGTGTGAGCCTTCTGCCTCCACCCGAGTGCTGGGATCACAGGCCTGTGCTGTCATCGCTCCTGGTTTGTGGTGCTGGGGATCAAACCCAAGCACCCTAGGTAAGCATTCTACCAACACATGCCTAGTACTCTCTGTGTGATCTATATTTAAAAATCTTGTGTGTGTGTGTGTGTGTGTGTGTGTGTGTGCGCGCGCGTATTCCTCAGAGACAGACTGTAAAAGGGACTTCATTAGCCATGAGCATACTGGGGTTGAAAAAGCATCATCATTTCACATGGATTTAATCTAGAGAAACAGACTTTGACTAATCTCCCAGCTCAAAGGACAGCAGGGCGAAAACTAATGACCTTGATGAGTGACTTTAAGCATCTGAACTCAGATATTAAGACAGATTCCTGTAACCCTGGTGCATCAGGAGATGCATCAGAGAGAGGGACAATTACCCTGTCATATTTGACTTAATAGCTGATAAACTGTAAGCACTAATAGCACAGCAAGGGATTATGGACATCTCATTCCATGCTGGATCTTGGCACACACCACTCGGTATTTAAATGAATGAGAGTCTGCAGTACCCCAGACTATATACTTGAGTATCAGCTGTGAAGAGTCAGATTTTCTTCCTGCTCTGGTGACTATGTCTGAGCATGGTTTCTTTATAAACAGAAATCACAAACCCCATACCCTGTCCTGTGAACCCTAGACAGAAGCAAGTAGAAAGCTGGAGCTGGCTTACTGAGCTAGCACATGGTAAACTTTGGGAAACTTAGAAACGATCGATACCTGACTTATCCAGTCTTACTTGGCAAGAGTAACACATGCAGTGGGGGATGGGTACAGCCAAATGATAGCTGTACACTCTTGTAGCTGATGACCCAAGTCCTAACTACAGGGAAATCTCTAGGACAAGTGCTTACCAGTTTGCTAACAGGGCATCAGTAGAAAATGCTGAATCCAGTTATCTCACGTGGAAAGAGGGTAAAGAGGCTGGCTTAGCTTTCTATACAGGGCTGGGCCGTTGGGATCTGCCACTCTTGTCCATTTGCTCCGAATGGTACAGTTAATATTTAACAGCTCTGTTTCAGGGCTAACAGTGCCTCTCTAAACTGCTTCAGACTGGGGAAATAGCTTCTAGGAAACATGTCTTGCTGTAAAACCCTGAGGACCTGAGATCAGATCCCCTGAAACCATGTAAAGCCAAGAACAGAGCCCATATCTATAATCCTAGAACTCCTCCCTCAAGAAGGGAGGGGCAGACAGGATAATCCCAGAAGCTCTTGGGTGAGCTAGCCTGGCAAGTGTAGATGCAGTGAACCACAGACAAGGTAAATAGAAGGTGATGTCTAATACCTGAGGTTGTGTTCTGACTTCCTCATGGAGTCACACACACACACACACACACACACACACACACACACACACACACGGAATCATACATGCACATATCATACACACATATGCAGATATAATTTTAAAGTTTCAATGTAAGTGATGCTATAGAGCATCCCTTGGATTTGTTTCCATTTAATTATCAAATATATTAGAATCCTAAAACCCAGTACCTCAGAATTCACTTTTCTTTGGAGATAAAGTCTTTGAAGATATTGCCCAGACTGGCCTCAAGCTTATGTCCATCCTCCTGCCCCAGCCCCTTAAGTGCTGAGATCCCAGGCACAAGCTCTAATCCATTGCTTAAGTTTTTGTTCACATTATTTTTAATTAGTAAAGTTCATAATTGTATGTGGCTTAATTGACAAGTCATAAACATGATTGTTATGAAGTATAATATTCCTGTTTTGATATAATACAAGTAAATAAAACTAATTAATATAGCAAAAGTCTCCCCTACCTTTTTTAAGATCTCATTTTTATTTTTAATTATGTAATACGTTGGTGTAGATGCATGGATGCCGTTCCCCTCAGTCACCAGAACAGGCCATTGGTCATGAAGCTGAAATTCATGATGGTCATGAGCTACCCAGTGTAGGTCCAGGGAATTTAACCAGGGTCTTCTGTAAGAACAACAAATAACCTTAACTGCTCAGTCATCTCTCTAGTGCCAACCTACCATTTCTTTGATGAGGCATTTGAAAGTTCTCCTCACTATTTTAAAATGAGCATTATTTTATAAGACTTATCCATGTATGAATATGTGTAGGCTCACATGTGTGCAGGTGCCTACAGTGGCCAGATGAGAGCATCAGATCCCCTGGAACTGGAGCTACAGGTATCAGTGAATGGTTCAGTGTAGGAGCTGAGCTCAAGACCTCCGGAAGAAGAACAAGTGCTTTTAACTAAGAAGCAATCTTTCTGGTCTAGAAATATGCATTATTAACTATACTCATCCTGTCTGTGCACTGCGTATAAAAATTGGCCATGCTGCTTCAGAGACTGCACATTCTGACCAGCAGCTCCCATGTCCGTCCTTCCAACCGCTTCTAAGATTGTCCATCCTTGTAACCATCATTCCTATTCTGCCGGCTTGACGTCATAAAGCGAGTGTCTGCTTTCTTTCACTTACCCCATGTTGTCCAGGATCATCTCCATCCAAATGACCTCTTTTTCCTAAGGAATGTTCTCCCACTGTTCCTTGATCCGTTCATCCCCCAATGAACACCGACCTAGTTTACAGCTCATCTTTTGGTGTTTTTTAATAATGTGGAAACAAAGAGAAGAATGCAATTAGCCCTTCAAGAGTTTCAGGTTTAAAATTGGGATAAGAAAGTTTCTTCTTGCATTTTGCAGATCACAATGTCTGACTTCTTTAAGAGCTACTGTGCTGTTTATGTCTTCCTTTCCCTTAAGTCCACTCTCATCTTGGTGTACTCTCTAACTACCCTGCAGGCCTCTGAAATAAAAAAAAGTTACCTTGATCTCTCTGCTCCTCTATACTTTCAAATTATTTCTGGTAGATTCCAGCCCTAGTAATAATTGCAAGAAGGCAAAGGAAGGGAGTGATACTCATCTTAGTAATCCCCAGCTTGGATTTAAGCAGGATCTGGGTCTAGGCAGAGAAACTATTGAAGCTTAATGTAGAAGATAGCTGTTAACCTTGTCTTCCGGCAATGCTATTTTCCTTTCAATACCTGCTTCTTTCTCTCTCTCGGTATAACACTGCTCCTGATCTAGCTGTCAGTCCCACTGTCTGTCTCTCCGGCCTTGGGAATGGACATGGAGTGTATTATTCAGCTGGGGAAAAAATTAAAAAAAAAATTGAAGCACTAACATACACTACAGCATGGATAAACCTGGAAAACTGCATGAGCGTGATAAAAAGAGACAAGGCAAGGTCACATTTTGTATGATTCCATTTGTATGAAATATAAATCTATAAAAATGCAAAGCAGACTGGTGACTATGAGAGATTTGGAGAGAGGGGTAGATAAGAGATGTTTAATAGGTACAGGATTTTACCAGGTGCCCTGAAGATGTTTTGCAAACAAGTGGAACTGGTGGTTACTACATCACTGTAGAAATAGTAATGGCTGCAGAATTGTGTAAAGTGACAAGGTGTAGGCTGCGTAAAAAAATGTTTTACTTTGATTGGAGAACTGTAATATGTTTCGTTTAGTGTTCTAAACAGACAATTTTATAGCTTTTGTTGCACACAGATGTTACATGTGGGACAATGTTTCTTTAAACAGAGTGAAGTACTCTTTAAATATTGGTCCTAGATAGTTTTTCCTTCAATCGAGTGTCTTGACATTTAAATGATTTTTTTTATTTTGTTTAAAATTTAGGAACTAGAAGAACAAATAGCCAACAAATATTTGGAAAAAATGTTCAGTATGGTTAGCTGTCAGAAAATACGCAAATCAAAATCACACTATACAACATGCACAGTCTTCAGATGGCTGTACTGCAGCACACTGCAGTCTGATGGCTGTGATCAGGAAAATAAATGGCAACAAATGGTGCTAAAGGTGTACTGAAATGGAAACCCTTGTAGATAAGCAAGCAGATGCAACCACTGTGGGAACCAGTATGGAGGGTCCTCAAAAGCCTGAAGACAGAGCCAGGCATGGCAGTGTGTTCCTTGAATCCCAGCACTCGGGAGGCAGAATCAGGTAGGTCTCTGATTCCAGCCTGGTCTATAGTGCACATTCTAGGACAGCCAGGGCTGCACAGAGGAACCAAATTTTATCTCAATTAATTTTCTAAAATTCTCCTGTAATTGGTCACTATTTAGAAATTATTTTAAACAGTCTGGGAAGATGCAGGCTGTAGGGTAAGTACAGAGATAGAAGAAAAAGTTGTCAAAGTTGCTTCCTTCACCGTGTAGGTTCTAGGGTGCAGTGACTTGTCAAATGGCAAATGTGAGTACCAATAGACCTAGAATGCAGCTAATTGTGGATAAGTCAGATTGGCTAGAGGGACATCTTAGCTTCCTTTCAATCTGCACACACCC
Source organism: Apodemus sylvaticus (assembly GCF_947179515.1). Taxonomy (NCBI): domain Eukaryota; kingdom Metazoa; phylum Chordata; class Mammalia; order Rodentia; family Muridae; genus Apodemus; species Apodemus sylvaticus. Next base: position 111,819,134 of record NC_067473.1, read on the forward strand.
TTAACTAGCAACAAGCATTTGAGACCTGGCCTCTCAAGAAATACAGTGTCCTGCTACTTCTTAAGCAAAGGAAAGTTAATTCATATCCAAATATTATAGATGTTACTTTCCTACCTCTTCTCTGTTAGACTAAAGGTCTTCATCCATAAACAAGAGGTTCCTGTTCCAGCTATTGGAAACAAACAAGGAATTAATACATATCCGTGAACAGCATCTGGCTTTTGATGGGAGCTTCATTCTAGGGAACTACAACACAGGGTGTCCATAGCACAGAATCCTGAGCTGTTTTCCAGCCATTTAACTCAGATAAACCATGTTTCTCAGGACGACTCAGGGCTCTTTCTTCTCTGTTGGTTGACATCCTATGACTTGAGTCGCTGTCTGTACTGCTTACCCTTTTTGCTGGGATAAAGCACCGTGGCAGGAGCTATATAAGGAAAAAAGAGTTTACCTGGGGAGACTGCACAATCGGGGAAGAGGCGTGGCAAGCCGAGTTCACCTCTTCACCCACAAACACAAGCAGAGAAGAGTGAACTGGACAGGACCTGGAGCTAGACTCCAGGCTCTACCTTCTAAAGATTCCACAGCCTGTCTAGACCGTGCCACCAAACACCTACCAAGTGGTCAGATGCATGAACCTCTGGTGAGAGAGCCAACGTGACAGCCTAGAATCTTCTAGAAAGGGTCTCAACTGAGGAAGTCCTCAGATCAGACAGGTCTGAAGGCATGCATGTCTGCGGAGGATTTTTTTTAATCAATATATGATATAGGAAGCCCAGCATCATTCTTGGGCAGGTGGTCTGTGATCTAAAGAAAACTAACAAACCACAAACCTGTAAGAGAGCCAATGAGCAATGCTCCTCACTCTGTCCGTTTCTGCTGGAATTTTTTCCAGGATTCCCCTCAATGAAAGTCTATATGACCTATGAGATCAAATGAACCATTTCCTCCTCTAAGTTTAATTTGGCCACTGTGTTTGTCACAACAAAGGAATGAGACTGTACACTACCCACAGACAACATCAGTCTAAACTACTAAAGAGAAAATTCCAGAAATAAGCAACTCATAAAGCTTAATATGAACTGTTCTAAATAAGGATGGTGAAAGCTTGTACTTTGCAACTGCATCCCACCCAGTGTGTTACCTGTCTGATATTCACTTAGTAACAACCTCAATTATCAGACAGACGATCAGGGTCCCTCTGTGCTGATGTCCCAGTAATCCTTATCTTACCTAATAATACCCTCAAGGCACATGGACAGAGATGAAAGAGTCACTGTAAAGTCCTTAGAAAAAAAGAAAGCAGTTCCTGACTTAAAAAGGATAAAAATTCTTGTAGGCTAGGTGGCTAAGATTTACAGTACAATAAGATATCTTTAAAGAAACTGAATTTGTGCAACTTCCTATCACAGTAAAAATAGTAAAAACAGTATTATTTGTTGTCTCCTATTGTGTTTAACTTGTAAACTACACGTTATCAAATGTATGTTTTCTATGCAACATATATGTATATTTACATGTATACAGATATATAAATTAAAATAACATCTATATATGTATAAGATGGATATTCATGTACACAAAAACATATAGAGGTATACATGCACAAAAATGTAGATATACTTATCAAGAATATTTTGTATAAACAAAAACATATATAGTACACACATACATACAAACTTGCATATATGTATATCCATACATTATAAGAGTTTATTACTTCAGGTTTATCAGAGTCTAGAAACATTCACTGTGAAACAGAAGACTAACAAGCTGAGGTTGTTAAAACCATGGATTACCTGCCCCTCAATCTTTCAAAGCCTTACAAATTAGTTGTAAATACCAGACCCACTGTTAACAAGCTCATGTCTTCTAGTGTCTGCCCTTACATCTAATGTTTTCTGTGGTGAATTCTACTTTGGTTGACATTACTGTGACACAAGGCTATGTAACATGACTCTCATCTATTTCTTCAATTGCTATGCCTTCATTAGTTCACACAAGCAAAGGACAAGGTCCTGTGAGCCACAGTGCAGGGGCCTGTGTTTCGGATCACATTTCTTCCTTTCTTGTCTTTTCCCATAGCCCATTAACCGCATTACCAACAGAGTCTTCTAACTCTCTGTTGCAGACTGGATAATTTTAGATAAGCCGTGGCAGGTGCACGCTTCTCCCTTCCTTCTACCCTTTCTTTCAAGCCTCATTCTCTTAGATCTCAGCAGACAGTGGATGAGTCCTGAGAGTCAAGCCCCTGTTCTTTGAGTTATTAAAAGCTGTGAGCCATGTCCGGAAAGCAGAAAGCGGTATCTTCAACTGGTTTGGCTGTAGTTAACCTGCCCAATCAGCTTTCTTTTGTACCCCCAACCAGTTCAACCCAACAAATATACTTTACAAGCATAGATATATAAACCTACATCTCTAAAGTGTCTTCATTCGGAAACTTTCAGAAAAGACACCACAGCACTGAAATTCTAACACAGTGATGCACTGAGCTAAACAAAACACCAACTGAACAAAGAACTAACTGATTAAGCCCTAACCAAAGAGCTAGCACAGAAGAGTATTGAGCTAATAGCATGGAAAGCAGCCAAGAGTTAGGTTCAGGAGTATATTGATAATCTTTTTTAATATTGCTTTACTTTTGTTGTTGTTGTTGTTGTTTGTTTGTTTGTTTTGTTTTGGGATGAGGTCTATCACTGAGGTTTTCCTCCAATTAGCTATGTAGCTGAAGATGAATTTGAACTTCTGACTCTCCTTTGTCTAGCTTTGAGTGTCTGCATTGCTGGCATGCACAATAACGGCCATGTATGCAGTGCTGGGGTTGAACTTGATCTGAGGTCTTTGTGCACGGTAATCCACTGAACTATATTCACAGATGTAAAGTTATTTGATTTTTAACCGAAAACAAAGCATTAAAATTGTGCATATTGGGCTGGGCATAGAGGTGTTCAAATTAAAATATTCAAAATCCCTTCTTATAGCTTTCTACAAAGACTGAGGCTCAGTGGTACTAAACTTTTCTAGTATATGTGAAGACCTAGGTTCAATTCCTAGCACTGTCAGTAAGTAAAGACAAAATAAACTGGAGTGTATAGTACACAGTGGTCTATAGTTCTCCCTTTGTGCAAGAGCACACAGGAATTTATTTTACAGCTGTAACTGTAAGTAGATGATCATAAGTCAATCTGTCTCTACCCCCACTCCTCCCTAACTTGTATCTGGTAAGCACACTTTTTTTTTATACTCTTAACTTCTGTGAGATTAACTTCTCCATGTGAACAGGGTGAACAGCACCTGCCTATCTTGGTGTCTGGTTTGTTTAACATAATTCTCTTCCTTTCTTTTCATCCTGTTGAGAATGAGAGGATTTTGTGTTTTATGGTTGGATAGTTTCCTGTTGATTTTATGTCCTTCATCTTCCTTGCAGGAATACTTGATGACTTTGGTCTTTTATATATATATATCAGAATAGTGAGTCTTTCTAAAGTCAGGTAACATTGAATCCTTATGATTCAATTTGCAATTTCCCGAGGATTAGTGGTATTGATCTTTTCTCATTTTGCTTTAGTTTTTTGTTTGTTTGTTTGCTTGTTTGTATGTTTTTTTAAGATCAATGGCCTATTTGCCTGCCTTCTTTTAAAAAAATATTTATTTAGCTTCAGTTCCTGTTTGGAATTTGGATTTTCTTATTTTTATATTCTGCTTTGGAATTCCTTATACATTCTGGATATTAATGCATTATCAAGTATGCAGCTTGCAAATATTTCTACCATGCTATTATAGACTGTCTCATCACTCTGTGAATCATTTCCTTTACTGAGAAGAAGCTTTTTAATATAATCCTATTTCCATATTTTTGCTTTAGTTTCTTATGTGTTTAGCCTTTTCTCCATAAACAAGCCTGCCCAGTCTAGGATCTGTAAATCCACCGCTCTGGGCTTTTTTTCCCCTAGTATTTTCAATTTCAACTCTATATGTAGGGATTAAATCCATTTTGAGTTGATTTGTGTAGCTGGAGAGAAGTTTCATCTTTCTACATTCAGATATCTGTTTTCCCGCAATGACATTTGCTGAAAAGGCCATCCTTTTTCCTGAGTGTGCTCTGAATATTTTCAGCAGGACTCTGATGGTGATCTATGTGTGGCCTCTTCTAGGCGATCTATCCCATTCCATTGGTCTGTATGTCTATTTTTAAGCCAGCTCCATGCAGTTTGACTTCTACAGCAATTCAATTTGCTTATATGTCAGGGAGTATATTTGTTACAACTTACTGCAAGCCCACTGAAAGGGGATGGCATGAATTACCCTTCAGATGAGACTTATTAAGGGAAGGAGAGAGACTAGTGAACATGGGCAGCCATGATCAAGCCTTGAAGTAGAAGAACATCAGGAGAGTTAGCCGGTATGTATAGCATAACAGGGTCCTTAAAGGGAGAGAGCCTTCATTCCCAGATTACCAGAGGAAATATAGGACTATGGCCACAGAGAGACCTAAGAGGCCCTGGAGGTGGATACAAGACCCTCTACATGCTTCAGTTCCCTTTCAGAGACAGGGGTTGAAAAATATATTTCATACCATGTGACATATAGCATGGCCTACCTTATATGCCAGGAGTTGTGGTGGCAGGCACTAGGTGGTACAATGAGCTTCTCCTGCAGTCATATAGGGAGAAAAGGAATGGCCACAATGCATCAGGGCTTCCTATAAAATCTTCCTCTTGAAGAGAGAGCATGCTTCAGGAGGGGCTAGCCTGAATTGGAGGATGGTAATAGGTGGCTAGTGAGTCTGTGATGTGCCCTGTTATGCTCCTTTTGGTCAAGATGACTTTGGTTCCTCTGGAATTTTTGTGTGCATCACTACAAATTTAAGGTTACTTTTAGTTTGGTAGTAAATATCATTGGTATTTTAATATTTTTCTGTATTGCCTTCAGGTACATTTAGTGACCCTATGCTGATCAGTTTTGTCATTTTAGTATGATCCACAATCACCTGAGAAAAGAGGCTCAATGAGGAACTGTGCAGACAGGTTGGGTTGTGGCATGTCTGTGAGGGATTGTCTTAATACTCCTAATAGCAGTGGGAAGACCTAGCTTAAAGTGGGCAGTCCCACTACCTGGTTTGGGACCCTGAACAATATAAAAAGAGAAAGAGAGTTGGCTGAGGACCAAGCATGCATGTGTGAATTCTCTGCTCTCTACTATGGATGTGATGTGACTAGGTACTTTAAGGTCCTGCAGTCTTGACTCTCCTGCTATGATGAACTGCAGCATAGGATTGTAAGTTTTACAAAAAGCCTTTCTCCCCTACATTGCTGTTGTTAGAGTATTTTATCACAGCAACAGAAATGAAACTAGGACACTTGCTTACATAGCTGCTTTAAATCCTTCATCCAGGAAGCTCCCACACTGCTTATTCTTGGCTTCCTTCGGAGCACCTTATTTTGTGTGAGATGTGAGAGGTCACATGTCCCGAAAGCTGTTGACATGCATTGCTGCACACAATCACCTGGGTCCTGAAAGTTGCCTACTCACTACAGTGTTCACAGAGTTCTTTGTGTCTGTCTCTCCATAAATCCTAGAAGATTACCTATTCTCTGCTCTTTTCACTCTTCCAGCATGAGATGGTGCTCTGTCCAAGCACAATTCCAGTATGTTAGACAGAATAAACTAGGGACACACCTTCAGAGGACGATCTGAACTTACAGCATCACCTACATGGCTTACCTATAGCTTTTGGCAATGTTCTCTGGACATATTCACTATAAAGAGAACTAACTGCCCCAGGCTCCTCTGCCACATGTGGCCACCAGTGCACCTAATATCATACCCAGAGCCCATAGTATAGCATGATCTATCTGACACTGAGGTTAGACCAAAGGTCCACACTGCTAATGAGCTAACTACTCCTAATGTAGATTCATGACCACTGAGACCTAAAACAGGCGACGATGTGTCCATGTGATAAATTGATTCTGTATGTTGAGAACACCTGGCAGTAGAGCTGTCCTAGAGGTTGTGTTCCATGTAGGACTGGGTATGAGTTCCCTAGACCTTGCTCTCCTGTTTAATTTCACCAAGTCGACTCCAAGTTCTAACCAAAGTCATTTGTCTTTTTTCTTTCCTGAGAATTTTATACATAAATAAGAAGTATATTTATATAATTTCTCATCCATCCTCTCCCCCTTCCAAGTCCTCCCATGCCTCCCTGAACTCCTCCCTCTGAGATTCATGACCTCTTTCTCTGAATAATTATTGTGCCATATGTGTATTATATAGCATACACAATATACATTGCATATATAAACCTGTTTAATCCAGTTAGTGATGATTGAATGTGTTTAGTGCTGACCATGTGAGATTAGATAACCTATTAGGGGACACATTCCTAGAGAAGATTGATTTTCCCTCTAAATAGCCAAATAAATATTGGTATCTCATCATCTAGAGGTGGGGCCTTATGACATTTCCCCAATCCACGTTGGGAAATGGCAACTAACGTTTTAATTGTACAAGTCCTATTTAGGTGGCCATGGTGTTAAGATTTCACATGGAGAAGATAATCTCTTGCAGCATGTGTCCTGGTCGTCTGACTCTTACAGTCTTTCCACCTCATCTTCTGTTACAAAGATACTGTCTTATCCCCAGAGAATAGACCTGTGCTCTGCTCTGCGCTGCTCCACACTGAAGGATCATGATAAAGCTGCTCCTTTGGCCACCAAGACTGATATTAATTTGGGTCACTCCTGAGCCTTGGAGCTGCAACCAGCCCAAGACATAGCAGGGGGAAATTTTAGGAAAATAATATTTTTTTAGATATTTTCTTTATTTACATTTCAAATGTTATCCCTTTTCCTGGTTTCCCCTCCAAGAACACCCTATCTCATCCCCCTCCCCCTACTCACCAACCCACCCACTCCATCTTTCCTGTCCTGACATTCCCCTATACTGGGACATCCAGCCTTCTCAGGACCAAGGGCCTCTCCTCCCTTTGATGACCAATAAGGCCATCCTCTGCTTGAGCTTCATTTGGTCTGTGAATTGTTTCTTGGGTCTTCCAAGCTTCTGATATCAGTGAGTGCATACTATTTGTGTTCTTTTGTGATTGATTCAGCCTGATGAGTTCATGTTATCACATCTTCAAGTTTATAAATTCTTCTCTTTGATCAGTCTGATTACTAATATTGTTGTCACATTTCTAATTTTCCTTAGTGTATTCTTCAGCTCAGACATTGGCAATTTGTTTTAGTTTTTTTTTTTTTCTTTTTTATTGCTTCCATCATCTCTGTATTTCCTGTCTGTGAGCTCTGACCTGGGTAGAGGAACTTCCTTCAACTCTGCTGGCTGATAAATTCTCACCCTTAACCTACACTGCATCCAAAGCTGAAGAGCGGGAAAATGAGGGCAGCATGCACTCAGCTGAAGTAGCTCTGGTGACTCATTCATTGCTTATATCATGGCCTTGGAGAAAGTGAGCTTAGCAACTTGCTGCTCCGTGTAGACCTGGGAATGACTGCAGTAGGCCTGGAACTGGATTTCATGTCTGTTGATTGAACATTTTATCCTCCTAAATGGAAAAATCTGTCCAACACTACTTAGACTTGGGAGGTCAGTAGTCTAGGCAGATCTTTTATTTCTATCTTCTCCAGTGTTCCTTTTACTTTTATTATATGAAATATGAAATTAAATCCCTTACTAGGCTTCCTGAAATCTTATGAAGGGTGCTTTTGCGCCTGGGCAGAGACAGTTGCTGAAGGATCTTCCTAAGCACCTTCTAATGTGCCATTTTTAAGAAAATAAAAAGTTAACTAAGGATTTGTGCTACTCTCTCAAATTGGGACATAGAAGCTCCTTTTTTCTGTTTTTTATTGAAATATGAAATAGAAACATTTTATGATAGAATTGAAGATTTACATAGAAAATATTACTGATAAAATTGTAGAAAAATGTAGAAAAATGTGTTAGAATTGAAGATTATCATGGACATTTTTATATAGGTATAATAGTGATAGGCATAAAAGTATTCCTAAGTTGATTGAAAGTGGAATTATAAACATTTTCTGATAAACTTGAAGATTTTCCTGGAAAATATTTCTGATAAGATTGAAGAAATTCACAGAAAAGCATCTTTAAATTAAATAGTGTACTGGCTGGTTTTGTGTGTCAACTTGACATAGGCTGGAGTTATCACAGAGAAAGGAGCTTTAGTTGGGGAAGTGCCTCCATGAGATCCAGCTGTGGGGGATTTTCTCAATTAGTGATCAAGTGGGGAGGGTCCTTTGTGGGTGCTACCACCTTTGGGCTGGTGCTCTTGGGTTCTATAAGAAAGCAGGCTGAGCAAGCCAGGGGAAGCAAGCCAGTAAGAAACATCCCTCCATGGCCTCTGCATCAGCTCCTGCTTCCTGACCTGCTTGAGGTCCAGTCCTGACTTCCTTTAGTGATGAACTGCAACGTGGAAGTGTAAGCTCAATAAACTCTTTCTTCCCCAACTTGCTTCTTGGTCATGATGTTTGTGCAGGAATAGAAACCCTGACTAAGACAAATAGTATCATGGAAATTATACAGATAAAATGATAGGCATAAAGATAATTCTAAGTTGATTGAATGTGGAATTATAAACATTTTCAGATAAAATTGAAGATTGACATGGAAAATATTTTTGGTAAAATTCAAGAAATGTATAGACAAACATTAAAATTGGCTACTTCATGGAAATTTTTACATATAAAATGGTAGACATCAAAAATAACAGGAAGCAACAATCACTATTCCTTAATATCGCTTAACAACAATGGACTCAATTCCATAATAAAAAGACATAGGCTAACAGAAATATTTCTCATGTGAATCTTCAATTTTATCAGAAAATGTTTGTAATTCCCCTTTTAATTAATTTAGTAATGTTCTTATGTCTATTTTATCTGCATTATTTTTCATGATAATCTTCAATTTTAAATGTCTTTCTATATATTTCCTCTATTTTATCAGAAATGTTTTCAATGTAAATCTTTGATTTTATCACAAATCTTTCTAATTCCACCTTCAATTAATTTATAAAGAGTTTTTATATCTACCATTTTATATGTAAAATTTTCCATTGGAGCTTCTTTTGTGGTAGGTTGTAGATAATGCTGAGGCTCATAGTGGGAATGCAGAGTATAATAGTGGGGTTTTTATCTGCAGACATATCATCTATATTAACCTCCCAGCAGGCAAGGCTCAAGGAACTTCATGGATGAGGGGAAACAAAGAATTTAAGAGGTGAAAGATGAAGAGGAAAACTATGTTGACATCTGGATATGACAAGGGCTGTTGTAGACAGTAACTCACAACAGCTGAGGTTGCCTGTACAAGATCTGCACAAAATCAAGCCCATTTGGAATTGCAGGATGGATGGCAAAGTGGCCTCACTATCCTCTATTGGTGGATCTATTTACATTTGGTATCTGCTGCAGGAGGGAAAGTAGCATCATTGGAATATGTGGACACTGATGAGTTTCTTATGTTCCAGTGGATGGCTACACACATACACACACACACACACACACACACACTCATTCACACACACACACATACTCACACACATATGCACACTCACACACACATACACACACACTTAATCGGACACAGGATGTATATAAAAAGTATAAAAAGAGAACACGGAATGAAGAAGATAGGGTAGGGGACATTCAGAGTTGGAGGGTAGTAGTGGGGGATGGATATTATACTGGACAAATGTATGAAGCCTTCAAACAATAAAATAGTGTTTCAAATAACAAGAAGGCTGAGCAAATAGAAGGAGGAACAAAACTGAGAACAATGGGTGAAAGTAAAGGAAAAGAATGCATCGAGGTGGTGACCTGGCAAGTTTTACATCAACATGACACAAGTGAGAATCATCTGAAAGGAGGAAGCCTAAAATGAGAAAATGATTTCATAACATCCAGCTGAAGGGCATTTATTAATTAATATTTATGGGGCAGGGCCCAGTCCATTGAATGTGAGTTCATTCTTTGGCTGGTGGTCCTGAGTCCCATATGAAAGCAACTGAGCAAGCTATGATAAACAAGCCAGTAAGCAACACAATTCCATGGCCTCTACATCAGGGTCTGCCTCCAGGTTCCTGCCCTGGCTTCTCTCACTGATGGACTATGATGTGGAAGTGGAAGTCAAATAAACCTTTTCATCCCTAAGCCATTTTGGGTCCTGGTGTTCTATCACAGAAATAGTTCATCCTGATGAAGATAGAAATTAGTACCAGGATTTCAGAGTATTGCTATGATACGAAGAGTTTTGGCCGGAAAGGCCATTGACTTTCAAACCTTTGTGATCTGTCCTGTGGGAGAGCAGAAGATGAGAATTTTAAGTGAAATGCAGAGGATGGATGTCTGGCTTGTGAAGTTCCCAGTGGGAAATTTGAGACTACTACATATTTTCAATTAAGTATTTGTGGTTTTGGTCATCTGGGATTAAAGAGTTTGTGATAAATAAGAGACCAGCCCCATTGAAGGGAGACCTTTATGTTACTGGAATAATTGCTGCTAGTTAGTTGGAACAGAGAAATTAGAAATAATTAAAAAGAGACTAACCCAGACTCAAAAGTGAATCATGGTATGCACTCACTAATAAGTGGATATTAACCTAGAAAACTGGAATACCCCAAACATAATCCATACATCAAATGAGGTACAAGAAGAAAGGAGGAGTGGCCCCTTGTTCTGGAAAGACTCAGTGAAGCAGTATTCAGCAAAACCAGAACGGTGAAGTGGGAAGGGGTGGGTGGGAGGACAGGGGGAGAGAAAGGGGCTTACGGGACTTTCGGGGAGTGGGGGGCTAAAAAAGGGGAAATCATTTGAAATGTAAATAAGAAATATGTCGAATAAAAAAAACAAAAAAAAAGAGAGAGAGAGACCAGCGTTATTGTGGTAAAAATCTTCTGGCAAGTGTTTGCTCAGAGTCAGCATAAGAAACTCTGTTGCAGAGGTGTCTAAGGTTGCACCTAGTGCTTACAGCTGAACTTGGTAGTGTGAAAGTCACCCAAGTGATACTAGTTTTGAAGAGATTGATGGGTATGAAAAGCAGCTGAGACTTGGCACTGTGAGGGACCAGGAAATGCCAATTGTGAAGATGTAGACCAGTAAGTTTGAATTGGTCAAACTTGAATTGTTGGGGATCAAACCACTATATGGCTCTGGCTTTAGAGTCAAAAATAGAAGGGAACTACTGGAACAATTGATGCTGGTTAGCTGGAGCTAAGAAATTAGTAGTGATTAAAAAGAGACCAGTATCACTGAGGTGAAATCTGGGATGTGTTTTCAGAGAGCACAAAGAAGCTGTAGTCCAGAGATAGCCAAGGTTGTACCCTGTGCTGCGACTGGACTTGGTGTTGTGTAAGATTCATTCTGGTGGTACTAGGTTTGAAGGTATGAAGGAGTCATGGAGGGCAGCTGAGGCTCGGGTATAGTGAGAGTCCAGGGAAAGACATTGGTGAAGGTACATCCTCAGTTGCAGTTGGTGGCCCAGGACTAAAGGTGTCATGCAAAGAAGATGAGGCTTGGCACCATGAAGAGAGCCTATGAGGGTCTATTGGTGAAGCCTGTGATGCAGCAGAATGTATTAAATGTATTAATGTACAATTGTAATACCAAATGTATTAAAGATGCCAGTACCATTAGATGATCACCAAGAACAGCAGCAGCAGTGGAGTGGAGTACCACAGAGGGCAGAACTGGAAATGTGATCTAATCCCTCTGGAGGAGACCAGAAGATCATATGTAGATTCGAGACATTGGAATAAGAAGTTGTGAAGCTGAAGTTGATTTAGAGAGCCCAAAATGTTCCAGATGCCAGACCATGGGATACCTGACCAGGGAAACTGCCAACAGGGAGTGAAACAAGCCCAGGAGAAAGAAGTTTGTGGCAGTCAACAAAGATGAAAAAGGAGTAGAGATCTGAAGACTGGATATCAGACAAGGATTTTCAGAGTTTGGAGTTTACCCAACTGGTTTCCTGTCTTGCTTTGGGGATTACAGTTACATGATAGGCATCTCAGAAGAATGTTGAACTTTCTAATATTGTTGAGACTTCTATAGATTCCGGGGACTTTGGAAGTTGGACTAAATGTACTTTTTTATTATACGATGGCTAATTGTGGCTTCCATAGACTCATGTATTTGAACAAGCCTATGGAGGTTTGGGAGTGGAATGTGATGGTTTGTATTTGCCTGACGCAGTTAGTGGCACATTTGGTTTGACCTTGTTGGAGTAGATGGTTCACTGTTGGCATGGGCTTTAAGACCCTCATCATAGCTGCCTGGAAGCCAGTATTCTCCTAGCAGCCTTCAGATGAAGATGTAGAACACTCAGCTCCCCCTGTAGCATGCCTGCCTGGATGCTGCCATGTTCCCACCTTAATGCACTGAATCTCTGAACATGTAATCCAGCCCAATTAAATGTTGCCCTTATAAGAGTTGCCTTCATTATGGTGACTGTTCACAGCAGTACAACCCTAAGATAGAATGTTTATAATTTAATGTTGACTTTAATGTGTGATTTTTTTATGATGAACAAGAAAGGAAAGAGTATGGATTAACAGTGATATGTTTGTATATTAAATTGATAAGGAATCAGAAAGTGAGATGAAAAATTGTAGAAAGTAATGGGGTTCTGAGCCTCACATAGATCCAGCCTCATAGCTTTGTTTCAAAGTCTCCCACTTTCTAAACAAGCAATAAATGTTGGCAAATTCTTGATCTACTTCATATTGACTCTTACAGGTGAGAAGAGTCAAATACTAGCATTTTATTATGATATTTAGCGAATTCTATTAAAATTGCTTTTTCTTTAAAGATGAAAATTATGCCTAAATATAAGAGTTAAAATTCACCAGTGTGTGCTGATTCCATAAACTGCAATGAGCATGTAGTGCATCACGTTTTAAGCTGCAAATACATGCACACACACTACAAGAGACATGAATAATATATAACATAATATTCAGGATAATGTCCCTGTATAAAAGGTACATAAACATGTATGATGTAACATGCACAAATATTTAATAAATATACATGGTAGTTAAATATACAATACAAAATAAATTTATACTATACAATCATGATTGTTAGCATTAATAATAAACTTGGGAGAGTCTATAATCTCCTGAGAGATGGACCTCTGGACATTGCTGTGGGCATTATCTTCCTTACATTAATTGATATGTGATGGTCTATTGGGAGGAAATATTCCCTAGGTAGAGAGGCCTAGACCGGATACAATGGAGGAAGGGAGTGGAACATTGACATTCATCCTCCACATCCTGATTGTGAATGTGATGTAATCCCTTTCTTTGAGATCCTGTCACTATGACTTCCCTGCCATTATGGATTGTACCCTTTACAATTCAGCCAGAATAAGCCTATCTTACCTTAAGTTGCTTTTGTCAGAATAGTTTGCTACAGCATCAGGGGAAAAGACTAAGGCAATAGCATATAGAATTTATTATGCAATGCATTGGTTTAGCACATAACCTATACCATGTGTCTAATAGCAGAAAGCTATGAGTGCATGTGAAAAGCCTGCAGCATTCTTTTACAATTGATTTTTATTCAATTGTGTGCTTTAAAACTGTATTCTTGGAGCTAAAGAGGTAGCTAGGCAGGTAAAAGCTTATACAGACCTCTCCGAGGACATAGGTTCACTTTCCAAGTCCATATGGTGGCTCCAGTTCCCTCTTCTGGCCTCTCCAGACACCTGCACACATGTGATGCCCATAAATTCACAAAGGAAGCACACACATATAGCCATAAAATAAGCAAATAAATGTCCTTTACAAAAAGAATCCAAGAGGCAAGTTAAAACAATGGCCTACAGTGATGCATAAATAACACAGAATTGTATTTCTGTCTGCCACACTTTGCAACATAGCTGCATTTCTTTCAATCTTGTCTAGCCAAAATTTTTTTAATTTCCCCTAATTAATTAAGAATTAATTCTTAAAACTACACACACACACACACACACACATATACACACACATAAACACACATACACACACACACACACATCAGTACTGGTTTAAGTGATATTTGTAAGAGTATAAAATGCTACATTTTTCAAGAAAAGCTTTTTTATAAGATTGAGTTCACCAGATATGTCTTTGATCTTTCGAGCCAAATACTTTAATAACACAAGAGAAGAGAAGAAGTAGGTCAGGAGTGATAAAGAAGAGCGAATGAGGATTTAACTAGCCTCCTGCAGGAGATGAACCTGTCTAGCTGACATATCTGTTCATCTCTCATTAGGAATATATCATGTTGCATAAGATTCCAGTCATTATTTGCTTGATTTTGTTTATCTGTTTGCTTTGCTTCTTCCATTTGCAGCAAAAGCAAACATTTATCATCTGAACTTAATTCACTTTCCTGATTCTTAGATGCTCTTTCATTCATAACCAGGATAATGAGAATTTCTACCCACTAAGAGAGAAAACTCTATTCTGTTGCCCTGGATTCCAGGCCAAGCAAAATTATACAAAAGACAGAAAAAGGAGTGCCATTTCTAGTTGGAATTTGCTTTAATGGAACTTGATATCATAGCCATTTCTTAATATGATGAAATTTTCTGTAAGGTTTTATACTTCACACTTTAAAAATAATTCTCTGGGAATATTTTATGGGTATTGAACTGTACCTACTAGTTTAATAACTATGTATGTGCACAAACAAAATATTTATGTTTATGCTTTTAAAGCAAGCCTCAGTATATCAAAGGGTGAACTCATAACAATTACAAGAAATTTATTTTGGTCATTATTTTAAAAAACCAATCTTTTTCCTTACCATGGTGATGATTGAATGTGGTCCATGAAATATTCTCAATTCCCCAGCTTATCTGAAGCATTGTTTATATTCTAAGCTAATGTACATGGCAAAGCATATATCCCTTTTGCATTGTAGGATTTAATAATAGTTAATCGAAACAGACAGTACCTCAATGGGATTTCATCACAAACCACACTCCTCTTCCCATTAACTTAGACAAACACTTTTTAATGGCAATAGCAGATAGATGCAGTAGACAGAACTTCAGAAGCATCACCTTAAATCTTGGATTTGTACTGCAAATTACAAGTCAAGACATGGTAAACACATCAGGATGGGAAGCCAGAATTTTAGAAATACACATCAAAAGGTTTTAAATTGATTCATGCCTTCTCCTGAAAGAGTTCCACTCCTGGGTGCATACTCTAGGGATATATCCCAGATACAGAAGTATGGAGTATAGTCACTGGGTGTACGGATTGTTTTTCTATTCTGTCTTTCTCTGTCTCTCTGTCTCTCTGTGTGTCTGTCTGCCCATCTGTCTGTCTGTCTGTCTCTCTCTGTCTCTCTGTCTCTCTGTCTCTGTCTCTGTCTCTCTCTTTCTCTCTGTGTATGTGTGGGGGGATTTGTGTGGGTCTGTGTGTGTGGGTCTGTGAGGGGGAAGTCTGTGTGTCTTTAGTCAACTGGAAACAAGCTGGAGTTATTCAGGAAGACTGGGAATACAGAGCCTTGGTTGAAGAATCATCTCCATCTTGATGATCCTGTAGGAAAACCATCAAAAGCCTGTGGGGCATTTTGAGAGGGGCTGTCTCTGAGTGTGTGGTACCATCCCTAGAGAGGAACCCTGCCATGTAGAATGAAAGTAACGGAGCAAGCTAGGAGGTGGTGTCTACTGCAATTCTTGCCTCCAGGTACCTGTCCTGACCTTCCTCATTAATGGACTGGTAAGATGTAATCAACCCTTTTCTCTCCAAGTTATTTTTGGTCTTAGTGTTTAACATATCAACAGAAAGTAAATAGAATAGAATGCATTTATATATCACTATAATTTAACAATAATTTTTCATTGAGATTACTGAAAGAAAACATTATTGCTAAATAAAAGTTACAATCAATATTTGCATGGATATAATAAAGTGTTTGACTTCAGATTAATCTCTGAAATCCCAGAATGCTGCAGCTTCCTTCCCAATGACTCGGAAAAGAAGTGGTAAAGAGGAAAATCTGCGATCTGTGTATAAAGCCATGTCCCCCACGAGCTGGATGAGTAGGTGTTCTACATGAGTGGGTCACTATAACACAAGGATGCTGAAGCAAATTGCAGACTTAGATGAAGGTGCTAAGTGAAAAGAAGCCAGTCTCAAGGCTGCTCCACAGTGAACAGGCTATGGATTGAATGTCCATGTCCCCGATAAAGCTACGGATACTTGATAAACAGTGCAGTAGTGTAAAGAAGTGAAACGCACAGGTGGGGGTGAAAGACTGATAGGAACAGGAGGAAGATAATGAAGGTGAGGTACACAAAGCAGTGTGAGTACATTATACACATGTGTGAAACTGTCAAAGAGCAAACGTAATCGTTTTAAAATGGGGAAATATTTTGATTGACTCTTATCGTCCTCCCTTCCAGATCTTCTTGGACACACTGCTGAAATGTAATTGTGTATGAGAAAATATATAAGTTCTAGTTTGGTTTCGACTTTATAGCCAGTTAATCCTGTGCTCCACAACTAAAACTTGACTAACAAAGACCATTTTCTGTGATATGGAGAAAGACATAAAAATCAGTTATGCATGAGAAATAAGGATTTTTAAAATAGACATGTCTTAGTCACTGTTCCGTTGCTGTAAAGAGATGCCATGATCAAGGCAACTTATAGAAGATGCATTTAAGCAGATGCTGCTCACTGTTTCAGACGTGAGTCCATTATCATTGTTGTGGGGAGCATGGTGCTAGGCAGGTAGACTTGGTGCTGGCTGAGAGCTGATTCACAGGCAGCAGGCAGAGTGAAAGAGACTCAGGGCTTCACACAGATTTTTGAATACTCAAAGCTCATCTCCAATGACATACTTCCTCCAACAAGGCCACATGTCCTAATCCATTTAATCCTTTCAAATAGTACCACCATTGCCATGGCGACTAAACATTCAAATGCATAGGTCTATGTGGGCCATTCTTATCAAACCACCTCAAAACTAAACAAATGAAATAAGATAATTTCATGTAAGAGTCACTAGATACAATAACAGGATGATTTTAATATTATACTTTCAGTCATAAAAGCACAGAACAGTCATGCTCATGTGATAAAATATATCCTCCAGAAAGCAATCATCACTCTATACTTTGCCATATGACCTAGCCAATTCTGTAAGTCCTGGAAACAGAAGAAAATAGACATCTGAAAACACTAGAAAGGTACATATGGTTGTGAATAATTTAGAGAATAGATCCTTATTTAGTGGAAGTACAGTTAAATAAATGAACTAATAATTTGAAGTATATTCTAAAAAAAATAGGTGGTTATGTAAAATATAGACAGAAATCTCTCTTTCATAAACACAGACACTGGCATAAAATATTCATTAGGGTGGCTCAGCAATTAATTAAGAACACTTGCTGCTCTTGTAGAGACCCGACCTGGGTTCAGTCTCAACACTCATATGACAGCTCACTGACATCTCTAATTCTTGTTCCAGGAGATCTGACACTCCCTCCTATCCTCTGGAGGCAAAGAACATACATGATGCACTTTCATACATGCAGGTAAAACATTTATATGTATAATATAAAAATAAGTCTTTTTAAAGAGTAAATGAGAGAAATTTCCCATGTTTTACTATAAAATATAAAATGATGTTATGTAAGTTCATTAAAAGCACAGTAGCGATACAAAGACAACTATAAAGTTTAACATAGTTTTTCATTCTTTACTTGGAAACTGTGCGGAACCCATTTGCTCTAGAGGAGGCTGCACCACGAAGCTTGCCTGTGTTCGGGAAGCTAAGGCCTAGCTGTGCTGTAGCTCCAGTCAAACTCTAAGAATCATTACTTCACTCCTCTTGACAACCGGAAAAGTATCTCACTCTTCAAAAGCAGATTTTGGTAGTATAATGGCACACAACTTTAATCCCAGCACTTGGGAGGCAGAGGCAGATGGATCTCTGTAAGTTCAAAGTCAGCTTGGTCTCCATAGTTATTTTCAGGCCAGTTAGGATTACATAGTGAGACACTATCTCTCAAAATTAAAACTAGAGACGGATATAGGGAGAATATAGAACATTTTGAAATTTTTATTTAGCAAAGTGAAAACTCTCAAGCAGTAAGACCTGTTGTTGCATTAAAAACATAGCAGAATATGTTTTCTAATAAAGAAACATCTGCATACTAAACAGTAAAAATGCAGAAGTCCAAGAAAATATCGTCCTGCAGGGCATGTTACTTATGACTTATTAAGTCTACAAAGTAAGAAAAGAAATTGATTAATTGCCAAATTGTATTTTGCAAAAGCACAATCAGGTACTTTCTGTCCTTCTTACACATAAGCAGACTTCAAGTCAGATCAATGTCAGACTGAAAATTAGGCCAAAAGCAATTCCTTGAATGTTGCTTTTAGAGTGGAGAAAGCCACTGTTCACATAAAAACAGGAGGAGAAATTGCAAATGAACTAATCAATGTAATCGATGTATTTCTGCATAAGCACTGCTTAAAAGATACAAAAATGTACCCAAACAAAACTAAAATACCAAAATGTAACCTATTGGAAAACTTAATAAATATCTAAAATTGAAGCAGCCATCAACAACACAACATAACAAAAGTCCCAAAGCTGTCCTCCACACACAAACATCATTGCATGGTATATTTGCTTTGTTTTGTTTTGTCTTTTAGTAAAAAGGAACCTTTCAAGACTGAGGTTCATATGAGCTAAGGATGTAGGGTATCTGAAAATCACAGTCACCAAAGATCAACCTGAGACAGTGGCTCCAACTGTGCTGTCTCATGCCAATGAAAAACTGTAGATATGGGTTCTTATGGCATATACAAAGTCAATGTGAGCTTTACTAAAAATTATAAAAAAACAAGAAATTTATGGAGAGTAAGAAATAAAGATAGTGAGACTCCAGAAAAAGAGAGGAGCTTCCAAACGTGATAAGCACATTAAATTTCCTTGATGGGTATATTATATGGCCATGAAAGAGAGAAGACAGGAAATCATCAAACTCAGGGCTGAAATCAATCAAGTAGAAACCAAGAGAACGATACAAAGAATCAGCAAAACCAAAAGCTGGTTCTTTGAAAAAATCAACAAGATAGATAAACCCTTAGCCAGACTAACCAAGGGGCACAGAGAAAGTATCCAAATTAACAAAATTAGAAATGAAAATGGAGATATTACAACAGAAACCGAGGAAATTCAAAAAATCATCACCTACTACAAAAACCTGTACTCAACACAGCTGGAGAATCTGGAGGAAATGGACATTTTCTTAGACAGATACCAATTACCAAAATTAAACCAGGATCAAATAGACTATCTAAACAGACCCATAACCCCTAAAGAAATAGAAGGGGTCATAGATAGGCTTCCGACCAAAAAAAAGCACAGGACCAGATGGTTTCAGTGCAGAATTCTATCAGACCTTCAAAGAAGACTTAACACCAATACTCTTGAAACTTTTCCACCCAATAAAACCAGAAGGAACAGTACCCAACTCCTTCTTCAAAGCCACTATTACGCTGATACCAAAACCACACAAGATCCAACTAAGAAAGAGAATTTCAGGCCAATTTCCCTTATGAATATTGATGCAAAAATACTAAATAAAATTCTTGCCCACCGAATCCAAGAACACATCGAAACGATCATCCACCATGATCAAGTAGGCTTCATCCCAGGGATGCAGTCATGGTTCAATATAAGGAAACAGGAGAAAGGAACTGGAGAGTCTGTGGAGGGAGGCTGCTCGCTAGCTTGTTTGAGTTAGCTTTCTTGTGCTTACTGTTCATTTCACCTTCAGCCAACTTTCTAAAAGAACAAAAACCAAAAAGCTCACCTGCCTAGGGATGAGAACTCCCACGGTGGGCTGTGCACTCACTCCTACATCAATTATCAATCAACAAAATATCCCTATAGATCAATTCCTACAGATCAATTTGGTGGAGGCAAGTCGTGATTAATGATTCCTCTTCCCAGTGACTCTAGTTTGTATCAAGTTGGCTAAAAATTACATATTAATATCAGAAATGAAGACAAAAATACTAATCACAGCTTCCAATGTCATAACACAGCAACTGAAGGAAGTCTTCAGTTTGTTGCTTCAGCCTGGAAAGGAGCAGAAAGACGAGAAATCTCTAAGTCTTCAACATTTCAGAGACCTAATACAAAAGAGTAACATGTATTTCACCCAACCCCTAGCTCTGGGAGGAGATGGTGCCAATGTCAGAACCCCTGAAAACAAAGACAGTGATTTTTCTCTCTACAGAATGAAAAGTGAAGTTGAGAAGCCATTAGGGCCGTGTGTGTGTGTGTGTGTGTGTGTGTGTGTGTGTGTCTGTGTGTGTCTGTGTCTGTGTGTGTGTTGTTTATTTATTTTGCTGATGTAAGCATGACCACACTCGTGTTCATCTTCTGTATGAGAATCTCTTCAGTAATTTCTGGTCTTTACAAGTGACACTTTTAAAATTATGCATCTGAAACCGTATTATCCTGCGAATCTGTTCACCCAGAAATATCTATCTTACTTTCTATACTATCCTGAAGAAATGCTAGCATTTTTTGGGGGGTACTTTACAACAGGATTAGAATACTCAAGTTTTAAGATGATTCTATTACACCAAAAGAAAAAAAAAAGGAAGTCAAGGGATCTATAAGAGTATTAGTCATGCAACAGCATAGTAATGGGCTGTTGTGTGACTTCCTGGGGAGGTGTGAGCAAACACCTATTCAAGGCAAATAGAACATGATAACTACAGAAAGGACTCCACCCACCTCTATCTTGAATCAATGGCCTTGGGATTACATCTGGAGATTTGTGCGGGGTGACTTCCAGGAGCTTGGGTGACTGCAGCTGCATCATTGAAAACCCACCCCAACATGGATGGCCACTCTGAAAGCTGCATCCCTGGTGGCCCCACACATGCTTAGGTGGCCTGGGGAGAGTCTCCTCTCCAGCATGTGTCACTGCTGCCTGTATCATTTCAGGAAGAAGACTCCAGAATCTTATAAGTTTCAGGAGTTTTCACAGACTCACGTTTTATGTCTTGAGTCTTGTCTGTTTAGTACTTGGGTCTTAGGAGAAGAAACATCTCAGGAGAAGAAAATAGCCACATAGCACAGGTCAATAATTCTAAATGATATGTATAAAAACCTACTGAAAGAAAATAAGGGAAATAGGTTAAATAGATAATAATGTAATGTCTGAAATTTGCTTGCTTTTTAGTGACTTATAAACATGAATGATATTAATATTTAACGATGAATATTCTGGATCAAGACAGTACAAAAGAAGTTAATTTTCTTCTAGCTTACCCTGTCTTCATTATTTTATCCGCAAAGAACTACCTTGCTAATAATTTTAAAATCAAATACTATAGGACAGAAAGAAATCTTGCATGGAAAGTAATGCTTATAGCTTCCTTTGCCACATTCAACACTTAATCTAACAGATGAGAGGTAGTAGTGTCATTTCCCAAGCTGACATTAATCAACGTGCACTAAAGCCATTGTGATTATTTTCCCTCAATTTTAGTGGATGTCAACTTTCATCTCTCATAATAAGAACAACAAGTAATCAAAAGTTATATTTCTCAACTGCTTGGGAAATACCCAGAAATATATGTATTCACTTTATCTTTGAAAAATCTGCCTTGCATCCTCTGTATAAATCAGTGTGCAATCTCAAGCAGGCACAAAGGAAAGAGAACACCTTGATGAATGTTAGCAATGCCCCTCCCCCCACATAATTTATTTCAACCCCATCTCTGCCTTCGCTCATGGCAAACCATGTCCAATTTTTCCATGGCCATTATTGTCGAGATATATACATTGCTTTCCCCTTCCATAATTTTGCTAGCATTTTAATTACCCGCCACCATCTGTCTACAAATTTAAAAAGTGGTTTCAGATGATAATGTAATAAAAAGTAAAAAATAAAAGTAGCTTTGTGTCATGTGTTTCTCCCCGATATTTTCGTTTCACCTCTGAGAAATCTATGTCATTCTGCCGACATTGCAGCTTCCTGACTTTTAACTGACTCAGATTCATCCACCATATATTTTGTTTATCACTCTTTGGTGAAATCCTACATTTACAAAAGAAGAGCATGCTGAAAAACTCCCCATGAAGTTATCGAATACCCTGTAAGCCAGGCTGCATCTCCATGGCTCTGAGATAATGACTTTACGTTTTATTCATCAATTCAAATGATTTGATGTAGCATCTAAGCCAAGTGCGGGTTTTTCTAACACTATTGAGTCACGTTCATCAAATCATATGCAAAACATATTGCAGACAGCTGGGCACCTTCCTGGAAGTCAGGGCGGGGTGGGTATTGACAGGGAACAAAGAAAGGATCTGCAAAGTCAAACATTTTCCAAATACAGCCTGCCTGTGCGGATGCATCTCTCTTTCTAGTTTATTTACCTTCCTTGTTCCCCTTCATCTGAGGAAAGCATGCTAAGGTTCTCTGACCCATAAATCTCTTAATATCTTGCCCAGGGAAATGTTGATCTTTCTCTGAAGCTGCCAAATTAGAACTTGTTTGCAGTGATTAGTGGTACTCTCCATAAACCCTAGAGGGAAGGAACTGAGAAGTGGAGGGGATGTGGTGGGGGGGGGGGCTTTTTAGTTTTTAATCTTTTTTTTCCTCCATCCAAGTCAAAGTTATCACAGGAACACATTTGACATGTTTGCTCAGCCCACACTATGACTTATTTAATACTAAAAAATGCCTAAAATATTAAAATGAGGGGATTATCGTAGATATTGAGATTTCTGCCTATTCTTAAAATGCCAAAGAGAAGGGAACAATGGCCTTAGCAATGCAGTGGTGGTCAGGCAGAATTTGATTAGCACCTGTCATCTTTGAAAGGACCAGTTTACCACTGTGTCCTCTGGACTCTGTCAGCACCTTTTTTTTTTTTTTATCTCTGTGGCCACATTATAGACTGGATTTGTGCACCCTCAGATAGACGCCTTCTGCTGCCTCCTTACAATGGATTCTGGGTCTATTTATAATATTGTACTTGGGATGCCTAGGCAATAGGAAGTACTATTTGATCAGTTTAAAAAAAAAACATTTAATACTGGTTGGAAACGTAAAAATAATAAGGTAAGCAGAGTGATTGTTTTGCCTTAAAACTACGAAAATACACATAACTTTTGAAAAATTTTATTTTGAGCTGTCACAAAATCACTCATCTTACTAAGGTAAACAATACAACTTGTGAAGATCTATGCGTGTTTCAGCTGAACTGAGCTGACAATGACGTAGGTCTTTTCTATGTGGGTGATTTTCTTCTTTCTCTCTCTTGAACATGACTCGTTGTTTTTAATGATGAAATTTTCCTTCTCATGGGTATAACATAATATAATATAAATAGGTTTAATTTAATGCATATGTTTCCTTTCTAAATTCTTTCTAAGTAACTAGAATGCTTGAAACCTGAAAAAAAAAGTTTCAAGTTTCCTAATTCCCTCTAATTAATGAATTCACTTTTTTCTCTCCCTCCCTCTCGCTACTCTAACCTAAGTTAGGAGTCTTTGAAGCTAACGACAATGGAATTGATGTACTCATAGATGCACAAGTGCACACACACACACACACACAACTTTATTCTTGACCTCAAGCCTACTGAATGACCATCTCTAGGAACAAGATTCCAAAATTAGGCATCTGCCTGCTTAGACCCCTAAGTCAAGGGTGCAACGGTAGTTAAGCACCTTGGTCAGAGACATATGTCCTAAGTATTCTAGGGGCAACCTGAGTGGTAGAGTATGTGGGCTATGTGCAGCAGACTTCAATAAACACAGCTATCCATGGCAGACATCAGAACACAGAACAGCATTCAGCCACAGACTCTTCACCCTCACTTCAAATCACACATTTATCTTCCTCACCAGTGTTCATAGAAATTGATGGCCCCTAGGCCAGATTACATGGCTTCTGGAAATTTTTCAAACTGGGTTCTGGTCAACACATGGTAACATCTTTATAGTTAGTATAAAATGCATTTTTTCTGATCTAAAAACAAGCAAACATAAACTTTGAAAAGCTCTAAACATATCTGGAGGAATTTAAAAATTCAATGCCAATCATGACTTTCAAAAATGTATTTCTCAGGTTTTTTTTCAGTTTATAAAGGAACGCTTCTGTTTCTTTTGTTGTCTTTGTGATTGTTATTTTCAGCCATCAGTATGGATAATTACACAGGCAATTTTAAAACCTACTTTTTCTACTCTTTCACTGATTCTTATTCTGTCAATAAATAACAACTGTATGAAATCAGTATATCAATATCTTCAATTACATTTAAGCAGTTAGCTCATATCTCAAACTGGAATTTTCCAAATTTCATGTATTATAAACATCATATAAATATTGCTATGATTTGGATACCTAGGAGTATATTGTATGCAGTAATATAGCTAGAATCCAAGTATATTGGAACTAGAGATGTGGCTGACAAATTAGTAGCACATACTGCTATGTACAGAGAAACAGAGTTCTGTTCCAGGAACCCATGTCACCATGTGACAAGGCTCATAACCATTTAACTCCAGGGGTTCATTGCCTTCTTCTGACTTCTGTGACTACTGCATCCACATGTGCACACACACACACACACACACACACACACACTCACACACGCACACACGCACATGCACAACTAAAATAAATCTTGAAAAAATAATTAAAATCCAAATAGGGAGAAATAAGAAAAGTTGGTATTTAATAGCCTAACCAAAAAGTCTAAATTAAATTTAAAGAGTTATAAAAATTCCAAGTATGGGGTTGTAATTATGCTTTTTAATTGTGTCAAGTTGTTGAATTAACTTTTACAGATTCTATAACCTTCATTCCCTACCGTGTATTTCTATCTTCTATCTTGTGCAGCAATATGATGAATATTATTCTTAAATCTTTGCAAAATGTAAAAGGCAGCCCATTCTTTAACTTAGGATCTTTGCAATTCCAACAATGTTGAACAATCTACCCATATTGACCACCTTTTGAAAAGTAGCATACTTCATACGTTTATTTGTACAGTGTATTGTGATCATATCCATTCCCTCATTTCTTCATAAACTTACGAAGTTTTTAACATTTTCACCATTATTTTGAACGCTTGATGAAATATTTGCTTGAAGAAATAATTTATTTCATGTACTACTGGACTTCTAGAGAAGAATAAATATTGTTATGTAGAGTTAATTACCATGTATTGTAAAACACCCTTCAACACAGGAGGCAGCCCCACTGGATCACTGAAACACTGGATTTTAAGAAATATCTTATGTAAACAGTTTATTTTATTTACTCAAATAATGTTTAATTTGTAGACTTAGGCACAGTAAGAGGCCAACAACAATAGTAATAGGTAGTTGTAGTAATCTACTATGATAAAATGACTGGGAGGTGATGCCACAACAGATAGAGTGTTTTCCATTCAAGCATAAATAAATGATATTCACAGCCCCATATAAAAGTCAGTCAAGCATGTTACCCACCAGTATATATTTCCAGGAGATCCCTGGGGCAAGCTAGTCAACTATACTAGCCAAGATTGCAAGTTCTGGGTTCAGTGAGAGGCCCTGCTTTAGTAAATAAACTGGAGAGTAATCAAGGTAGAAACTCACTATCAACTACTGCATTAATACACACACACACACACACACACACACACACACACACACATACACACACATAAAATAAAATGCATCTTTTTAAAAATAGTTGTGGGAATGTGCTCTCTTCTACTATAAAAATGTCTCATTATGTCATCCTTATCTTCCTTCTTGTGATGGTATAGATGACACAATGCCCATGTGAAAAGTTATGAGGGAATAGTTAGTGTCATGACATAGCATAAGGCTAATATTATATGACAGTAACTTAATCTCAAGCATCTCTACATCAGGAGATCTGATGGCTGCAGAGAGACTGCCATGCAGATACCATACACAACTCAAATACACCAAACAAGAAGCTGAGTACATAGAGCAAGACAGAGCATAGTATGCTGAGGTTTCACTGGGGTACTTAGAGTAACGTGTGATTCAAAATGTATTTAATGTTTTCAGAACAGAGTAAGAGATGGTAGATGATATGAGAAAAGCATGAAATGAGAAAACTATGGATCCTGTAACACCAACAGATGGCAGGGATGGAGAAAATACACCCTTAGGAGTAAGTCCTCCTGTATTTCCATTACAAAGAAAAAATGTGCTTCAGAGAGTAAGTTGAAGAGCAAGAGAAACTGAAAATAATTCTGCCGTAGCCTAGAATCTTCTTCTATTAGAAACATCAGAATTTTATCACTACCTTTTGCTTACTTTGGCTTATGTTGAGCAGGTGTGGGACCCAAGCCACAGTCCACATGTGGGAGTCAGAGAACAATGTGCTGCAATCGGTTCTCTCCTTCCAGCGTATGGGTTCCAGGGATTGAACTCAGTCATCAGGCTTGGCAACAAGCATCTTTAATTCCCTGATCCCTATTGCTACAATTTTAGCCCCTACATTAAATAACAGAGCACAGCCAAGCCCTGATCTAATGCTCACTCTACACTAGGCACCAAAATCACTTCAGAGATTTAGGAAAGAACTCAGAATTACAAGCCTGCCTCACTGATACTGACTCAACCCATCAGAGAGTCTGAGCATCAGGATGGTGACAAAGCTGAAAATGCAGGTAAGATCAGTTTCTTCTATGTCAGTGATTGCTTACTTAGTTGTATTTTATTTGTTTCTCCAATACTTTCTGGTTCCCGTTCTTTACAATGACTTCTGTCTGGCTTGGGTTTAATACTTATTCAGGGAGAGGTCTTAGAACAGTGCATCCAACTGTATTGGGTGAAGTTTTCAAATGAATTGCTTGGGACTTGCTCCAAGCCTGCTGAATCAGCATCCCTTGAGATGGGTGCCAGTCATTTGTACAGACATAAAGCCTTCTAGGAGTTCTAGCCTGCTCATTTGCTTGGCAAGAAGCATAGTTGGTTGTTCCAATAAAATTTTCAAAGGTTTATGTGAGTGTGTGTGTGTGTGTGTGTGTGTGTACACGCGCGCAGCTGAAACAGAGACAAGAAGAGGGCACACAATACCCTGGAACTAGAGATAAAGAGATTGTGAGATATCTGAAGTATGCAAGGACTGTGAAGTGCTGAACCAGCTCTCCAAGCTTCCTGCCTGTTTTTAAATAAATAAATAAATAATACAGATCTTGAGATTTTAACTTTCCTCATCTAAATTTAAATAACTCTGGCAGCCGCCATCTTCGTTCCCAGTCACATAGGACAGGTGACCCTAGGTACCGAGATCTCCCGAGTCTAAGATCTCTGGGGACTCAGACCGCCAAGCTGCAGGCTACCGCCTGCGCCCAGGACATGGGCAGATCAGTGGTCGTCTATGTGCCAGCCAGGTGTGGGAACTGTGCCCTGTGGGGAAGTCGGCAGTCGCCATCTTCACTCCAAAACAGATAGGATAGGCAACCCCAGGTACCAAGATATCCTGAGTCTAAGATCTCTGGGGACACAGACTGCCAACCTGTGGGCTGCCACCTGCGCCCAGAACCTGGGCAGATCAGTGGTTTGTCTGTGTGCCAGCCAGGCATGGGTCCTGTGCCCAGCGGGGTGCCTATGGGGAAAATATTCATACCCTGGCATAGCAGATGGGCAGCACCAGGTTCAGTTCACAGAGACAACCCAAGTATAAGGTTGCTTGGGGCAGGACACACCAGGGCTCCAACAGTACCCAAGAGGAGGGAAGCACATCAGCAATCTGGGCCAGGGGAATCCCAGCCATTCAGTGGTGCAGAAATAGCCTTGCAGGATCACAGGAGGTTCAAGCACCAGCCAGTGACAACAGGACCAACTAACACCAGAGATAACCAGATGGCAAAAGGCAAAAGTAGAAATGTTACCAACAGAAATCAAGGCAATATGGAAGCATCTGAACCAAATTCTCCAACGACAGCAAGTCCAGGATACCTCAAAACACCAGAAAAACAATATTTGGATTTAAAATAACTGGTCATGATGCTGTTAGAGGAACCCAAGAAGGACATAAATAAAGCTCTTAAAGATATACAGGAGAAAATGAATCAAAAGTTAGAAGCCATTACAAGGAAAACACAAAAATCATTTAAAGAAATTCAGGAGAATATGCGTCTAAAGATAGAAGCCAATAAAAAGGAAATGCAAAAATCACTTAAAGTAATACAGGAGAACTTGGATCAACAGGCAGAAGTCATGAAAGAGGAAACACAAAAATCTCTTAAAGAATTACAGGAAAACACAAACAAGCAAGTGAAGGAACTGAGCAAAACCATCCAGGATCAAAAAACAGAAGTAGAAGAATACAAGAGATAGAAGAAAGAATATCAGATGCTGAAGATACCATAGAAACCATGGATTCAACAGTCGAAGAAAATGCAAAATGCAAAAAGCTTGTAACCCAAAATATCCAGGAAATCCAGGACACAATGAGAAGGCCAAACCTAAGGATTATAGGCTATTATAGATGAGACTGAAGATTTACAAAGGGTCAGCAAATATCTTCAACAAAATTATGGAAGAAAATTTCCCTAACCTAAAGAACGCAATGCCCATGACTATACAAAAACCCTACAGAACTCCAAACAGACTGGACCAGAAAAGAAATACCTCCAGTCACATAATAATCAAAACCCCAAATGTACTAAACAAAAGAAGACTATTAAAAGCAGTAAGAGAAAAAGGCCAAGTAACATATAAAGGAGGACGTATCAGAATTACACCAGACTTCTCACCAGAGACCATGAAAGCTAGAAGATCCTGGGCAGATCTCATGCAGACTCTAAGAGAAGACAAATGCCAGCCAAAACTACTATACCCTGGAAAGCTCTCAATCACCATAGATGGAGAAAACAAGATATTCCATGACAAAACCAAATTTACACAATATCTTTCCACAAACCCAGCCCCACAAAGGATAATAGAGGGAAAACATCAATACAAGGAGGGAAACTACACCCTGGAAAAAGCAAGATAGTAACCTTCTTTCATCAAACCCAAAAGAAGATAATCATTCAAATATAAAAAACAACATAAAAAATGACAGGAAGCAATAATCACTATTCCTTAAGATCTCTTAACATCAATGATCTCAATTCCCCAATAAAAAAGACATAGACTAACAGACTGGATATATAAACAAGACCCTACATTTTGCTGCATACAGAAAACACACCTCAGTGTCAAAGGCAGACACTACCTTAGAATAAAAGGCTGGAAGACAATTTTACAAGCAAATGGTCTTAGGAAACAAGCCAGCATAGCCACTCTAATATCAGATAAAATTGACTTAAAGTCATCAAAAGAGACACGGAAGGACACTTCTTGCTGGTCAAAGGAAAAATAAGCCAAGAAGAACTCTCAATCCTGAACATCTATGCTCCAAATGCAAGGGCACCCTCATTCGTAAAAGAAACTTTACTAAAGCTCAAAGCACATATTGTACCTAACACAATAACTGTGGGTGACTTCAACACTGCACTCTCATCAATGGACCGATCAGGAAAACAGAAACTAAACAAGGACACAATGAAACTAATTGAAGCTTTGGATCAATTAAATTTAACAGGTATATATAGAACATCTCGTCCTAAAACAAAAGAATATACCTTTTTCTCAGCACCTCATGTTACCTCCTCTAAAATCGATCATATAATTGGTCACAAGACAGACCTCAACAAATATAAGAAGATCGAACTAATCCTATGTCTCCTATCAAATCACTATGGAGTAAAATTAGTCAATAGCAAAAAAAAAAAAAAAAAAAAAAAAAAAATCAGCAGAAAGCCCACATACACTTGGAAACTGAACAATACTCTATTCAATGAAACCTTGGTTAAGGAAGAAATAAAAAAATCAAAGACTTTTTATAATCAATGAAAATGAAGACGCAACATACCCAAATCTATGGGACACAATGAAAGCAGTGCTAAGAGGAAAATTCATAGCCCTGAGTGCCTCCAAAAAGAAAATGGGGAGAGCATACACTAGCAGCTTAATGACAAACCTGAAAGCCCTAGAACAAAAAGAAGCCAATTCACCCAGGAGGAGAAGAAGACAGGAAATCATCAAACTCAGGACTGAAATCAATCAAATAGAAACAAAGAGAACCACACAAAGAATCAACAAAACCAGGAGCTGATTCTTTGAGAAAATCAACAAAATAGATAAACCCTTAGCCAGACTAACCAAAGAGTACAGAGACAGTATCCAAATTAGCAAAATTAGAAATGAAAAGGGAGATATAACAGAAATGGAGGAAATTCAAAAAACCATCAGATCCTACTACAAAAGTCTATACTCAACACAATTAGAGAATCTCGAGGAAATGGACAATTTCCTAGACAGATACCAAATACCACAATTAAATCAGGATGAAATAGATCATCTAAACAGTCCCATAATCCCTAAAGAAATAAAAAGGGTCATAGAAAGCCTCCCAACCAAAAAAAGCATGGGACCAAATGGTTTTATTGCAGAATTCTATCAGACATTCAAAGAAGACCTAAGATTAATTATCTTCAAGCTATTCCACAAAATAGAAACAGATGGAACACTACACAACTCGTTCTACAAACCCACCATTATGCTGATACCAAAACCACACAAAGATCCAACAAAGAAAGAGAACTTCAGGACAATTCCCCTTATGAATATCATGCAAAAATACCCAATAAAATTCTTGCAAACCGAATCCTAGAACACATCAAAATGATTATCCACCATGATAAAGTAGGCTTCATCCCAGAGATGCAGGGATGGTTCAATATAAGGAAATCCATCAATGCATAAACAAACTCAAAGAAAAAAAACACATGGTCATTTCTTTAGATGCTGAAAAAGCATTTGACAAAATTCAGCATCCTTCCATGCTAAAAGTCTTGGAAAGAACAGGAATTCAAGTCCCATACCTAAGCCTAGTTAAAGCAATATAAAGCAAACCAGTAGCCAACATCAAACTAAATGGAGAGAAACTTGAAGCAATCCCACTAAAATAAGGGACTACACAAGACTGCCCTCTCTCTCCATATCTTTTCAATATAGTACTTGAAGTTCTAGCTAGAGCAATTAGATAACATAAGGAGGTCAAAGGGATACAAATTGGAAAGGAAGAAGTCAAACTCTCAGTATTTGCAGATGATATGATAGTATACTTAAGTGACCCAGAAAACTCCACCAGAGAACTCCTACAGCTGATAACTTCAGCAAAGTGACTGGTTACAAAATCAACTCAAGCAAATCAGTAGCCTTCCTATCCTCAAAGGATAAGCAGGCTGAGAAAGAAGTTAGGGAAATGACACCCTTCACAATAGCCACAAACAATATAAAGTATCTTGGTGTGACTCCAACCAAACAAATAAAAGATCTGAAAAGAACTTCAGGTCTCTGAAGAAGGAAATTGAAGAAGACCTCAGAAAATGGAAAAATATTCCATGCCCGTGGATTGGCAGGATTCATATAGTTAAAATGGCCATCTTGCCAAAAGCAATCTACAGATGCAATGCAATCCCCATCAAAATCCCAAATCAGTTCTTCATAGAGTTAGAAAAAGCAATTCTCAAAAGCATCTGCAATTACAAAAAACCCAAGATAGCTAAAAGTATTCTCAACAGTAAAAGAACTTCTCGGGGAATCAGTATCCCAGACCTGAAGCAATACTATAGAGCAATAGTGTTAAAAACTGCATGGTTTTGATACAGTGACAGGCAAGTGGACCAATGGAATAGGATTGAAGACACAGAAATGAACTCACACACCTATGGTCACTTGATCTTTGACAAAGGAGCTGAAAACATCCAGTGGAAAAAAGATAGCCTTTTCAACAAATGGTGCGGGTTCAATTGGAGGTCAGCATGCAGAAGAATTCAAATTGATCCATTCTTATCTCCTTGTACTAAGCTTAACTCCAAGTGGATCAAGGACCTCCACATAAAACCTGACACACTGAAACTAATAGAAAAGAAGCTGAAGAAGACACTTGAGGACATGGGCACAGAGGGAAAATTCCTGAACAGAACACCAATAGCTTATGCTCTAAGATCAAGAATTGACAAATGGGACCTCATAAAATTACAAAGTTTCTGTAAGGCAAAGGACACCATCAAAAGGGCAAAACACCAACCAACAGACTGGGAAAAGATCTTCACCAACCCTTCAGCCGACAGAGGGCTAATATCTAATATATACAATGAACTCAAGAAGTTAGACCCCAGTGAACCAAATAACCCTATTAAAAAATGGGGTACAGAGCTAAACAAGGAATTTTCTCCTAAAGAAATTTAGATGGCTGAGAAGCACCTTAAGAAATGTTCAACATCATTAGTCATTAGGGAAATGCAAATCAAAACAACCCTGAAATTTCACCTCACACCAGTCAGAATGGCTAAGATTAAAAACTCAGGAGACAGCAGGTGTTAGTGAGAATGTGGAAAAATAGGAACACTCCTCCACTGCTGGTGGTATTGTAAGATGGTACAGTCACTCTGGAAATCAGTCTGGCGGTTCCTCAGAAAACTGGGCATGATACTTCCAGAGGACCCTGCTATACCACTCCTGGGCGTATACCCAGAGGATTCCCTGGCATGCAATAAGGATACATGCTCCACTATGTTCATAGCAGCCTTGTTTATAATAGCCAGAAGCTGGAAAGAACCCAGATGTCCCTCAATGGAGGAATGGATACAGAAAATGTGGTATATTTACACAATGGAATACTACTCAGCAATTAAAAACAATGAATTCATGAAAATTTTAGGCAAATGGTTGGAACTGGAAAATATCATCCTAAGTGAGCTAACCCAATCCCAAAAGAATACACAAGGAATGCAATCACTGATAAGTGGATATTAATTAGTTCAGAAGCTCTTAATACTGAAGACACAATTAGCATAACAAATGATTCCCATGAAGAAGGAAGGAGAGGGCCCTGATCCTGGAAAGGCTTGATCCAGCATTGGAAGGGAGTACCAGGACAGAGAAAAGGGAGGGGGGTGATTGGAGAATGGGTGGAGAGAAGAGGACTTATGGGACCTATGGGGAGGGGGGAACTGGGAAAGGGGAAAGCAGTTGGAATGTAAGCAAAAATATAGAAAATTAAAAAAAAAAAAAGAAAGAAAGAAAGATCATCCAGAAACTACCCCACCTAGGAATCCATCCCATATACAATTACAAAATCCAGACACTATTGTAGATGACCACAAGTGCTTGCTGACAGGAGCTGGATATAGCTGTCACCTGGGAGGCTCTGCTAGCGCTTGGCAAATACAGAGGGGGAATCTCTCAGCCAGCCATTGAACTCAGCACAGGGTCCCCAATGGATGAGATAGAGAAATGACCAAAGGAGCTGAAGGGGTTTGCAGTGCCATAGGAGGAACAACAAAATGAGTCACCAAGTACTCCCAGAGCTCCCAGGGACAAAACCATCAAGCAAAGAGTACACTTGTAGTGACCCATGGCCCCAGACACATCAGCAGCAGAGGATTATCTTGTTGGACACCAAATGGGGGAGAGGCCCTTGGTCCTGGGAAGACTTGATATTGTAGTGTAGAGGAATACCAGGACAGAGAAGTGGGGGTTATTTGATTGGGGAATGGGAGGTGGCTTATGGGATTTTTTTTTGGGGGGGGGGGAAACTAGGAAAGGGGATAACATTTAAAGTGTAAATAAAGAATATACCTAATAAAAAAGTAAAGAACTCAAGTATTTGGCCTGTTTTCTACATCATAATTTAATGCCTACTTTCTTGATCCTTTAATTCTGCATTGCTGAGTTTTTAACTTTTTGAGTTGAATATTGATTGATTTGTATTCTTTACTAAGATAGATGGTTAGGGTTATGAATTTTTTTTCTGACCTGTGGCTCAATGATGTCTTACATATTTATTTATATGCTTCTCCTTGTTATTTTATAGACGGAAATACAGGTTTGTTTCCTCCAGAGGCATCACCTGTTCAATTGACACACACATTCTTTTATTTTACTTGTTTTCTTGAATGATGTTCAGATATCATCTTCATAATTTATATACTTTTGTAAATTGTTTGATATTTCTTTGTAGTTTATAACAGAATATATTTTAACTTTCACAAATGTTTCTATGTACTTTAAAAAGCTATAATCTCCATTTTAGGAATATATGCATAAATGCATGCTTTCATACCAATGTACATATGTTCTACTTTATAAACTATGAATTTACATGCTATCTAGTTTGGTTCAGAAAGATTTTAAGAATTCCTGTTGTGAACTCTAAGTACACGAGAATCTTTATTGCAGAATATTCCTCTTCTTGAATCCAAGTTACTAATTTTGACATTTATTTTTACCCCTTCACCTTTCTTGGTGTATCTTGGCCCATCTTAGTATATACAAAGTGTCCAAGACACTTTCTTTTGATGAGCTTATTCATCATGATTTTACTTATTTATTATTATTTCATGTAGATGGGAGTTTGCCTGCCTGTATGTTTGTATACCATGTGCATGCCAGATGCAGGCAAAGGCCAGAATAGGGAATCATATCCCCAGGAACTAGCATTAAAGATGGTTGTAACCTACCTGCATGGGTGCTAAGTACCAAAATTTGTTCCTCTGCAATGACAGACAGTGCTCTTAATTACTGAGCCACCTCTGAAACTGTAAGGTGTTTCCTCTTAATTACATAACTGTTTGGCCATACTGTGGTCTTCAGTCATTTTGGTAACTTTACATCCAAGTGTCTGTTTCCTGGCTTACTGTCTTTATACATTACTCATTGGCTTTCTGCAATAATCTAGGAGACTATTAGTACCCATATTTCCAACCCCTCCAGACACTTCTGAATTTAGCTTGGTATATTGTGATTTTTTCTTTCATCTTGATATTACTTATAGGTACACAAAAATGCCTTTCTGCTACTTAGAATTCATAGTTTATTTTTCCTAAAGGAAAATAGATCTGTACAAATGTCCTATATGGTCTGAAAGAGAGACTATCATTTCCTTAGTAATCGAAGTTTAGAATGCACTGAATTAATGAGCCTCTAAACTACATTATGAATATATTCTATATGTTAATTTTTGTCTGATTTTTCAATTGAAATTGAAAAACATGTCTTTAAATGACCCCACCATTATTATTTCTCATTTCTTCTTAATCTAACTATATAAACTACAATGAAATTTTTATTTGTGTCTCATACTCTCCAATGTTTTCATGCTCTTTTGCCTAGATTTCATTTTACCTATTAACAACTTGGTGCTTCCTTCTCCTTAAAGATTCATGTGTTCCTTTAATTTTTCACATCTTTAGCATATAGCTTCAAGTCTTATAAAATGACTGGATCAGAACTTTTCAGGGATAAGAATACTAATCTTTACTTTATAAGGGAATAGTTAGGTAGTTGCCTCTGACTTAAAACATTCCACCCTAAAGAGAAGCTCATTGAGTGTCAGGAAGTTATGAAGGGAGGCTCTCTAAGATTCAGGAAACAGGAAACTCCCAAGTCTCAGGAACTCTCTCAAGCTTAGCAGATTCACAAGCCCCACCAACATCAAATATACATAAGTAGCAATGACTGCTAAGGAGAAGAAACTCTCTGATCTGTTGATCTGCATAATAGTCATGCAAAGAACACCAGGGTTCTAGGATTCATGAATCTTCTTCCATACTGGAGTGGACTTTTGGTGCTACAGCTGTCTTTTGGCTGTCCATGATCCTTTAAGTATAACTCCTAGCCAAAGGTTCTGTAAATAAGCCCAGTAAACTCATAGCTTCACTATGCATGCTGGTGCTTTTATGGTATTGTCACTTTGATCTGTTATTGGTTTTCTATTTAGGTTAAGTATATATGTGTTCATGTCTTTCCAGGCACAGTGTCACACAACAAATAATTGGGCATTTATTGACATTTCAAGTATCATTACATATATTCCCTTTTCCTTTCCACCCTTCCCATTTCACCTCATAAACAAAATGTTACTATGAACTGGCAAAGATCAGTTGACCAAAGACCTTTTGAGGTGCTCCTTTAAGGAACCCTCCAGTGCTCTTTCCTGTTCCATGCATCTTCTACATCAAGGTGAGCCTAAAGCCTGCTTTCTATCAGGAAAGGAACTCTAACCTTACAACACAGAATACATACAATAGGCAGAGAGGGAGGGAGACACACAGAAAGTGAGGGGAGGGAGAGGGAAATGGAGGGAGGGAGAGGGAGAGCAAATATGTATGTGTGCTTCTATGTGCAAATGCACATTTCAGGTTGTTCCTTGTACATGTTCAAATAGTGACAAGAGGACAACTTTGGATTTTGTTCCTCATGTACCACCCACCTCTTCTTCTTCTTCGTATTATTATTATTATTATTATTATTATTATTATTATCATTATTATTATTATTATTAATTTTTGAGTGAAAGACTTTCACAGGACTGGATCTCATCTAGAATGCTTCTCTGGCTAGTCAGAAAATACAGGAATTTTTCTTTCTCCATTTCCCAAGCACATCAGTAATGCTGACATTTTTTTTTTTAACATTAATTCTGGAAATCCAACTCAGGGCCTCCTGCTAATGTAGCAAACATCCCAACTATCCCAAATATCACCCCTGCCACCAGTTAACAGTTTTAGCAAATCAGTGTTTGCCTGTGGAAGACTGCCTCTTCTTCCTTGTAGTATGGCTTTTGCTGTGTTGTGTGGTGTCTGCATGTATACACACATGGTGTGTACATGAACCCATGAGTGCATGTGTAGGTCCACATAAGAAGTTGCTCTCAATTGTTTTATGCCTTATTTTGACACAAGATCTCTTTACTGAACCCAGAACTCACCAAATGCAGCTAGACTGGCTGGCCAATAGGTCTGCTCGTCTGTCTCTTCCAGAGCTGAGGTTTTAGGCTCACACCCAGATTTTTGTAGAGTGCTAGGTTTCAGGACTCAGATCTTCATATTTGCACAGCAAGCACTCAATCACTGAGCCAACCCTTCATGATATGTTTTATCTGTAGGTTTCATTTCATCTGGAATTTCATAAGCATAGTTTAATGAAATGCATTCAGTAGGGGGTATGGTTTGTTCCTTGTTCAGATCTCAACTCATGTACAGCTTTGGCAAAGTCCTTTTCTCAACTTGAGGTTCATCTCGGGCTCCATTGAAATTCATGTTCCATTGAAATTCAGAGCCTACACCCTCATGAAGAATTACTTTTGCCTTTTAAGCTTTTCTTATAGACCTGCCACGGCTCTAGGTGACTGATTAAGAATGACTGGAGTGGCTCTTTTCCATCTTTCCTTGTATGTCTAACACCCACTGGAAGTCATGATGACAGAGGTGTATGAGAGGATGGATTTTCTTAGGTTTCTATCAATCACAACCAAAATACATCACAAGTTTGCCCTAGCCTAAGTTAGATTCATGTCAAATTTGTTTGGATTTTTTTATCACAGTTTCTTTTTTTAAATTTTTTATTAGAAATATTCTCTATTTACATTTCAAATGATTTCCCCTTCCCTGTTCCCCATCTCCCCCCCCCCGCCCTGTTCCCCAATCAACCCTCTTCTGCTTCCATGTCCTGGTATTCCCTTAAAATGCTGCATATGCATCTGGAGCCATGGCTAACACCATGTGTACTATCTGGTTGATATGTTTGTCCCTGGGAGCTCTGGGGGTACTGGGTGGCTCATATTGTTGTTCCTCCTATGGTGCTGCAAATCCCTTCAGCTCCTTGGGTACTTACTCTAGCTCCCCCATTGGGAACCCTGTGCTCAGTTCAATGGCTGGTGAGAGTGTCCCCCTCTGTATTTGTAATGCACTAACAGAGCCTCCCAGGTGACAGTTATGTCCAGCTCTGGTCAGCAAGAACTTGTGGGCATCGATAATAGTGTCTGGGTTTTGTAACTGTATATGGGATGGATCACTACATGGGGCAGTCTCTGAATGGTCTTTCCCTCAGACTCTGCTCCACACTTTGTCTCTATATCTCCTGTGGGTATTTTGTTCCCCCTTCTAAGAAGGACCAGAGTATCCATACTTTGATCTTCCTTCTTCTTGGGCATCATTTGATACACAGAGAGTTTCTAATGATCAACAGAAGCCATTTCACAAGAGAGACAGTACAAAAACTAGAAAATGAGCCTGTAACATGGTTTAGTTAGTAGAGGTGCTTACTGCCAAACCTGATGACCTGAATTAGATCCTTGAGCCTACATAGGAGGAAACAAGAAATTTTGGCATGTTGTCCTCTAACCTCCACAAACAAGCTATCACACATAAATAAATAAATAAATAAATAAATAAATAAATAAATAAATAAATAAATAATGTGGAAAGGAAAGATAAAGTTATATTGGTGATAGTTGAGAAAATTAGAAGATACAATTTAAGAAAATATAAAGAACTGTCAAAATGTGGATATAAATGTTATTATATGTAGACAAGATACTTCCTCTGAGGTTTATAACTTAAAAAACTGTATTCAGAAATTTAGTAATTTGACCATTTGGTCCATATAAATGTTATAATTTCTTAAAATTCTAAATGTTTCATTAATAGTTTGGACAGAACTATCATGTTTAGCTAATTTCTTTAAGACATCTACTATTAGCTGAAGCATATTAATGAGACAAGACAATCATGGCTTCTTATTTTTTCTTTATGTTTACATAAAACACTGGTAAAACACTGAATCTTTCTATTACAGAGATGTCTAATAATACTAATGAGTGAGATTATCAAATGTTGCCCCTGAGGGTAGGATGGTGGCTCT
Organism: Apodemus sylvaticus; assembly: GCF_947179515.1. Taxonomy (NCBI): domain Eukaryota; kingdom Metazoa; phylum Chordata; class Mammalia; order Rodentia; family Muridae; genus Apodemus; species Apodemus sylvaticus. The sequence continues at coordinate 111,857,965 of NC_067473.1, forward strand.
CTGTGATCTTTAGTTTATCTCATTTTTTACAAATGACACCAAAAATTATTATGCACGTGAAATTTTATCTAGTTCAGAATTTGATGCATTATGTTAACTTACACTGTTTATAAACAGACACCGCCTTGCTGAGCCCTAGCTGATATGCATAATATCCGTACTGAAGTTAACAGCCCATTGCACAAGAAACATGAGCTGTCTGTTGGAATCCCCAGGTGAATGCTCCCTGGGCTGACAGTGAGGGAACTTTAACAAGAGATTTATTCCCCCTCAAAAACTGGCAGAGCTGAAGAGCTTTGTGTGAGTACATCTTCCTGGGGAGAGGTAGCACACTCAGGTCTACTCACCCCAGAAAAGAAACCAGAGACAGACCAAAGGAACAATCACACCAAAGGTTTTATTAAATCTATAACAGGTATGTGTGAGGGGTTTCTTATAGAAACTGGAATGCAACCACACACCAAGAATGTCAACCAACACCAGTGATGATTCACAAGAGCTACAATCCTGGAGCACTCTCTATATCTTTATAGGTGGTTCAACAGGACTGAGATATGTCCTCTCTCTCAAGGTAGCTTAGCTGGGCAGACTCTCATTCAGGAATTATTTACTGATTCTACAACCCCAAGAAGTGGTGTGTGTGTGTGTGTGTGTGTGTGTGTGTGTGTGTGTGTGTGTGTGTCTGTGTCTGTGTCTGTGTGTGTGTGTATGTGTGTGTGTATTATTAAATCTTGTAAGTTCCAATATCCCATACATGTTAAATTTGTTTAATTATTGAGTTTCTTTTGCCTCCCCTCCCAGAGGGACCATTTAAACTCCAAGGGAACTTCAGTTTCCTTGGAAATGACAATACAATCATTCTAGTCCAGGCTACAGCTTTAATCTGAGTGTGTAGTTTTCTCTTTGCTCTTCCTCGTTCCTTTTAACCTCTTTTCTACAACTGGTACATTGTGTGTATGTATCCATGCAGTATAAGACCTTACTCTAGACTTTGTTGGGTCAGCCCTATATAGAAGAAAAGTGTTATCTCCAATGGCCAACTTGACAAAATCTAGAATCATCTAAGAAAAGAATCTCAATGAGGGATTATTTTACCTGCAGGCAAGTCTGCTGGGTAGCCAGGTATTTTCTTTTCTTTTCCTTTTTTTTATTGGTTATTTTATTTGTTTACATTTCAAATGTTATCCACCTTCCTGGTTTCCCTTCCAAAAACCACCTATCCCATCCTTCCTCCCCGCTGCTTCTTTTTTTTTCTGATATATTTTTTATTTACACTTCAATTGATTTCCCTTTTCTGGCTCCCACTCCCTGAAAGTCCCATAAGCCCTCTTCCCTCCCCCTGTTCCCCCATCCACCCCTTCCCACTTCCCTGCTGCACTGAGGCTTTCCAGAACTAGGGAACTCACGCACCCACCCACACACTCCGGCGGCCTTACCACATTCTTCTATGTTGGGGCATCAACTCTCCACAGGACCCTAACTCCTCCATTGTGGTCCCCATGCTTAGGCAGATGGTTGGCTTTGATCAGGCTCCGGCAGAGCCTCTCTCAAGGGACAGCCATACTAGACTCCTGCTAGCAAGTACTTCTTGGCATCAGCAATAATGTCTGGGTTTGGTGTCTGCAGATAGAATGGATCACTAGTGGGGCAGTCTCTGGATGGCCTTTCCTTCAGTCTCATCTCCATTCTTTGTCCCTGCATTTCCTTTAGACAGGAGCAGTTCTGTGCTAATATTTTTGAAATGGGCAGGTGACCCCTTCCCTCAACCAAGGGTGGTATCTAACCTCTAGACATGGTCTCTACAAATTCTCTCTCCTCTTTGATGGGTATTTCAGTAAATGTCATTACCATTGGTGAAAGTAGTCTAAAAGTTCTCAATTTATTCTTTTTTATTTTTCCTCCTAGGGCCTTTCACTCTCTTCCCTATCTCTAAATTACCTAACATGTATGTAAATTTGTAAATATGGAATAATGATAGATTATAAAAACTGACATACAAGGCTGGAAAGATGGCTCAGTGGGGAAAGGTGTTTGCCACCAAGACTGCTGTTCTGGGTTTGATCCCCAGAATCTGAATTGTGGAGAGAACCCACTCCATCAAGAGCAAGAACACCTCTACATGTGTGCTACACACCACACCACACCACACACACACACACACACACACACACACACACACAAACATGAATGAGTGAATTTAATTGAAAAGATTATGAAAAACATAAGGCATGGAAGTACAAAGAAGCAAGCAGCACCATTTTAGAAAATCACGATGTCACCTCTAACACACAATATCTAAGCTGAGAGCTTAGCCACGAAGAGCAAAGCGACAGCAGCGTCAAAAGCACACACAACTGAACATATCAGCAAATAGTTTTAAACACATAATGGAAACCCCTACAGAGAACTCATGAGATGCTTGAGCCATAGCTCCAATAATACTAACACAAGTTCTGAGGTGAGAACGTTGAAAAGACTCTAACTCGCTGTCCTTTGAATTCCTTTTTTGACTATTAAGTGAGACTGAATGGGCTTTAATTTCTCCAATTAATTGTTTATATTGTGCTCTAAAGCCCTAAAGACCCTCTCTAGTCTAAAATTACCTTTTTCTGCCATTACCTTGCGCTGCCTGGCTTTTCCTTAAAGATACCATTGCATAGACAATCTCCTCAGGTAGATTTTTCTCACTCTACCAACTTCCTAAACCACAGGCTGTAAAACTCAGGCATGTGTTCTTTCTGTCCTATAAACCTACTCGTAGGCTCTTGGGCTCTTGTTTCTACCCTCTTGCCAAACTCCTCTCTTCCTAAGGCATGGTCTGTTCAGTCATCAACTACTATGTACTGTGCTGATTGACTGGCAGCTGCACCCTCTTCGCTGCTGTGCTTTCCACTCCATGTCCTTCCATGTCATCCGCTAGCTGCCTGATTGCTTCCCTCTGGGGTGTCAGACACCTTTATGCCAAACCGGATGCAGGAGGATGAAGTGAATGGAGCTTGGAGACCAATAGGTTCCACAGAGCTCCAGTCTGGCCAGAAATGCAGGAAATGTTACAGTTCTTAGAAGAGAAGCAAAGAGGTTTGGGCAGATGTGGGGATGGGGGTGGGGCTGGTAGCCAGGGTGCCAGGTCTCTTGTCAGCTACAGTGGCGGCAGCAGCAGCAGCAGCAGCAGTAGCAGCAGCTGCAGCTTGGCAGAGGGGGTAGAGCGAGCCTGGCCAAGAAGGGGTCCAGGATCTGGCAGTGAATGCTTCTGGAGAGAGAGCTCTTCTCCAAGTGTCACAGCTTAGTAAAGACAGCCACTCTCACTGAATCCTTGGTGAAATAATTTGTGTGTTTTCTTCCATGGGGGTAGAGACTATATAAATCTTGAGGGTAGATGTTTCACCATTGGCTGAGTTTGAGCTGTTAGTGCTGCTCTATTTGCATGGGGAAGGACATCAGGAGCTATGTCACGTGACTGACTGCCAATGGTCCTCTCAGTGGTTATGTGTTCCAGAACAGAGACAGTCAGGAAGCGCTCCACACCTGCCTTTCTCAAATCTCTGAGAGTCCCAAGGTCTGAACCCACTCAGCCTTACCAGCTCTTATGCCAGTCCGGTAGCATGGCCCATTTGCCCCACATTTCCAGACCCACCTGGCCCCATTAGAGCATCTAGTTATTTCAATGCTCTGCCATCTATTGGAACAGCCTATCAACTCCTCCAAATTTAAACCTATGTCTCTTCTTCCTTTCCCCACTTTTGCTTCCAACGCAGGGCCACTCTTGAAACCTCATTTCTCATAGATGGTTCACCTCAAAACTAAATGGAATCGCTTACTCTTGAGGTAGATCCTCTGCTAGGGCATGAGGCCTCTCCACACTCATCTACACATTGGCCGGCTAGTTCACATGCCCACCAGCTGGCTGGAAGGGCTGGATTTTGTGCACACTCTTATCATCAGTTGTTGTTACTTGTTTTCTTGATGACTTTCATTCTCATTTGGGTGAGATGGAATCTCAATGCCAATGTCTGGAATCATGGGTCCTAGACATTATAGGCACATAGAATTAGAAATGTATAGACAACAGTAAAGCCATTGGTGGAATAAACAGAACCAATGAGAGGAAGAAAAATGAAATGAATGAGTGTGCAGAATAATACACTCAAAATATGCCATACATATGCATTGAATACAGCTTTTGTAACCCTGTATAATTAATAACAACAACAACAACAACAACAACAACAAATCACATAACTCTGCTCTAGTTTCCATCATGTTGCTATAATAAAACACTAACCAAAAGCTGCTTGGAGGAAAAGGGAATTTTCTTTAGCTAGTACTTCCAGCTCACAGTCCACCAATGAGAAAAGTCAGGGTAGAAATTGTAGCAGAAACCACAGAGCAACATTACCTTTCTGGATCACTAAGGTTCATGAAAAACTTAGCTTTATTATACAGCCCAGGACTACCTGCCAAGGGACTGGTGACACCCACTGTCGGTTGAGCCTTCTTGCATCAATTAATGCTCAGGACAAGCCTCACAGACATGCCCACTGGCAGATCTGACCTGGGCAATCCCTCAATTGAGACTGCCTTCACAGATGAATCTAGGCTGTCAAGCTGACAAACAAACTAACTCAAACAGGCTCAAACACCAATATATTGTTCTCCTATAAAATCTTCTTTGTGTGAGTATTTTTGTTTTGTTTCTGAAACAGGCCCCGAATGCATTGTTCTAGCTGTCCTGGAACTCACTATGTAGACCAGGTTGGCCTCAAACTCACAGAGATTTCCCCCTGCCTCTGCCTCCTAAGTGCTGGGATTAAAGGCGTGTACCACTATGCCTGACTCAAAGCTTCTTTTTAATATTATGTTCAAGTCAAGCCCTGAAGTCTGGAGTCCACAATGCAATATTATTCCAAAAACATCAGGCAATGAATCTCTATTTTTCTCTTAATCTTCCCATCCCTGAGTTTATCCTCTCACATAGAACATTCTATCCTCTACCCTCTAAGGTTATTGGTGTGTGTGTGCTTCTGTGAATATATATTGAATTATTAAATTACTAGTGGGGTTTGCCCATTGAAATATCTTAAGTATTGTTGTACTTACTGACATTCAGCTTTGGTACTGCAAAACTGAGACATTTTATGCTTTAAAAGAAACAGGTTTTTCCTCCTTAAATTCCTTCTTTTATTTTTAAAATCTAAATGTCTTTGTAATGAAATACCCATGCCTGGTTTCTTTCCATCCTCTCTGCCTAGAATAGATTTTCCTTTCTCAATCTTCATGTGCAAGTTTGCGCAATGCTTTTCATTTAAATTCGTTTATTTTTTTCCTGTTCTCTCTGTAGCATACCTATTATTTATAGGCTATGCCTCTCGTGTATGTCATTTTCTCCTCTCAGTTCTTTCATCTTAGTTTTTCCCCCTTATCTTACAGGTTTTCTTCTCCCTCACATGCCTGCCTTTTCTGCAGCCTCAAATCACATTTTCATCCAGACACTGGTTGTTTTCTCTGCAGCCACTGGGTAGGGGGATGTCACCAAATGTCCTTCTAACTCTGCTGCTTTCAGGACCCTGACCCCCCCCCCCCCGCCCCTTGTTCCTTTGCTAATAAGTTCCTGCTTTTATTTGAAGAGGCAAGGTTTGCATGTGCCCAGAAGATGCTTGAACTTTCCTAAAAATAACTTCTGGGGCATTCAGGGTCTGGTTTACCAAAGAAGGCTTCTGGGTGGGGAGCCTCTATGCTGTGGCTAGAGGCTATTTTCTCCCATTTGCCTGCTGGTATCTAGTTGGTCTCTCTGAATGGATCTATCCACAGCACTGCCCACCCCTCACACACACACCTCTTGCCAACATGCAACAGGCTTAGCGTTTGTTATATTTCTTGGGTCATAAGTGGCTGTTAATGATGCACCTTTTCTTGTCAATTCAATTCATAAATTCTAGCTGAATTTGGCCCAATGAACAGAGGAAAGTCTTAGAACATCTAAAAGGAAATCACAGCCATAGTGAGCTCTGAGTATAGCCTCTGTCTCTACTTCTCCTTCTCATCTGTGTACAGACATTTTATATCTGGGGACAGAGAGAAAAAGAGATTCTGTCTCCTAAGACAGAGTCCTCTGATTCTTTCGTCTGTATTTTCATAGCAGTTGCCACCTCCTTTTAAAAGAATATTTTATTCATTATTATTATTATTACTATAATCATCATCGTTAGTGTATGTGTGTCTATGTTTGTGTATGTGTGTGTGTGTATGTGTGTATATGTATGTGTCTCTGTGTGTGTCTGTGTTTATGTATATGTATATAAGTGTGTGTATGTATGTGCTTATGTGGATGTGGATGTGTATACATGTCTGCATGTGCATTTATGTATGTGTGTGTCTGTGTTTATGTGTGTGTGTACATGTATGCATGTGCATGCATGTATGAAGGTCAGAGAACAACTCTCCAGAGTCACTTCTCTCTCTTCACTCTGGTACCAGGAGATGTAGCTCCAGTGTCCAATCCGGACACAACTGAGCTGTCAAACCAACCCAGCAGCTGTTACGTAAAGACTCTCAGAAATGAAAGACTCGCTAAATATGGGCAGATCACATCCATTTCTACATGTGGAACAAAAATTCAGCACTGCTTTACTAAACTCTAGGCTCTCTACCTTGTTGCCTTCTCAAATATGTTAAAAAGCTGTCAGTTTTTTGTCTAGAAAGAAACAGACATGCCTCCTTTTATCTCTTGAAAATAATATGGTGCATGAATGAGAGGAGGAGAGAAAAGTCTGTGGTATTCATGCTCTCACAGAAGAACTCCCTTATTGTATCTACAGTGATAATAAAGATGAGCTCATTGTCCTTTTCATTCTTCCTGACAGATAAACTTATAAATAAAAAAAAAGTCTTGTCTTTGAGACTCAGATTCTTAGCTTGTCTGCACTAACTTTATAAAGGAAAAAACAGATTTAAAATATCAAATCTTAAATTTCTGAACTATCTTCAAAACCTTTTGTTGTGTTTTCAGAATACCAATACAAGCTCTATTCTGTGAAGGAAGCCATCATGCCTCTTGCCAGCATGTTACTAAGTGAGCAGACCTTCCCTTAACTGGAAGAGAAGGCCAAGACCATGAGTGTCTCCAGGGGCACAGCCTGCTTCCCACAAATGCAGTATAATGTCATCTTGTTCCTCAGTTCCTTGCTCTAGAGACTGTAGGTCACAACTTTGCAAGACAAAGGCCGAAGGGGCTACCCATCTGCACAACAAACCAGCTTTCCTCACAAAACAGGAAAGATAAGCTGTTCACAGAATTAGTCCTAAGAAATCTGTGGGCATTTTTTCCTTCTTTTATTTCTCGTTTTATTGACTAACATTGGAAACATGTGCTAACTAGAAGGGCAGCCCTGTAGGAAGACCAGCAGTTTCAATTAACCTGGATCTCCAAGACCTCTCAGACACTGAACCACCAACCAGGCAGCATACACAAGCTGATATGAGGCCCCTAATACATACAGAGGATTGCCAGGTCTGGGTTCAGTCAGAGAAAATGCACCTAACCCTCAAGAGGCTGGAGGTCCCAGGGAGTAGGGAGGTCTGGTGGGGTGGGGGTGGGGACATCCTCGTGGAGACAGGAGTGCAGAGAGGAGGTATGGGATGTGGAACAATCCGGAGGATGGAGCAGGAGGGGAATAAAATTTGGAGTATAAAAAAATAAATAAATGATTAAATCAATCAATAAAAAGAAATTATTCATTCCTCATTTGAGTCCAAAGAGTAAAAATGGTAGCTAAAAAGATTTGTGAAGGGATAGAAAGATGGCGTGGTGATTAAGAGAACATACTGTTTTTCCAGAGGATCTGAGTTTAGTTCTCAGCATGCACAATGTGTCTCATGACCACCCATAATGCCAGCTTCAGGGGATCTGATGCCCTTCCTCTTCTGACCTCTTCATGCACCTGCATGTATGTGCACATCTTCACAGACAGATATACATGCATAGATACATAATTAAAATTCAAACAGGAAAATTAAATAATTAAATAAATAAATAATACAATATGTGTGAGTTAATATATATTATATACCATTGGTATAAAACAAATACCAATATTATTTGATGAATTTAAACTCTGGGTTTGAAATGGCAGACATAATAACATTAAAGAGTAATAGAGAGTTTAATATATAGTGACTAAGACTTTTTGAGAATAAAGGTGAGTGTCAACTGGTTTTCTAGGTTCCAAGGCGTAATGTGGACACCGGTGAGTTCTCTGTCTCAAAGAACAAGTGTTTCTGTAAGGATTTGTTACACCTTATTTCTTTTCTACCTCCTCTTCTCCTCCATAATTGACTAGAAAGAGTAGCATCTGTTGCCAACAAATTTGAGTAAAACCTCACCACTCATAGCTGTAGTACTTTGAGCAAGCCACCTAAACCTTCAGCTGAAATTCTTTGCCTATGAATGTAAGTAAACATTGGACCATAAAGGGTCCATGGTTCTATCCTCCCTACATCCTAGGTTCAGCCTTAAATGTAAGCTTTGCCTTAAGAGAAGCCCCGAGGCTTATCAGAGATTGCATTCCATGTGTATTCTTCTGTGATTGGGTTACCTCATTTAGGATGATATTTTCCAGATCAAATCATTTGCCTAAAAATTTTGTAAATTCATTGTTTCTAATTGCTGAGTAGTATGCAATCTCTGATAAGTGGATATTAATTAGCCCAGAAGCTCTGAATACCGAAGGCACAAATCGTATAACAAATGACTCCCATGAAAAAGTATGGAGAGGGTCCTGATCCAGGAAAGGATTGATCTAGCGTTGGAGGGGAATATAAGGACAGAGAAAAAGGAGGGAGGTGATTGGAGAATGGGTGGAGAGAAGAAGGTTTATGGGACATATGGGGAGGGGAGATCTGGGAAAGGGGAAATCATTTGGAATATAAACAAAGAATATAGAAAATAAAAGTATTTAAAAAAAGGAAAATAAACTTTGTTATTCAAAGTAAAAAAAAATAATAAAAAAGTTTGGCACTATTCTCACTGACAGTTGTTGATCTTCTAAGACCTTGGTTAATTCTTTGAAGAGGGTTGTTATGAAAGAGTGAACCTGAGCCCCCAATGCTCTCAGGCTTCTGTTCTCACCACATGGTCACTCACTCTCACACGGTTTCCCACCTGGACGCCATCTTCATGAGGCCAGCATAGATGCTGCTGTTGTCATGACCCCTGACCCTCCAGAACAGTGGTTTTATTTACTTTATAAGGAAATCTCTTCTTTTTTTAAGTATCCAGCCTTGGGGGTTTCACTAGAGGAACAGACAATGGACTTATATAATTGCTGTGCTTATGAAATCAAAATGGGTGTATTATGCAAAGTTTCTCGGCCCATCCTATGAACAAGCGTGTGATGATGTCCTTTGTGTCAGTTTTCTCTGAACTGAAACAACCCCTCCCAGAAGGAGGGGGAGACTCATGACACTCAAGGAGTAAATAAGCTTCACTTGTCTCAGAAAGCTTAAACTTGCAGGGTGTCAGGAGACCCCTCCCCAGGGTGACAGAAGCCCGAGGAGCTGCTGTAGGAGGGGGCTCTGGTCAACTGAGCTGCCCAGGGGTGTTTACGGCCAGCCACACTGAGAGCTCCAGACAAACAGCTTTCCTGAGCTGTCACCTATGCAGGTGCAGGGGTGGGCTTTGGTGATGCAACTGCTGTTGTGTTGCAATGATGTTTTTGTATACTGTTTGAAGATGTGTCTCTGTCCTTCCTTGCTGCCTTAGGCACCTTCTGATTGGTTAAAATAAAAAGTCTATGGCCTATAGCAAAATGCAGAATAATAAGGTGGGACTTTCAGACAGAGAGAGGAACTCTGGGAAAAGGAGTCAGACATGATACTGGGGAGAGGGAACTAACCACGTGTCAGAACTTGAACAGATGTTAACACAATAATTGAGTTACTAGATTAAGGCCTATGTATTTATTAATAAATATAATATAAGCCTCCATGTCATAATTTGGGTACTGGAGTAGGCATAGAAAAGTCCATATGGTTATGGTTTTGGGTCATCCCTGCTTCTGCAAGTAACCCCTCACCTATATTCTCATAAGTAGCTCCAAATTAAAAAAAATAAAAAAAAAAAATAAAAAAAAAAACACCTCATTGGGCCACTAAGTAGGACTTTGGTGAATTCATTACTATAATCTAGTGTGTGTGTGTGTGTGTGTGTGTGTGTGTGTGTGTGTGTGTGTGTCTCCCTATGAAAAACCTTTCTCAAATACCTAGTAAGTGTCTCAAATTAATAACGGTTCTTTTCTCTTTAATCATATAGAGACTTGAGTAAATGAATCTTACAATGCATTTAACAAAAATTTAAAATCCCTATTATGTAGTAGGACTGTTCTTCTAAGCTCATGAGAGCCATACTCTGGGGTGACAAACGTGCATAAGTAGCAAATGCACTCATTTTATAGCAGTGCTCAGGCTAGATCTTACTTGGAGGAGGGAAGAGAAGGCTCCCCAGGGACCATCGGGGTGAAGTGCTTCAGTCCGTATGGACACCATGGTGGCTGCATAAGATAAAGTGACAAAAGATAAAGTGGGGAAATAGGACAGTAAAGGTCATGAAATTAGATTTCACACACACACACACACACACACACACACACACACACACACACACGCATTTTAAGGCATTTAAACACTGCAGTAAGGAGAGATTGACATCGTGTGTACTAAGAAGATGAATATATGGGCTTAGCATCTGTTTTCTCTTCTACTCGAGAGAGCTAAGCCAAATCACGTTTCTCTAAGCTTCCACCAGGCCTTAGATAAATGGGTGAACAATTCTAATATCACTCAGTCTTGGGAAATCTAAAAAATTCTAAATCTCTAAAGAAGTGAATGAAAAGAGAGGTGAATATTCTAAGGTAGGTGGCAAAGAGTATGAAGCCAGATTTTTCTTGCATTTCTCTGCCTTTTCTCCCTTATCAATCTTGTTTTGCCACCCAGAAGTGTGAATAAGAAATGCTGGAGCTTTATTGATTCCAATTTAAAGGCCATGTCTTTTTTGGAAAAGGCAATGTAATTGTCACTTTTGCTGTTTTCTTTCTATTTATCACAACTCAAAAGCTCTTGGAGAGTTGGGAGAGTATGAAGAGGCCTGTGATTTTAGTCTTAATCCTCAGCATCGCACACGAGGAAAAACTGAAGAGAAAGACAGAGAAGCAATTTGCCATCTTCTGAAATGATTCTCCTTGATTTCTCTTTAAGGCTGTTTTCTAGTTTGATTCCTCTTGCTGTGAAAAACACACCTTGACCAAAAGCAAACCTGGAGGATGACATTTACTTGGCTTACACTTCCAAGTCATGGTCCATCACTGAGAAAGTAGTAGGGAATCATGGAGGAATGCTGCCTGCTGGCCTATGTACTGAACCTCTCTCTCTCTCTCTCTCTCTCTCTCTCTCTCTCTCTCTCTCTCTCACTCTCACTCTCACTCTCTCTCTCTCTCTCTCTAGATATAGATATAGATAGATGTAGATAGAGATAGAGATAGATATAGATGATATAGATAGATAGATTAGATATAGATAGATATAGATATAGATAGATAGAGATAGAGATAGAGATAGAGATAGAGATAGAGATAGAGATAGAGATAGAGATAGAGATAGAGATAGAGATAGAGATAGAGATAGAGATAGATAGACAGAGATAAAGAGATTTATAAGATTATATCCTGGCTAAGGATCCTGATTGCTAGAGAAAACATACTATATCACTTTACTCTCAAGACTTGGCCTAGAGATATGCCTCAGGCCAATCGATTAAGATAATCGATCTTTCAATTGAGACTCCTTTCTCAGATTGCCTAAGAAAGAAGTGCACAATCTTATATTGTGTACTTCTGAAAATCTAACTCTCATCTCACATCAATACAACTCTGTCCCATGATGTGCTGAACACATAGCTCCAAAGGTTTAAAAATAGTCAGTGAAGGCTAGGAGGAGAGTTCAGCAGCAGAGCTCTCACCCTGTAAGCACAAAGGTCTGGGTTTAGTGCCCAGAACCAGTGCAAATAGCTGGGTGTTGTGGCAATATATTTGTCATCTCAGCACTGGCAAGGCAGAGAAAAGAAGATTCACACGACTTGCTTGCCAACCAGCCCAGCCTCCTTGGCAAGTTCGAGGCCTGGGAGAGAGCCCATTTTAAAATCCAAGTGGCTAGCACCTTAGTAACATCTCCGGCTGTCTTGTGACCTCCACACATATATGTGTCTGCATAGACACGTACAAGGTAACATTCCAGGTTTCCCTTCTACCAAAACAATAAGCTTAATTTGAGTGTACTTTTTCACTGTTTTGTAATAACACTTCTGAGAAAAGGTTTTGATTGATTTTGTGTGAGTTAGAACAGACAAAGTTATACTCCAGTGTCCAATGTCCCAAACCTTTATGGTTTAATTCAGATGTCGGCAGCTCTCCTGCATAGCTTCCAGGCCACTGGTACAGTAAAATAATTTCATTTTCATTCCTACAGAGAGGCAGAGAGAGCCTTTCATGAAGATGAAGAGCTCCTTGTTTGCTTGTTTGTTTTAAATGACCCTAAAAGTACCAAGACAGGAAGAGAATATGATGATTAATATTGCTGGTCAATGTAACAGAATCTAGAATTGTCTTGGAGAAAAGCCTCCAGCTATGCCTATAAGAGATTGTACAAGTTAAGCTAAGTGAAGTGGGAAAACACATCTCAACTATGGACTGCAGCATTCCACGGGCTAGCATTTTACAGTAAGTAAAGAGAGAATGTGATAGAAGCTAAATTCCTACTGTTGAAGACATCTTATATTTCAGACTCAGGTCCCAGAGGACCCTGAGCTGCATCTGACCTGAAAGCCTCTCTACCTGAGAACAAGCCTTCATGATAGCAGAAGGCACCATGGAAGCTTCTTAAAGAGAACCCACCAGTAGTTCTGTCTAGCTCGGTGCCTATGAACCACAGCGATGACCAGCATAGCACAATAACCTAGGGCTGCAGCAGTGGTACGCATCCCATAGAGGTAACCAATAGTTTCATAACTGGGCTTAAAAAATCTGATCAGACTGCTCAAAAGGAAGGGAAACAGGGAGGAAATGTTCAACTCAGTCTTTAAATTTCAGAAGGAACTTTATTGCTAAGCTTCATAATCCCAGAAGTCCCAGTTGTCTAGAATAATAGCACACAAGCAAAAGTTTTCAAGAAGTTCTCTGAAAAGTAGAGTAAGTCACAAAATATATCAGTATAAAGTTATGCATGAAAAATAGTCATATTCTTCCTTAGACTCCACATGTTTTCTCCTTTCATCTAGTTCTGGTAAATGTTATTCATGGACTCTTAGACAACGTGCCCATTTACCAGCCACCTCCTTACTGGACATAGGCGCAATAGTCACCTATATTTCCTTCCACGCTAACAGGACATGGGTTAAATTAAGTCAGTCAGTGTATTGTGCCTTTTTCTCTGACCATAGGGACACTTGGGAAACCATGAGTCACAATTTTAATCAGTGATTCAGTAGGAAACTCCTGATGGAGGCTTCAGGCAAAGGCTTCCTGTGGTGCTGTAGGAGCCATCCTGACCAATTAGCCTCTCCTGACAGTTCAGAGAGAATGTGGGAGTTCTGGGAAGTTTATTCCTCCCTGCTGCTTCCATGAGTCATCCTGAGACAGCCCTGAGAGGGACAGAGCTGAAGGCCTGCAGAGAGCTCACCTACAGCACAGCTCCCTCCATCAGACAAACCATGGATTTCCATTTTAATTCATTAAGCGCATCTCTTTGTTTTGTTTGGGCTTGGGTTTTGATTTGATTTCTTTTCCAGTCTTGTTTATCATTTGGAACCATAGTTTCTTAAGAGTGACAATATTGCATGCAAAACTGGGGAGAACATAAGAAAACGGTAATCCAGCCAGTCCAGGGAGAGGTGCCAAGCCGCACATGAAGCTTAGCTGAGAGCTTTACAGAGCTAAGAGAATGACAACCAGAAGTATCTTGGGACCCCAGGGGACCTCGGGTGAGACTCCAAGCTCTGCCATGTCTCCCTGAACAGTCAAATTTAACTCTAGGGGAATTTAAATCTAAACCTATAGAAGTAGGGCATTGTATTGCACAGTTTCAAAGGTCCTGGGCTGGCTTTTCATTACCTGAGTCTATTCACAGTAGAAGGGAGTATAATAATTCAAAAGGACCATACAGAATAAGGCTAAGTATTCACCAAGTATTTGTCCATCTGCTCACAATGCATGCATTGATGCTAGGACTGTACTTGCTAGGAAGTCACAAGTAAAGTTCAAAGCTAATCCACAGCTTCTGTTGATGATCATAACGTAGTTTAGAAAGTCTTTCACATAAGTTATTTCAAAATTAAAAGCTGAAGCCAGAAGTTGCAGACACCTGTGCTTTAAGAGAGGTGTGAGGGTTGTAATAAAAAAGATAGGAAAAAATGTAAAATGCAGATTAAAGTAGTCAAGTGACCATCACCATTTCTGAACTATCACAACAGATAGCAAGGACCAGTGGCTGGTGGTGACTTCCAGGAGATGTAGCAAAGAGGGAGAAGAGTTTGGTAGGTGCCCACCACAGCTCCTGATTAGTTCAGGAGACAATTCACTCCAGTAGCTATAAAGACCAATAATCCCAATATCAGCCTCAATAGTGACTGCATGACAAGTCACCCTAACAACACAGGGGCTTACTTTTGTCCATCAGATAAATATGTAGGTCACCTGTATATGTGAACTATGTGTGCGTATGAACTGTGCATGGACTATATGTGTGAATTGTGTTAGTAAACTGTGTATGTGAACTCTGTGAGTACGTGTGTTGTATGTGTTGAGGGAATATATTTGGGAGACTGGCAACATATGTACTTATCAATCAAGTTCCAGTTATCTTTATGAGAAAATCTAACTGCCTGAAACCAGCCAGTTCTGCTGGACCAGCTACTGAGCAGTTTTTCCTGCCTCTCCCTCCCCAGAGTTGAAAACATAAGCATTCACCACCACAGATTGTTTTTTTCATAGTTGCTTGAGTTAGAACTCAAGTCCCCATGTTTATATGGCAAGTACTGGCCTTGATAGCTCAAATATGTTTTAGTAAAAATTTAAGTATTTCCTTTATAATGAAGAAAATAATTCTCAAATATGTGTAGGCTCATGAGTCCTGATGTTTAAATAATTTCCTCTGAAGGTTAATATGCAATGTGGTCTTATCTACAGTGGTAGTGGTGGTGGTGTGTGTGTATATGGTGGGGGTGGGGTGATGCCTATGCACCCCTGTCAGGCTGTTTGCCTCTTCTCTCCAAGATATGCCCAGAGAAAACACTTCAGAGGCCCTTTGAAAGTCCTTGTTCCTTACATACAGTTTCCGCCATTCTGGATGGCTCTGCAGAGAGGCAAGAGCTTGAATAATTTCTTTGTATGTGCCTTTCTTCTAAGAGTCTAAGGCAGTCCAAGTTACAAGGCAAAAAAAAAGAAAGAGGAACAAGGCAATAAAAAGCCCTAAAAAAAATCACTCTGCTGGCTTATCAACACTATAGGGAACATTACAAACAAGGAGAACATGTGCTGAAAACAAACACAAGCCCCCCTCCCACACCCTCCCCACTTCACTCCTGGCTGTTCATTACAACCTAGGAAGGAAGGTCCTTACCCAGCATGACTAAGTAAGGTTTTAGGGCAGGGGTGGAAGGAGACCCTAGAATGTTGATGGTGGTGGTAGTGGTGCAGGGGCAGAAGGAGACCCTAGAATGTTGTTGTTGTTGTTGTTGTTGGTGGTGGTGGTGGTGGTGGTGGTGGTGGTATTAAACTGTAGGTGAATTGATCCTCTGTTAGCTTTAGTCTACTGGTACAGGCTTTCCCCCAAGACCTTTGCACCTTAACAGCAAGAGATTGTTCAAAATCCCAAAAGCCATGACTAGAAAGAAAGGAATCAGTGCTGTAACACTACTGAGTTCCACCATTTTTAATGTTTACTTTTAAAATGTGAGTATGTGTGTGTGAGAAAGAGAGAGAAAGAGAGAGATTGATATATATATATATATATATATATATATATATATATATATATATATATATATATATATATAGAGAGAGAGAGAGAGAGAGAGAGAGAGAAATGTGTACCCATTGGATGCTGAAGACTGAATTCTGGTCCTCTGCAGGAGTGACAAGTCTTTATCTCATGGAGTCAGCCTCACTACAAGATTTTAAGAAAATTTGCTGTTCCCTAGAAATATTGCAAGTAAAGTGATACTTACTAATGTAAGCCAGATCCACTTCACTTGATGCAAAGGAAGAAATGCTGGACTGTATTTAACAGCACTTCCAGACAGCTTTCATTGTAGGTGTGTCATTCACCTTCATATCCCAAACATCCAGGTCTCTTCTGCTACCCTGGTCCACTTTACATCTGTTTATAGGCTGGCTTTCTCATGCTCCCATGACGGTGAGGACAGACCTGACAACTACACTTGCTAGTTTATCTATGTTACCTTCAGCTACTGAGCACTAGCTGCAGATTAAGTTTTATATGTCTTTTGGGAACATCTTGTTTGTTTAAAGGGACCATGGATTAATATTAGAAACATAAGATCATTTTTCTCAAAGGACAATATTTACGGGGGTAAAAATCTTAATTTTATGGAAGACAGAACTCATCTAAATTTAAAATTACATATTATACAAAAAATATACTAGAAGAAAACAGAACAAATATAAATCATAGCTATCTCTTAGGTTGGTTATAAGTGAGTTTAATTTTCTAATTCACACTTTCTTTTGTACTGCCTAAATGTTGAACACTGTTTTTTCTAAAATATTAAATAATAATAAGTGAATACATTATACAAAAGAACTAACGAAAACACTATTGGCTTTAGATCACTCTCTAATACACGTGATTTAGTTTGGTAACAAATACTTTCATTCGTACATGAAACCTAAAATGTTAATTTTAAAGAAGTAAAGAATTAATAGTAGTTATCAGAGCCTAGGAAGAAAAATCGTTAAAGAAAGGTGAAGAATGTGGTTAACGGGCTCAAGAGGAAGAATTTCCCATGTTCTGAGGAATAATAAAATAAACATTGTTGATAACTACTGAAGCATTTCAAAACAGCTGGGTAGAGAGGATTTTTACGTTTCTAAGGCAAAGAAATGATAAGCCTGGGAGGAAACTTATGGATACAGCACTTATCCTGACCTAAGGTCACACATTGTATACAAACTTTTAGGGTGTGCATGAGCATGAGTGTGTGTGTGTGTGTGTGTGTGTGTGTGTGTGTGGTGTGTGTGTGTGTATGAGTGTTTTGCCTACATGTATTTATGTGCAATATGTAAGTTCCTGGTGCCTTCAGAAGACAAAAGACATCACCAAATCTCTCAGGACTTGAATTGTGAAGAGTTATAAGCAATAAAATAGGTGCTAGGAACTGAACCTAATCCCTGTGCAACCTGCTCTTTTAACCTCTGAGCCATCTCTCCGACCCCCATACACCTCCTTTAAGATGCCATATTATACCTCTCAGAAAGAGGCAATCATAGTAGGTCAACTAAAAACAAAAGTGCATACTTTTAAATATTAATTTTTAAATCTCTGAATAATTCTAGTCTCCACAGATGCTGATAAGGTTACTAGATTATCTATCACATATTTTCCACTCCAAAATATCTTTTGCTGGACTGGAGAGAGGGCCCCATGGATAAGAGTGCTTACTTAGCAAGTAAGTCTATCTAAATTTCTAAATTTGGAGGCCTAGTGCCCATGTGAAAAAGCCAGGCATAGCCCAGTGCCATGGAGAAAGAAGACAGGAGGATGACTGGGGCTCACTGGCAGCCAAACTATATCAGTCTTCAGTGAGAGATCCTGTCTCAAGAGCATCATGCAGAGAGTGACTGAGCAGGACACCTGACCTCCTCCTCTGGCCTCTGTACCTGTACTGAAGTACACACACACACACACACACAAATGAATACCAGGCAGGTGCACACATACACACCCTTCATTCCCCTTTCTGAGACAGCATTCTTTTTTTCTGTAACAAAGTATCAATTTGTATAAAAATAGGTATATCAAGACAATAGTTTTCCAAGTGCTATCCATTTTAAATATCACTGATGGTCTACACCCATGAGGGACTAGACTCAGTTCTCCTGTTCATACTAAACCAGCACATTCTCAATTTTCTTGGACAAATGGAATCACATTCACACATGCTGCTGTGTACTTTAAACCTTCCCCAGGTTACTAATAACAACAAACATAATGGAGAAGCAAAGGAAATGGTCCATAGACTATTATTTAAAGAACAATGATAAAGTTTTTAAAAATATCTATTCAATTAAGTATATTTTCTGGATTCTTTTAACCCTCAGTCAGTTGAACCAACAAACATGGAAGGCTGAGTGTAGATGTTTAACTGGTCCAATGTTTCCCCACTAATCAGGACCCTTTAGGCTCTCCAGATAATATATGGGAGAAGGCTGAGGGTGTGGCTCAGAGCCAGCGAGCTTGCCTATCACAAAGAAGCTCTGGGTTCAATCCTCAGAACCAACAGATTTTTAAAGAGGAATGTCCAAACTAACAATTAGAACCAAATGGATTCCCCTGGCCTTGTGATTCCTTCTAGAATTATATGAGCAATGAATCTTATGGTTGTATGCATAAGATTGAGTCCATCAATACTTCATCATGGATGAGGGAGGGTACAGGAGGTCACACCCCTTCAAGAAGGACCATTGGCAGTTAATTAATGTTGGGGGAGGGGTGTCACTCTCTTCAGTAGTGTAGCCACAGATTGTTTGCCCTAGTTCAACTGAAAAATGTCACACCCATGCTCAAGTAAGAAACTCAACAATAAGCTCAGTGGTCCACACACAAAAGGAAGACAAGAAGGTAGGAGGGAGGTACACTGAGCATGAGGACGCCAACAGGACTGTATAGGAGATGAGAGAGAGGAAAGAAGTAAAGATGACTGAAATCCGTGATATAAATGTATGAAACTGTCAAAAGTTTTAAAGTGGAGGAAAAAGAATTTATACTATTCCCCACTTTCAGAAGCCAACAGGCACGTGCAATTTCAAAATGACATCTTATTTGAAGAATCTTTGGGATAATGCTCCCAAAGTTATGAAATTCTGGTGTCAGGTGTGTTGGATGTATCTGTGCCTCAGTAATAAGGGATTATCACACTTGTCAACCTTCTTTCTTAGTGTGGCACTCATCAGAGCAGTGCCTGCCTCTTCTCGTCAAGGCAACTCCAATTCACCCAAGAAGGAATGGCACATACAAAATACCTCCTTGTCTTTTAAAGATTTATTTTCTTTATTTTTGTGTATGTGTGTTTGTCCCCATGTGAGTTTCTATGCACAGTGTGCATGCAGTGCCCCTAGCCCCTCTCCCTCCCCCTCCCCCACTCCTACGGGGATGTTCCCCCACCCACCCACTCCTACCTCCCTGCCCAATGAATTCCCCTACACTGGGGCATCAAGCCTTCACAGAGCAAGGGCCTCTCCTCCGATTGATGTCCAACAAGGCCATCCTCTGCTACATATGCAGCTAGAGCCATGGGTCCAAACAACCCCTTCAGCTCCTTCAGTTCTTTCCCTAACTACTCCATCAGGGACCCCATGGTGGGGGGTCCTATGCTCAGTCCAAGGGTTGGCTGCAAGCATCTGCCTCTGTATTTTTCAGGCTCTGGCAGAGCCTCTCAGGAGACAGCTGTATCACGTTCCTTTCAGCATGCACTTGTTGGCATCCACAATAGTGTCTGGGTTTGATAACTGTATATGGGATGGATTCCCAGGTGGGGCAGCCTTTGGATGGCCTATCCTTCAGTCTCTGCTCCACACTTTGTCTCCACATTTGCTCCTGTGAGTAGTTTGTTCCCCTTTCTAAGAAGGACTGAAGACCCCACACTTTGGTCTTCCTTCTTGAGCTTCATGTGATCTGTGAATTATATCTTCAGTATTCTGAGCATTTGGGCTAATATCCACTTCTCAGTGAGTACATACCCTGTGTGTTCTTTTGTGATTGGGTTACCTTACTCAGGATGATATTTTCTACTTCCATTCATTTGCCTAAGAATTTTGTGACTACTTTAATAGCTGAATAGTATTCCGTTGGGTAAATGTACCACATTTTCTGTATCTATCCCTATGTTGAAGGACATCTGGATTCTTTCCAGCTTCTGGCTATTATAAATAAGGCTGCTATGAACATAGTGGAACATGTGTCCTTGTTATATGTTGGAGAATTTTGGGGGGGTATGTGCCTAGGAGTAGTATATCTGGGTCCTCAGGTAATACTATGTCCAGTTTTCTGAGGAACAGCCAGACTGGTTTCCAGAGTGATTTTACCAGCATGCAATCCCACCAACAATGGAGGAGTATTCCTCTTTCTCCACATCCTCACCAGCATCTGCTGTCACCTGAGTTTTTTATCTTAGCCATTCTGACTGGTGTGAGGTAGAATCTCAGGGTTGTTTTTATTTGCATTTCCCTGATGTTGAAGGATATGAACATTTCTTTAGGTGCTTCTCAGCCATCCAGTATTCTTCAGTTGAGAATTATTTATTTAGATCTGTACCCCCCATTTTAATAGGGTTACTTGATTCTCTGGCGTCTAACTTCTTGAGTACTTTGTATATATTGGATATTAGACCTCTATGAGATGTAGGATTGGTAAAGATCTTTTCCCAATCTATTGGTTACTATTTTGTCCTATTAACAGTGTCCTTTGCTTTACAAAAGCTTTGAAATTTTATGAGGTCCCATTTATTAATCAAGTTTAGGAGTTCTCTGGTACAATTTTTGGGGTCTCTTAAGTATACTATCATATCATCTGCAAATAGTGATACTTTGACTTCTTCCTTTCCAATTTGCATCCCTGTTACCTCCTTTTGTTGTCTAATTGCTAGAACTTCAAGTACAACAGCAAACAGATAGGAGAGAGTGGTCAAAGAATCTCTTTGATGCTTTTAAATTTATAAATGAAATTTATAAATTTATAAATGAAAGCATTTCATTTCAGAGTGTACTTACAGTTTTAGAGCATTAATCTATGATAGTCATGGCAGGAAGCAGCCAGGTATGGTGGCTGGAGCAGTAGCTGAGAGCTTTAAACCCTAATCCAGAGGCCACAGTCAAAGGCAGAGACACTGGGCCTGGGTTGGGCTTCTGTAACCTCAAGACTCACCAGCAGTGACTCACCCAATTCAACAAGGCTGTTCCTCCTAATCCTTCTCAAATAGTTCTACTCTCAGTATGAAGTATTCAAATATATGAGCCTAAGGGGAACATTCTCATTCACATCACCACAGCTGTCTAGCATAGACATTATCCCTCACCTAAGGAGTATTAACCCTGAATGGTAGAATTAGATTGTCTCATCAATATTCCACTGTCTACACACTGGTGGGCCTTTTAGCTCAGTGCCCTGTAGGTCATGATGCATTAATTTTCTTCTCCCTCCAATTATCAAAGAAGAGACTGTAGTTACAAGTCAGCTTTTTGTTAACACTCACTCCTGTGGCTCTAGATCCAAAAGTAGTATCAGTTCCATGGCAAATGTGGGAGCTGCATGAATTAGTGACCACTACCCATTCTCTTTTGGATTTTAGCATTTCTATCTCATTGAAATTAGCATTAGTGTTGTGAAGCTTTTCCTGTGTAGGTGTGAACAAACATCTTATCCCACCAGATATGGCACCAACACACACACACACACACACACACACACACACACACACTGATTTCATTCTAGTTTAGCTAATGAACTAATGGGGTTTATTAAGTACAGGAGAAGTCACGACTCTGTGGTAACTCCATTACTGAAAAGACTAACCAGCATAGGTGAACACTCTGCAAGCTTTGTCCCCTGGATTTCCTTGTCCTACCACATAACACTTACTTACTGTGCATACACCACTGACTAAGGGCCTTGTGAGTCTTGTAAACTTCATTTGTTCCCTAAACTTTGTGAATTTCTTTATCATTGTGATGTGATTCTGATAATCTTCCCTCATCTCTCTAGGAGGCACTATTTTAGTTCAGAAGAAACACCACACGCACACACATACAGACACACAGAGAGAGAGAGAGAGAGAGAGAGAGATCACAGATGGAAAACTTATTGCCACTGACTTGAGACAGCTTCTAGGCTGTTACCAAATATGGAGATGTACTTGCCAGTTTCATCCATCTTTCTGTCCTTTTTTTTTCTTCCTCCTCTGATTAGCAGCATATGAACCAAAAAAAAAAAAAAAAAAAAAAACCAAAAAACAAAAAACAAAAAACAAAAAACAACAACAACAACAAAAAAAAACTCCCAAGTTACATGGATTTTATAAAACAGATAAACAAGAATAATTGTCTTCCCCTTGTGATACACAATAGCAGTCACCAGCCACAAGCTGAACCTTGATCATAAAGACTTCTTGGTAATGAGGATGGTATCTTAGTCACTGTTCTATATCTGTAAAGAGACACCATGACCATAGCAACTCTTATAAAGGGAATTGCTTTAATTGGGGCTTGTGTACAGTTTCAGAAGCTTAGTCCATTATCATTATGGTGGGGAATGAGGCAACAGGCACGGCAAGCATAGTGCTTGCTGGTGGTGTAGTTTAGAGCTACAACCTGATCTGCAAGCAGGAAGAGTGACCCTGGGCCTGGCTAGGACTTTTGCAATCTCAAAACCCACCCTTAGTGACACACTTCTTCCAACAAGGCCACATATAGTCCATCTAATCCAACCATACCTACCTGTTAATCCTTCTAATCCTTTCAAATAGTACCACTCCCTGCTGACTACAAATTCAAATATATGAGTCTGGGGGAGGCATTTTTACTCAAACTGCCACAGATGGCTATAGGAAGTGAAGAGATGAGCACCAAAAAGTAAGAGCCTTGACTAGTGAAACTAGGAGGGCATGATGCACCTCAGAGGGTGGGTGTCACTTTATACTAATTCCTGATTAAAATATCAGGAAAAGGAAGTGGGAGAAGATTCTAGATCCCGCTGCCTTTTAGCACAGCTTGCTTTGGTCATGTACAAATTGCTTTGCTTTAGCATTGGGCTGCTGCCTCACTAATACTTTATTATCGGTTAGCAGGGAGTTATTTTTAACTCCAGCTCCATTCAGGAGCTTCTCATTTATACCAGGCTTTGCAAAATACAATTCCAGGGAAGGAACTGTGGATGCTGAGGGATGAGCAAATGTTAGCTAATGAATAAAGCTGCTGTTAAATTCTCTCATTATCAGTTGGATTCTTTTTTCAGGTGTCTAAAGAAATCTCCACAGCAGAGTCTAACCACAAATACAAGAGTGCTTCTTTGGGGGATTTTTTTTTCAAAAATTTCCTTATGAAACAATTAATTTAAACAAAGCCTTGTTGAAATGCCTTGTTGAAATGGTATTAAAGAAAATTGTAAATGAGAGTCACCTTTTATATATACTCCAAAGTCGACTGCACATCAGAATGTATTAAAGTATGAGTGACCCTGTTTCCTCTGAAACCCTAGCCCTCATCATAAATGAAATGCCAAATGTAAGCATTCTCTCCATCTTAGCATGATTCCAGGAAATTAAACCAATCATCTGCAGTCAAATCAGCTTAAACAGCTCAACTTGCTTTACAAAGAATGTTAATTTACAGCAGCCAATCCTGATAAAGGTCAAAAACACTTCTTCCTTTATGCTGTAGAAGCTGTTTCATGACTCCTGTGAACTGAAAACTTACTATTATGAGGTGTGTGTATGTGTGTGTATGTGTCTGTGTGTATGTGTGTGCATAAGTATCTGTGTGTATGTGTCTATGTGTGCATGTGTATACATAAGTGTGTCTTTATGTATCTGTGTATACACAAATATGTGTCTATGAGTGCACATATGTGTGTATAAGCATCTCTGTGTTGGTATGTATATACGTATGGACAAGTATGTGTGCATGTGTATGTTTGTGTACATAAGTGCCTGGTGCCTGCATGTATGTATGTTTCTATATGTGCATAAATATGTGTGTTGTGTGTCTATATGTACATATGTGTGCTTGCATGTGTGTATATGTCTGTGCCAAAATATGTCTGTATGTATCTATGTGTGCACATGTGTGTGTGTGTATGTGTGTGTATGTGTTTTGGTTACAGCTTAACTTAAGATGCCTTTCTCAGTTGTTTTCCCTTATTTGTGAAGAAAGTCACTCCAAAAACTGGGAGCTCGCCAATTTGGCAAAACTAGCTGATCAGTAAGCTAGCTACAAAGATCCTCCTGTCTTGGCCTCTTCAGCATAAGTATTACAGGTATGTGCCACCACATGCCACTTTTATGTGATAGAAAGACTCTGAACTTGGGTTCCCACACTTGCAACAAGAGTACATTACTGACTGTTTCATCTCTCTAGCCCCAGATGCCAACTTTTAAACTTTTTTTTTTAGATTTATTTGATTATCATATCTAAGTACACTGTAGTTATCCTCAGACACACCAGAAGAGGGTGTCAGATATCATCACAGGTGGCTGTGAGCCACTATGTGGTTGCTGGGATTTGAACTCAGGACCTTCAGAAGAGCAGTCAGTGCTCTTACCCGCTGAGCCATCTCTCCAGCCCCACATGCCAACTTTATGGCTTTCATTTGGCAGACTTGTTCTTTTGTTCACATGATGATTCTACATATTTTTATCAGTTTGGTTTGATTTTATATTTGACAGTTTAAGCTAGATGTGTGTTACTACAACAGGAGAATTGCCTGTGATAGTAGGCTGAAGTATAAATTGTTGAGGTTTGGTCTATTCCTATGTATTGTAATGCTAAATTCTATATCTGGAGAACTAGGTCTAAGAGAGACTTGTCATGTTTGTAAGCTTTCATTGTGTAAACCTTGTTCTAGGAGAAACAGCAAGCATCTGGGGTACACCACTGGGGAGGTAGCCAAGCCTGCATTTAGAAGATTAGATTAGGGGTGACCCCCCAGTATTTTGTTTGTCAAAGCCAAATAAAATAACTGTAGTCTGAGTCTCATTTATTTGTAAGCTAGTAGTGGGTAAGCTTAAATTGTAAGTACTACAGTAAATCACATGAAGAACTTTGTAATGGTTGTAATGCTAAACTTGAATTTAGTCCAACTGATTCCTACCCAGGATGTTTCTTCAGGAACATGATAAAAAATGATCACTGAGTGTCTATTGAGCACTCCTCTGAGTAAGTCACTGGACTGGGTATACTCAGGAAAGATAAATGTCAGGCAAGTAGATGTAGGTGAATGCAAAAAAATATGGTGAATTAGATTAAAGGTGCAACGCAATTTGCAAATGAGAGGAAATGGGCAAGGCCAATTTCATAAAGGTGATTTTAATATACACCACTCATCCTTCCTTCGGCAAGTCGGACACACAAAAGGAAACAGGACAGCACAACAATAACTGTGAAGAGAGTCAAAGGAGTATGTTTCTCTCCAATGACATATCTGCTGTATAAACCATTCACACTGGTCAAATTTCAACACCTTTACAAGAGTAGTTTGCACAGCCGAACACAGACCTTCACTACCTCCCAAGCTTCCAATCCACCCAATTCATGTTACTGACTTCAATTCAGAAAAACATCGAAACCTCATAAACACCCAAATCAAAACAGCAACCAGCACCAGGAGTTCTGTTTTCCCAGGGTGCAATAGGCTCAAATCCCTGATCATGGTCAATATAGTGTGTTATTTTAATAACTCAAGGAGAAAAATTCAGTACCTCCCTCAGTTTTTTTTTTTTTGGCTTTTGGTGTGTGTGTGTGTGTGTATATATATATATATATATATATATATATATATATATATATATATATATATATATATATATAATTACAAACCAAAGGCACATCTTTCATATGCTAAATAACATCAGAATACAGAAAAGTAATTAAGAAGTTTATTTAATGGCAGTACACCCAACTTTCCCTTTTGAAGTAAAAAGGAAGCACAGAAATTGACCTAAAATGCATTAGTATGCTGTAATAATGCCCTGGAACTGAAAATAGTGCATGTTATTATATGTGTGACATTTTGGGTTCCATCCCAGGCACTGTGCTATACACCTACAATCCCAGGACCTCAGAAATGGAAAATCAGATGTTCAAAGGTCAAGCTCTACTGCATAGTGAGTTCAAGACCAGCCTGGTCTGCATGAGGTTCTATCTCCAAATCAGTCAGTATATTTTTTACATTCATTTAATTAAGTATGGAAACAATAGAATCAATAGTCATGCTGATTGACAAAGGTGAAAGCAGCATTGTTTTAAATCTGTCTGCCTGATTATTCATTTGACAATCATGGGACAAGTCCTGGAATCAGGAAGCATTGTGGAGGAGGTATCTGTTTATAAAATAAAAATGCAAAAATAGGCAAAAATCAAATGCACATAAATCAGACAATTTTAAGCTCTAACCAATGTAGTTCCAGTAAAATCAACATGCTTAAAGGAAAAAATAGTCATCGTTTATAACTTCAAATGAAGGCTTCGCTGCATGTGTTTCTGGGGTGTAGTTTGGGCAAATACAAACCTAAGCCAGGTGTCCAAATGTGTTTGTTAAATGACATCTCTTTATTTATATCTGATCTTATCTTGGCCTTAAACTCCACTGCTGCTGAGGACAGATGCTATTTAATGAACTTGGAAATTAGAATTAAAAAACCCCTTCCTTAAGTCTACCCTACACTCTGTATTTTTAAGGTCTTGGTTAAGTAGGCCCTGTACACCGAATATGTCACCCCTAATCTCTGACCCTCCTTTTTCTTATCTCCTATCTTCTCCTAGTCTTCTTTGTCTCCCTAGACTGTTTCTGTGCTCATGATATATGTATATATGCAAGAGTTTGTGCATCAGCATAATCTAGAGACCACAAAGTAGATAGATATACATTTGTTTTTCCTCAGACTGGTTTAATTCACTTAATATGACTCAGGGCAAATATTCAAAATGTAATCTTCTCAGAGCCATTTCTCTTTCTTCCGGAGGGTTTTGTCTCCCTGCCTGCCCCAACATCTTAAATATTTATTTTATTTGTTTGTTTTGTTTTCTCAAGACAGGGTTCCTCTGTGTAGTCCTAGGTGTCCTGGAAATTACTATGTAGACCAGGCTGTCCTTGAACTCAGAACCTGTCCCTGCTTCCCAAGTGCTTGGATTAAAAATGTGTATCACCTCTGCCATGATGATTTATTTTATTTTGAATTGTGTTAGGAGAGAGGGTGGTTTACATGAGTGCAGTGCCTCTAGACACAAGAAAAGAGTGTTGGATCCTCTGGAGCTGGAATTACAGGCCATCGGAAGCTGCCCAAACTGAATGCTGGGAATCAAACCTCTGTTCTCTGTAAAAACATAATGTGAGCCATTTCTCCAGCCCTGCTGTATCCCCTTCTTGAGAAAACATCTGTATGCATGGGGATGGATGCACTGAGGCTGCCTATGCAGGATCTGACTTGAGACAGTTTGCTCTTCTCTGGATTTGATGGGCCTGTGCCCTAAGATATTTGCTCTTGTCTTTAATGGTCTATATTAGACTCTGTTACATACAGCTTGCCTTTCATGATTTTCTCTTTACAATGTCTCCTGGTGTGCTTTCCACTCTTTATATCACATCCTCAGAAACAGCTAAACATGTCTCTTTCATCTTCAACAATGAATTTCCAAACAAGCTTAGGAGGTTCTTCTTGCAATGTGATAAAGCAATATACTTGAAGTAGCAGAAAGACTCTGAACCTGGAGTTTATTGAACATCAGTCAATAAGGAAAAGCTTTATCTCAGTAAAGAAATGTGCAAAAATGTCTACATTCTAGAACTCCAGTCCAGTATATCGGACTCCACAGAGCCAGAAACCAATACAAAGTAGCAGGAGTGTGCACAAGTATGTCAAGCTTGTACCATCTAGTACAAATGCAATCTGAGCCTGACTACAACACCTGTCTTTTTTTTCACCTGTCTTTTTATATACAAGGTCTTCTCTGGTTTTTAGCTCTTCCCAGCCATTCTTCTTGGAATATTCTACTGGGAAGCCCAGTTTCATCTGCATTTTCACATCTTCTTCAATAGGGCTGTCTGATAATTTTGTCTGTTATTTGAGTTCAGTTCAGATTAGAATCAGCTTTAACATCTCCTTAATTATCTCATTAGATAATGGACTTGCTGGTTCTATGTGTCAACTTGACACAAGCTAGAATCATCAGAGAGAAAGGAGCTTCAGTGGACGATATGCCTCCATGAGATTCATCTGTAAGGCAAATTTGAGAAATTAGTGATCAATGGAGGAATGCCCAGCCCATTGTGGTTGGTACCATGCATGGGCTGGTGGTCCTTCTTACTATAAAAAGTAAGCAATGTGAAGGTCAGTAAGCAGCACCCTACAAGGCCTCAGCATCAGCTCCTGCCTCCAGGTTTCTGTCTTGCTTGAATCCCTGTCATGAGTTCTTTGGTAATGAATAGCGATGTGGGAGTATAAGCAGAATAAGCCCTTTTCTCTGGAACTTGTATTTTGGTCATGGTGTTTTGTCAAAGAAAATAGTAACCCTAACTAAGACATGTATTGATTCATAACTCACTTAAAAAATAGATGTGTGTGTGTGTGTGTGTGTGTGTGTGTGTGTGTGTGTGTGTGTGTGTTGGAGGAGAGTTCCCATGAATGTGTATGCCTGTATATGTACAGGCAGAAGTTGGTGACTGCCATTTTCCTTGGTTGTTCTATACCCGTTCCTTGAAGCAGAGTTTTTCACTCAGCCTGGAGCTTACCACTTGGGATAGACTGGCTGGTCAGCAGCACCTTCAGGGATTTACCTCTCTCTGCCCTACCTATGACACAAGGTTTACTTATACTTATTGTCACACCTGGCTTTTGTGTAGATACTTGGGAGTCTGAACTCAGGTAGGTCCTCATGCTTGCAAAGCAGGTACTTTACCAATTAAACCATCTCCATATTCCTATGCTCATTTTTATCTCTATAGACAAGTTATAATTTGATGTTGACACATTGAAAAGTGGCTTTTAATACCATTTCAAGATCGTTTGCCATTCTCCCTATCATTTCAGAGGAAAAGTCACCAGCACTGAGTTCTTCAGACAACTTAATTTATCCTACAGAGGAGATGTGTAGGACTATAGATATTATCCTGCCCTGTAGGGTCTGTAACAGGCTAGTGGAGTCAATTTCCTTACTGAATTTTGTGTTAATATTAACTATGGCAACAAATGTGCCTGTTGATTGGGCTTGACTTATCATAACAGAGTTCATTCTCTAGCAGATAAAGGAATTTACAGTGAGTGGGGCCTGCAAGGCAGATTTCAAAACAAATATTTTGGCCAACAGTAGCTAGATGGCAAAAATTCTATGTCAGTGACAATATGATGGATTAAATTATGCAACCGAGAGAACATTGGCTCCTCAATCTGGAGAGCTGTTGATGTCCCCAAGGCATTTTACTCTTTCCATAGCAGCACAACACATCATAAAAGGGCTAGTATTTATTGTCCAAAGAAAGGCAATCAGACTTTGTGCCCAACAATCTGTCAAGGGAGCTTCCTTATTGAATAGAATTCTGCCATGTCCTAACCCATAGTTATTGACAGGGAAGCCCTGGGGTGGCAAATTAATCCTTTCTAATCAGCTTAGAAAACATAGTTCTACTGTCTCATTGGGAAGATGGATATTAAGATGATGCCTGCCTGCTATAAAATACCCTTCGCTTTCAAAGGTGACTTCCTGCACTAAACACTAGAGAGCAAAGTGAGTCCCAAATGTCACAGCATGTGATGGTTTTAGGTTAAGATGCAAGAGTTTATCATGCAAAGAACAGTGGTCACTGTAATTGGACATATGGTTAAGTGATTGGGAACCCAAATGTGGCACTGGGGTTTTATTGAATGGAAGTATAAATTTAACTATCCACTCACTAAAATGAGATTTAGTCTTCACTGAACCTGATTTGGGATTAAGTTAGAGTCCTACAAATCTAAGAAAAGTCAGAAGACATTTTTAACGTCTGGTTGAGAAGGCTGCTGTAGTACCATGTGCTGGGGACTATTTCCAATGACACTCAATGGAATCCGGCAGAACACTGGCAAAATAAAATCAAATGCCCTAAGGATGGCATCCTGAAGACTGCTGCAGACCAGTGAGTAGAGAGATATCCCTAGAACCATGTTCCTGCCAGGGACAAATAACCAGCAACATTTATAAGCAACATTATCAATTCAAGAAAAATATAATTTGATCAAAATGGGCAATGCACCTAGGTAGACATTTCTCAAAGAAAAACTGACAAATGGCAAACAAGTTCCTGAAAGCAAGCTCAACACCAGTCATCAGAAAAATATTAGCCAAACCCACACTAAACTATCACTCTCCCTAGTTAGAATAGATACTTATCTTTTTTTTTTTAAAAAAAAAGGTAAAATGAAGGGAAACTTAGACTGTTGGTGGGAAAGTGAGTCAGTTTATCTGTGATGGAAAACAGGGATAATTTTCCTATAAAAAGTATTAAGAAATGGAAAAATTATGTGTCAGAAACCCCACCTCTGGTTATATATCCTAAGAAAAGGAAGTCAGTGCATGAGAGAGAGAGAGAGAGAGAGAGAGAGAGAGATCTACAGATTCATGTTTTTGCATCACCAGCCTCAACAGCCATGACATGGAAACTTAAGTGTCCATCAGTGAATGGATGGATAAAGAAACTGAGGAATATACAGAGAGTAGAATACTATTCCTCATGGTAAAAACAGAAGGAAATCCAGCCATTTATGATGCTGTAACTGAACCTGGAAAATATTATGCTAAGTGAAATACACCACAGAGAAAGGCAAGAACCTTGTGATCCATGTATTTACAGAATTTAAATCACTTAACTCAGAGAGTAAAATCAAAGATTAGGGAAGTCTGAAGGCTTGGGGAGATCAAAGGACATAAAAACCCAGAGAGGGGCCTGAGGAGTTAATTCTGTCCGTCAAATGCTTCCTTGCTTGCAAGCAGGATGATCTGAGAACCCATGTATGAAATGCCTGCACACATTGCCAAGAGTTTGTAACAACAATGCTAGAGATACAAAGACAGGCAGCCAGTCTAGCATGCTTGGTGAGTTCTAAGCCAGTAAGAGAATGTGTCTTAATAAAATGAAAATGTAAAATGTCAATGACACTTGAGGAAGGACATTTGAAATTGTCCTCTGATTTCCATATATACGTGTGTGTGTGTGTGTGTGTGTGTGTGTGTGAGAGAGAGAGAGAGAGAGAGAGAGAGAGAGAGAGAGAGAGAGAGGAGGGAGAGAGAGGGGGGAGGAGGGAGGGAGAGAGAGAGAGAGAGAGAGAGAGAGAGAGAGAGAGAGAGAGAGAGAGAGAGAGAGAGAGAGAGAAATGGAAGGCCTAATATCTAACACCTGTGATTGTGATCACATTTAGAATGAGAGTCCATTAAGATGAAATAAGGTCTGTGTGAAGCCCAACTCAACTGCAGGTAGACTGAAGTCTATATTTAAAACACACAAAAGCACACACAGACATGTAGAGGCACAGAGTTTCCTTACCCAAGAGACTATCTGCCAAGACAAAATTAAGAAGGATGTGTCCACAAGCCAAGATCACAAAAGATCTAGGCCAAGCATCAAAAGCCGGGAAGAGCTCTGGAGGGGATCCAGCTAGGAGCACACAGGGCCTAAGATCACTGGAGCGGCTGGGACAGAAGTCTTCCTAGCACCCTTTGCACCAGGGAGCTGGGAAACTCCACAGCCTTCTGTGCATAGCCTGCCAGGAGGGAGTGATCTCCCAGCAGGCTTTCACTTTTTGAGTGCAGAGGTGAGATCTCCACCTTCTCTCTGGAGGGGATCCAGTTAGCAGGACTGCTAAATCAGTGGCAGTTTAGCAGGACAGGCTAAAATCAGTGAAGCAGCTGGGACAGAAGTCTTCCTGGCCACCACAATTTGCATGGGGGAGCCAGGAAACTCCACAGTCTTCTATGCATAGCCCTCCAGGACAGAGAGATCTCCCAGCAGTGCTTTCACTTTTGAGCTCAGAGGAGTAAGGACACAGGCTTACAGGCCCACAGGAGGAACAAACTCCAGACAAAGACAACAATACCAACTAGCACCAGATGGCGAAAGGCAAGCACAAGAACCCTACCAACAGAAACCAATGCCACATGGCAACATCAGATCCCAGTTCTCCCACCACAGCAAGTCCCAGATACCCCAACACAGCAGAAAAGCAAGAGTTGGATTTAAAATTGTATCTCGTGATGCTAATAGAGGGCTTCAAGAAAGACTTAAGTAACTCCCTTAAAGAAATACAGGAGAACATCGGTCAACAGGTAAAAGCCCTTAAAGAGGAAATATAAAAATCCCTTAAAGAAATACAGATCATGGGTCAACAGGCAGAAGCCCTTAAAGAACAAACACAAAAATCCCTTAAAGAATTACAGGAAAACACAAACAATCAAGTGAACTGAACAAAACCATCCAGGATCTAAAAGTGGAAGTAGAAACAATAAAGAAATCACAAAGGGAGACATCTCTGCAGATAGAAAACCTTGGAAAGAATTCAGGAGTCATAGATGCAAGCATCAACAACAGAATACAAGAGATAGAAGAAAGAACCTCAGGTGCTCAAGATACCATAGAAAATATTGACTCAAAAGTCAAAGAAAATGCAAAATGCATAAAGCTGGTAACTCAAAACATCCAGGAACCCCAGGACACAATGAGAAGACCAAACCTAAGGATTATAGGTATAAATGAGAGCGAGGATTTGCACCTTAAAGGCACAGTAAATATCTTCAACAAAATTGTAGAAGAAAACTCCCCTAACCTAGAAAAAGAGATGCCGGTGAACATACAAGAAGCCTTCAGAACTCCAAACAGACTGGAAAAGAACAGAAAATCCTCCTGGCACATAATAATCAAAACACCAAATTCACTAAACAAAGAAAGAATATTAAAAGCAGTAAGGGGAAAAGGGCAAGTAACTTATAAAGGCAGACCTATTAGAATCACACCAGACTTCTCACCAGTGACGATGAAAGCTAGAAGATCTTGGCCATACCTCTTACAGACCTTAAGAGAACACAAAGGGAGATATCTCTGGAGATAGAAAACCTTGGAAAGAATTTAGGAGTCATAGATGCAAGCATCAACAACAGAATACAAGAGATAGAAGAAAGAACCTCAGGAGCTCAAGATACCATAGAAAACATTGTGGAAATATTTTCCATGCAAATCTTCAAGTTTATCAGAAAATGTTTATAATTCCACTTTTAATCAACTTAAGAATACTTTTATACCTCCCATTATTATATCTATATAAAATTTTCCATAATAATCTTCAATTCTAACATGTTTTCTATATTTTTCTACAATTTTATCAGAAATATTTTCCACATAAATCTTCAATTCTATCATAAAATCTTTCTATTCCATATTTCAATTAATTTAGCAATGTTTTACATGTCTACCACTTTACTCCTTAATTTTCCATGAAAATTGTCAATTTTAACATGTTTATCTGAAATATTTTCCATGTCAATCTTTAGTTTTATCATAAAGTGTTTTTACTTCCCTTTACTTCCCTTTTCAATAAATAAAAAAAAAATTCAAAAGAAAAGCAGGGAAGAGAAGGAAATGATTCCCAATATCCTTCAGAAGGCTCATTGCCCTAGTAACATCTTGATATCTGATTTCCAGCCTCAAAATAAAAAAAAAATAATTTCTGTTATTTTTAGATGCCTACCTTCAGATATTCTGCTGGGCTGAGTAGCATGGTTAGTTGGGAACTTCTCAGTGGGTTGATTCCTTCTCTCTTACCAGCCTCTACACATGGGCACCAAATGATCTGGAAATGAGCTGAGGCTGTTACTAGGGAGATGAA
Organism: Apodemus sylvaticus; assembly: GCF_947179515.1. Classification (NCBI taxonomy): domain Eukaryota; kingdom Metazoa; phylum Chordata; class Mammalia; order Rodentia; family Muridae; genus Apodemus; species Apodemus sylvaticus. Next base: position 111,891,857 of record NC_067473.1, read on the forward strand.
AGATCATTTGCCTTAAGAGGGCAGAGGAATTCACTCTATGTCCAGATAAGGATGCAGGAACTTCAACAAGCACAGTGATTGTTCATTTCAGCATCTCATCCCAACAGGAAATTACTGTCCTGACTTATTTAAGAAAAAATAGCATCATCATAATGAATGGGGTGGAGAGAGATTATACATTCCAATGAAGTTTTCTGTATTCTTCTTTCTTCCTTCTAATGGCATTCTGCTATTTAAAATGCCAAGTTACCCCGTTGACAAAGCAAATTAAGCATTTTCCATAATTACATTTTGTAGCTAGCTCCCAGGGCAAATATGGCTTCTGATGGGCGCTGTTTTAAGCTAAGTTTTCTTTAGCTTCTGTTTTCCTCCTTTTAAAATTCAATTCCATTTAATTTTATAATTGAATATTTTTAATTTATGTGCATATGTGTGAATCTGTGTATGTGCAGGTGACCACAGATGCCTGAAGCATGCGAAGAATCCCCTGGAGAACTGAAGTTACAGATAGTTATGAGTTATCTGATGAAGATGCTGGGACCTGAACTTGGAGGGTTCTCTAGAAGAAAAACAAGTGTTCATAGCCGATGAGCCATTTCTCCAACACAAATGTCCCTATTGTTGTTCATTATTCCAATATAAAGCTGGGGAAATGGCTCAGTGGGTAAGACTGTTTGCTGTGTGAACATGAAAACCTGAGTTCTGATCCCCAGTGCCCACATATACACCTAGGCATAGTCACAGGTGTGCTTGTGTCCACAGTGCCAAGGAGTGTGGACACAAGAGGAACACAGAAGCTTGCTGCTCACTAGTGTCAATCGGGGCCTGTCTCTGGGCCACAGGAAGAGAGTGACAGAGAAGGACTTTTGACATCCTTGTCTGAATTCAGCTTGTATGCATGTAAGCATATATGCCTGTACACACATATTTATACATGCCCCCACATGTATGTTTTAAAAACAAATAAAATAGTGTTAGTTTGATCCTGTGCTGAATTGAGACAAATTTCTATTTGAGTTTTTTCATTGTAAATCTCAGTTCAGGTCTGGTGGCATGGATCAACTGGTAAAAGCATTTGCTGCCAAGCCTAATGACCTGTGTTCAAACCCTGGGACAAACATGGTAAACGGAGAGAATGTACTCTCAACAGGTCGTCATCTGATCTGACCTCCACAAGTATGTCATGGCATGCATGCACTGAACCCAAATACATAAGTGCATATTAAAATAAACAAATAGCAAAATAACTCTTCATAAAATATTTTAGGCTCAGAGGAAGGGACAGGACACAAGTTGTATCTAGATGGGCTTCATGTGACCATGGACTGAAAGTCTAGATAATGTTGCCCTGGGGGGAAGTGCAACTCACAGAAAGCTGAAGCTGGGATTGTCTCTCCGTTGACAATTTCTTCTTCAAGTTTCCTATGAGAAAATCAGATCTGTTAGGACAGGTCCCCATGTCTGTCCAGAGCAGCAGTTCTCAGTCTTCCTGATGCTGCAACTCTTTAATACATTTGTTCATGTTGTGGTAACTCCCCACATAAAAATTTGGTTGTTGTCCTTACTACTTCATAACTGTAATTCTGCCACAGTTGTGAATCATAATGTAAAGATATGATAAGCAGGATATGTGGTATGCAACTCCTGAAAGGGTCGCGACCCTCAGGTTGAGAACCACTGACGCACAGGCCGCGCACCTTCACAGCAGTGTTAGGCGTTCGCCCATTTGCTGTCTCTCCAGTGAATTACAGCAAAGTGAGCTAGTGGGACACGATCCCACGTCTTGTTGTTCATTTAACATTTCTCATAATGTAACATGGCAAGATGAGCTTGAGAAATCCCAGGAGCTGAGTGTATCACAAATATTATATGTGCCATGAAAAAAAATGTTCAAAACCACAGACACGTATAGCAGTTTGACCAGAACACATGGCAGTAAGGGGAACTGCAGTGCCATGATGCTTGGAGCTGAATCTGGAGTGCCTCTTCTTTACCCTATTCTTTCAGTCAGTGTTATGAGACAGAGTAATGAGAATTCAAAGTAAGGACTGAAAAGAAAGAAAAAACTCATCACAGCAAAGATCACACAATAAAATCACTTCATTGTGCTAAACCAATCCCTGCGCAATAAAAGCAGGTGTGTGGTGACACTGGAGACAGTCTTAAACTGTGCCATTAAAGGAGAGATAAAATTGTCAGAGCCTTAATTTTTGCCTATTAAATGAGAGGGAAATGTCACCTGAAAAGCTCTAGCAAAGTTTATAAGACTGCTAAAAGTGTGAATGAGGGCTGGAGAGATGGCTCGAGTGTTAAGAGCACTTGTTGCTCTTCCAGGGGACCAAGAGTTCAGTTCTCAGAACCCTTATGAACACCTGGAATTCCAGCCCCAAGATATGCAGTGCCCCATTCTGGTCTCTAGGGGCACTGCAGTCATGTGCATATACACAGACACATGAAGAAGCACACAGACACGTGCAGACACACACACAAATAAATAAATAAATAAATAAATAAATAAATAAATAAATAAATAAATAAATGCAAAGCAGTTTCAAAGTCTGAAGGAATGTAAGCATAAGGAGAATAATGAACAAATAAATAAATATCTATCTATCTTGGGGAGCTTTTTAGCAAAAGTGGAAATGAATGGGATTGAAAAAACAGTTTAATTTCAGAGAATAACCTACAGATTACATGTCATGGGTAGCCAAGCCTGCCTAGGGTACAGTCACAGCAAAAGGTCGCTACATTGTCAATAGACAGCATGTGTTCTAATAGAAGGTACAGATGGAGTGTGAGTTTGAGTTAGGAAAAAAAAAAAATCCTAGGGACCATGTTATGGTGATGAGAAAACCCAGATCCACTTCAAGTTTGTGGTTTAGTGGAGGAAACAGGCATGAAATCATCATTCCTGTAAATCACTGTTACAGAGATTAGAATGTTTAAGATGAAAGAATGACAACTGTGGCTGGAGAGATGATTCATGAACAAAGTAGCTGACCGACAATGTGAGTCCATTTCCAAGAACCCTCATGGTAGAGGGATAGAACCAACTCCTGAAAGTTACTCTCTAAATTCCACATATTCAGTGTGTGTGTGTGTGTGTGTGTGTGTGTGTGCGCACACACACACACACACAGCACACAAACTCAATTTTGTCCCTACTGTCACTTTAACCGGTATTACTTTTATTCCAACTTTCACAGATAGAAAGCCTGAAGTACATCAAGCCCTTGGCCCAGGGTCAAAAGGCTAACAAACTGTAAATCCAACTTAAATCCACCCCGCCTCCGGAGTTTATGAGGTTGACCAGGGACTGATCCAAGAGAATTTGGCTGGGACGATAACTCAGCTAGAGCTGGAAGGTTTCAGAAAGTGGCACTGAGCAGTGGCTTTTAAACCTCGGACCTGGAAAATGGTAGGACTTCCTTAAGATCAGTAGGGAGCCCGAGTGTTCTGGAGGGAAGGGGAGACTGCACCCACAGGCTCCAGTGCTAGGTGCAGAGCCGTGAGCCGCATCAGAGAAAGAAGCAGTGAGGTCAGGAGCCTGTGTGTGCTGGACACCGATGTAAGTGAGGGGCAGAAATGTCCACAACTTGAGTCTTAATTTCATCCTAAGACTGAAAACAATGGAGCAGAGCAATTGCCCAGTCTCTGTCTAAGTTGCTCATCCAGCCTGGTTGAGATCATTACATGAGAATGAAAAGCCTCAACTTCTCACAGAAAATGATGAGTGGAGAGGAAATTTCCCTCCAACTTTCACAACAGTTTCTATGGCAATCAGACGGAGTGGGATGATAATGAGCGTCCTCCAAGCTTACCTTTAAAATACAAAATCTAATAGTAACATCACATAAGCACACACAGTAGAGGTAACTCAATTAATAATACACATTTGAATATCTAGACCGGATTATTAGAAATAACCAGAAAAGTATATAAAGGAATACTTTGGAATGTGGAAGTCTGTAGCTAAATATAAAAAGTGGGGTGAAAGCTGAAAAAGCAATCGGTGGTGTGCTCCTCAAAATGAATTCAGTTAAAATCACCACCATCTTATCAAATAGAAAACAGAAGTCTATATCATATACATCGAGTCCATCTCTACGGAGATGATTAAATACTACCCAGGCTCAGGAAGAATTAGCTCACTGAGTTAAAGGTGTTTACAACCAATCCTGCCAACCAGAGTTCAATCCCTAGAACCTATAAACCCACGTGGCACTAGGAGAAAACCAACACATCCAGGTGGTACAAGGAAAAAAGCAAATTTCTACAAATTGTCTTCTTATTTAAATATACACACACAAAATAAATAAACAAACAAATAAATGTATGTTTTGAATTTTTCCAAAAGGTTTTATTAATATTAGTAACAATTATGTTCCTTGTTGTGTTTTTAAATGACAAAAGGTATAGAAAACAGCTTTGGTTCATTCTGTTTTGTGTTTATTTTATATTTGATAACATTATAAAGGAATTTCATTAAGCAACATAAACTCATCTGTTGATACAGAGAAAGACTGACAATCATATGCATGAAATATCAATGCTAATTATTTTTGACAATATCTCCATTTTGATAATTCCTGATTTGATTTCTAATATACTTTCAGTAAAATTTTCTTTTATAATAAGTAAACTGCACTTTAGCGTGCACTAATGTAAACTTTCTAACTCACAGTTGAAAAACAAGGCAGCTTCAGAACATGCTTCAGAAAAAGCAAGGAAATATTAGACTATTTTAAAGCTTTAAATAGAAGTTAAAATTTTATAATTAAAAAAAACAAAATATTTTGCTTTAATCTTCCTTCTCTTGTGTGTGTGTGTGTGTGTGCGCGCGCGCACGCGCAGTGTGCATGTGCGTGCGTGGATGTGTGTGTGCGTGTGTGTGTGTGTGTGTGTGTGTGTGTGTGTGTGTGTGTGTTGATTAAAAGAGAAATGTCTCCCACAAACTCATATGCTTGAGCACATGGTTCGCAGCGGGTGGTACTCTCTAGGAATGTGGTGGAAGCCTTTAGGAGGCGGAGCATCTCTGGAAGAAATAGGTTCCTGCGGATGGCCTCTATGGCTTTACAGCTGGGCCTCACTACTCTCTACTTCCTGAATGTAGATATGGTGTGGTGAGTCTCCTGCTCCTGCCACTGGTCTTCCACGCCATTATGGACTGTATCTCCCTGAAACCACAAACCAAAAGAAAGACTTTCTCTGCTAAACTCTTCATATCAGGTTATTTTATCACAGCAACATGTATGTAACTAAGTATATAAAAAACTAAGATGGTGTCTGTGCACATGTGCACCTGCAGGCATGCACACACACAAAACACAAATGTATTATGTGTTTCCCAAAAAGTCATAAATTGAATTCTTCAACAGTATGGCATTGGCAAAACTCTCGTGACTAGAATGTGTCCCCTTATAAATAAAGGCTTTTAGTTTGCCCCACCACACAATGTTCTGCCAAAAATATGACCACCTGAGAAATATCAGTTGTATAAAACACAGCCAGTCTGTTGGTCTTTGTCATAGTGTTCAAAAAGGAACAGGACATAGATGCTTGATGGTCACTTCCTGGAAGTGCCAACTATCTGTTTAACTCACTGTCAAAAACTGAAGTTTCCAACGGGATGCTTTGGGATTTTTGGTACACTTCAGCATTCCCCACACATTTTCCTCTGCAGCCCACCAGGTGGCTCAATGGGGCATACGCTTAACCCAGAAATAGGTTTTGTTTGAGTATAAATATTACACAAAGATGAAGTGAACTCTCATTGTGTGTACTCTGATTTTTTTTTCTTCTAGAAATTTCTGGTACCCTAAGAAATAAGCCCTGAGCACTGCTGTGCATATGCATATTTTACTAACTGGATTGTGTGGCAAGTGCTAGAGGTAGTGTCCACTCTCCTTCAGAAACACAATCCCAAACAGGCGTCTCCCCTCTGACTGCACATGTCCTCAGGCAGTGGCTAACAGAGCCGGCTTTGTCCTTCATGTTGCATTGAATAATGCATGGCAGTAAAGCACCAGGCTGGCAGCACTGCCATTGAAGGCAGCCAATTGATCAGACTTGACGGATGGCAGCATGGTGCAAACACAGCGTGGAGAGATCCCTTGTCAGGGGCCGGATCCACTGATGCATGGCACCAGGTTCTCCCTGCTTCCTAAACGCAAGCCAGAGGCAGGTCTGCTCCTGTGAACTTCACCTTCTGCACCCTGTGCTGAACATCGACCTCCATTTGTGATGTGCACACTATGCTGGGTTAAAAAAAAAATTGCTTTGTCTGTTTTCATGCTTATAGTATTTAAGTAAGTAAATTAAACCCAACTTAGGGTTCTTATTATCTGATCCATGGTAGTAAATTTAAAATCTCCACTCCACCTAATGTGGTGGAACCATAAACCCAATAAAACCTTTCTTCTGTAAGTGGCCCTGTTCTTGGTATTTTATCACAGCAACAAAAAGTCACTAATATGAAAGCAAGTGTTTATACAAGCTGAGCCGTCTCTCCATTTCCATTGTTGTCATTGTTTTAAGTAAAGATTATTTCATGCTTCGTGTGGTGTTTTTCCTGACTCAAACTCATACTCCATCTGTACCTTCTATTAGAACACATGCTGTCCATTGACAGTGTAGCAACCTTCTGCTGTGACTGTCTCCTAGGCAGGCTTGGATGCCCAAGACATGTAATCTATAGGTTACTCTCTGAAATTACACTGTCTTCTCATTCCCATTCATTTCCACTTTTGCAAAAAGGCTCCCCAAGATAGAGTATTTTTACCATTGCATCCTCAATGTAAATCTCAGAAAAAGACAGGCTTTCACTAAACAACATCAAAAAATCTAACTCAAACAATATCCGTCCTGCCATATGCAGTATACTAAGTACTTCTTATATTTCCTTTTGTTGAATTTTCAAAAATAATCATATGTTGTAGATTTATAATACTCATTTTATTAACAAGAAGATTGAGTTAAAAAAAATAAATAACTTGCCTGGGATGAGAATGTGAAACAGAGGCAGAGTTGGGTGTAGATACTAGGCTGCCTCACTCCAAAATCGCTTCTGTAAATGCTGTGCTCCATGCTCCTGATAGCTGCATTGAGGCTGAGGATAAGGAGGTGGGGTCTTTGAGTCAAGTGAGTGCCTTTAGCAAACATAGTAGGACAAAACAATAGATGGCACTAGAAGTATCTAATGACAAATAAAGTAGTTTCTGGGCCTGGAAAGATGGACCAGCGGTTAAGAGCACTGACTGATCTTTCAGAGAACCTATGTAGCCTTGATTCCCAGCACTCACAAAGGTGCACAGAGCCATCTCTAACTCCAATGCCAGGCCTCCAATGCACTTCTCTGACTTCTGTGGGTACAACATGCAGATGATGTAGAGACATCCATACAGGTACAACATCCATACACAAAAATAAATAAAATTGTTCTGGAAAAACTCAGTGAAGCAGAATAGGGCAAAACCAGAACAGGGAAATGGAAAGGGTTGGGTGAGAAAACAGGGGAGGGATGAGGCTGATGGGACTTTCGGGGAGTGGGGGTCCAGAAAAGGGGAAATCATTTGAAATGTAAATAAAAAATATATCAAATAAAAAAATCTAATAAATAAATAAATAAATAAATAAATAAAGTAGTTTCTGCCTCATTTGAACCCTCCTCCCAACTTTGTCAATTGGTTGCTAGAATAGAAATCAGATTCCATACTGCCAGCTCTCTAGGGAACTACCCATGTGGCAAGAAACTAAAAGAGACCACCAGTCAACCGCTGGTAAGGAATGGAGGCTCTCTGTCCAACCGCCCATGAAAGCAAAATCTTACCAGCAACCATATGAGTGTACTTGAAGTGGGTCCTCCCTCAAAGGAGCCTACAGATGAGCCCACAGCCTCAGCCTGTATGTCACTCCAACTTAGACAGGGCTTCGATCAGAAACACTCCAAACTCCTGACACAGAAGCTGTGAGATCATAAACACGTTTTGAGGTGATTGATTATCTAAAAATAGATACTTCCCAAGCGTTGCAGAAGTATGGCAAAATGAAATGCTTCTGCGTAGGCAGGGGGAAGGTGAACTCGCATGGTCATTCAGAAAGTAAAGCACTCAGTCGTGTACAGGACTTCCCTCATCTAACTCGACAACCTCCTTCTGAAGCTGAGCCCTAAGATTCACACAGGCATCTCAGGAGACGGTAAGCAAGATTGTCACCAAAGATCATTTTGAAAACAAGAACCTGGAGGCAGCCTAAATGTCCAGAATCCAGGGAACAGGTCTGTGAAATTTGATGTCCAACTGCTTTCTGGTACCAGGCAATGCTCCACAACAGTTTTGAGTAGTGACCCAGCAAAGTGGGTAGATGCTAAAGACAGCAGGTATGGTGACACATGCTGTGATCCCAGCACTTGGGACCAGAGACAGGAAAATCAGAAATTCAAAGCCATCCTTGACTAAACAAAAAGTTTAAGGTTAGTTTGGAAAACATGAAACCTTGTGTCAAAAAATGAAACGTATCAGTGTAGTAGGCATAGTAAAGTAATATCATGAAACCATAGCATCATGATTTTCAAGAAAGATATGAGTATTTATTAAACAGTGTATTTGCAAAGTTTCATACATACACATGAGCATACACAACAACACATTAGCATTCGTAGAGCAGTGTAGATACAACCTTTAAAAGGAGAATGTAAACTGAAGGAATAGATTACCGTAGCACGCCATTAAATTTGAGAAATGGTTAATTCAAGTTTGCTCTTCACATGTAAATGGACAAGCATGCAATTTGTGTGACTCCTTTGGTTTAGTTTCCACTTAAAACTCAGATCTTTCCAAGCCCCCAAATCATGACTTCCCTCCCAGCCAACTGTTGCCAAAGCAGAGGACATTGGAGTCAAGGTGCATTGTCTCTCTGCTCTCCTTTATTCTAAAGTTTCAGTCACAGGGAATGAAAAGCCAAACCAATGCCAGACTACCCAAAGTCACATCTATAAACCAGGCGAGTTTTGAGTGACTGCTGAAGAAATTCTGGCTAAAGATAACAGACAAGGATAAACTGTGATGAATTTGTGAAAATGAGGCAGGATTCTCGAAAGTGGGAATGTGGAAAACATCATGTCTATCAAGTGACACGACATAGTCTCAGTTGGTCAGCCCCGACTGAGAAATATTTATTAAATAACCATCAGTTTGTACCATGTCTTTCCCCTTAGACACTTGAAGAAACAGAAAGGAAATAAAAAATCTGGTGTCCACCCTACAAGAACTTGATAACTGAAGCAGGAAATTCGAACACAAACAGAAGCAGTGTGAAAGACAGAATGAAATGGATAATGAGTTGCAATGCATCCTGAAATGAGAAACCCAATTGTATCCCATGGAGAAAGACCCCAGGATGGATTAAAAGGGACTCACCAGTAATAAGACCAGTAATCCTATTCACGGCTGATGGTGCTGCTGAGAAGCAGTAAGTAGGTCAACAGGAACAAGAGATGAGCAGATCTCTGTCAGAGCAACTTAGATGAGGAAATTCTAACTTAATTCCCAGCTTTCCCCCACCAGATAGAACATCTTTTTATCAACTCTACTTTCTCTAGAGCTTTTTTTTCTGACAAAAGATAAGAAGTTCTTTGACCAATGGGTGGCACTGAATGGAACAAAAGGAAAAAAGTCTGTGCAATCGGATCAGGAAAGACTCATTGTGTTGGGTAATAACGCTTCTTTGGGAGATTCGTCTCTTTAGGAAAAAGGTTTATAAAGCTTCATCATGCATGTGTTGTCTTTGCATTTTCAACCCACTGGCTTACAGCTTTGGTTGTTTCTAACAAACAGAATTCACCAAGTATCCCCAAGGTATTGGGACTCTTCTTTAAATAAAAAAGGAGAGATAAAAATGAAAAGTATTACTTTAATATCATTAGAATAAACCATGGAAAGGAACTGTTCTGAAGGAAATAAACTAGGAAAGTAATGTGGGTTTTTTTTAAATCCCTTCTTGCAGCTTTATAAAGAATAGGATACATCTTGGAAAGCTCTTCTCACCCCTAAACACAAATGACAGCCACAGCTTCTGAATTGAGGGGTTCCTGATCCAGCTTTCTCATATCGCCTCTCCTTCTCCTTTCTTTATTCTTTCTCTTCATTTTTTAACTTATTGACTTTAAAAATTATTTTTCATATAATCTACTTTGATTGTATTCCTTCTCCTTCTAGAACTGGGCCCAGATTTTTCTCACCTCTCTACCCACCCAGAAAGAAGCTCCTGTAGCCCAACCTGATCTTGAACTCGATATAGACTGCTATGTAGCTGGGAGTGACCTTGAATTTTTAATATCACTGCCTCTATTATTGACATTCTGGGGCCACAAGCATGTACCCACCAAGCCCTGCTTACCTGGTGCTGGTGATTACACCCAGCACTTCATGAGTTCCAGGCAGGCACTCTCCTAACTGAGCCACAGGTCTACCCTTCCAGTTCCCCTCGTCATGTTGTTCAAATTCACAAATAGGAGAGAATTTTTTGAGCTTAGGCTAATAAGATTAACTGCTTTAGCCTTGGGTGAGTTACAACACAGAGACCCATTCAAAAGCCAGCAACTGGAGCCAGGACCATAGGGCAGATAGTACCATGGAGTTTTAAGGCTATATTAAACACAGAGACCGTCAATAGGAATAGAAATACAACCTAGGGAGAATAAAGAGATAGCTGGATAGTTAAGAGTGCTTGCTACTCTTCCAAACCTGAGTTCAGTTCCCAGCTTGCCCCTTCATGGGGTGGATCACAACTGCTAAGAATACTAGCTTCAGGGGATCCAGCATCCTTTCCTGGCCTCAGTGTGCATATAGGTGCATGCATGTGCACGTGCACATGCACGCACATGCACATGCACACGCAGGAGAGAGAGAGAGAGAGAGAGAGAGAGAGAGAGAGAGAGAGAGAGAGAAGGAAAGTAGGGGTTAAAAACAACTTTAAAAAAATTTCAAACCTGGGATAAGACCAGACAGAATAACTTGGTAAAGTTTCCAGATGTCTGACTTGTCTTTAGCACAGTGCAATGATGCTCTTCAACAGGATGATACAAGTTGATCCAACTAACTCCCTAGACTGAGAAGCCATAGTTTATTTAGCAAATGCGTTTAAAACTATGTGATCCCCTAGTCCAGTGATGCTGTGCCACACTCCAGAAATCTTTACCTCCTAATAGAAAACACTTCTTCTTTTACAGGTAGAGTACATTCTGATCCCAAGGAATCATAGTAAGAAAGCCTATTTGCCTCTCTTATAAAGAGCCATCTCTCTTCTTTGGGCCATCATTTATGCTAATGAAGCTATTCTACTTAAACACTATTTTTATAACTGTGAAACTATATTCATAAAATTCAGGATTATATTCACCCATAAACTGCTTTGGAGGCTAACCTACATTTTCATACATTGGAAGTTTTTGTTCTATTGAATTTTCAGTAACATACTAGAGTCATCAACTGAAAAATGTCATTAGCCACTGCTTCCACTGTGTATGTGTTTATGCTTCTATATGTCTGACTGTATCTTTGTGTGTTTTTATGTGTCTGTGAATGTGTCTGTGCGTGTGTGTGTGTGTGTGTGTGTGTGTGTGTATGTCTCAGAGACTGTGTACATGTATGTGTGTCTGAGTGTGTTTGTCTCTGGTTCTTTGATCAGACTGGTTCTCCAAATTGAATGCCCATGTTTGCCCTCCAAATAATACATTTATTGCTGCTTCTGTGTCTCTTAGTATTGGTGAGAAAGAACTTGGCGGTCCCTGAGGCAGGCAACTCGGAAATAAGCTGTAATACCTACTTAAGAATTTGCTCTTAACTAAATAGCTATGACTTTAGCTGTGATCTTTTTCATCACTACTGGGCCGCTAATTACTATGTTCGATTATTAATTCTAAGCTGAATGTCTGAGGGTGGTGTAGCCTGCTGGGGCAAAACAGGCTAATCTAATGGCAGTATCAAGGTCATTAAAGGGCATCTGCTGTTAACAAGAATGAACATGTAAATTAGCCCAGGAAAGGATGCTTGCAAATAAGTGGGTCTGATAATCAAATTGGGATGTATTTACATTTCCAGGCTACAAATGGGCTCTATTCCAGGAGTTCATAGGCAGGTTAGTTACTGGTTAAAAACTCAGAATACAAAGAAACAGTGCAATTAAGTGGAGCTTAAAATCAGACTTGCCTACAAAACCTATTTCACCAACACTGGCATAATGACCATGGCCTCTAGTTGAAACATACATAAAAGCAATATTGCTATAGTGTTCAGAGTGGACAAAATAGAGAACATAATGAATAAGAAACAAATGGTGTGTGTGTGTGTGTACAGGTACACATATGCACACATATGTACCTGTATAAATGGATAGATGGATAGATGGGTGGATGGATGGATGGATGGATGGATGGATGGGTGGATGGATGGATATGCTCATGGACATGTGTGCATGTGTATGTGAGTGTGTGTGTGTATATATATATATATATATATATATATATATATATATATATATATATCTGTCTGTCTCTCTCACTCTCTCTGTCTCTCTCTGTGTGTGTATGTGTGTATATCACATAACTTGGAACCAAGTGTACTAGAACGCTCCTAAATCCCAACCCTTATTAGGCCTATGCAAAAAGACCTTGAGTTGAAGTCTAGCCTTTGGTACATATTGAGAGCTTGTTTTAAAAAGCAAGATTAAACGAAACAACAAAAAGGTTGCTATTCATCCCTTTCAGAAGAACTCACCTCTTAACAGAGTGTGTAAGACCATGCTTTAGTGTTGACTGTCCCTGCTACTCTTGTACCATTTCTTTCCCCTCACCAAATGACCTCAATAATACCCTCAAACACTGACGACAGAGATCAACTATTTCTCTTTTTGACAGTCCTCGCATGTCTCAGGAAGGGGAGATGGACCACAGGCAGATCTCTTCTTGATGTGCCACTTCAAATCTAGGCTCTGAAGGAGTCCATTTTATAATTACAAAAATCAATTCTAAAAATGAAAAAAACCTAATCTTGGATTCCTCTCTGATTTCCAATTAGCTATAGATATTAAAATTGTGCGTTGTCATAACTTTATAAAGTGATAGAAATGGAGGATCCTGTGTAAGTTAAGCATCATGTTTCACATCATCATCTTCTGTCCTACTTGTCACTCACTAGGTTTAGAGGCCTTTCTCCCCTGGGAATAAGCAAATGGTAATGAGTGTAACTGTCACAAACTGCCACACAACAGAATGGGCTTTGGGCTACTGACATTACTCCCTGTGGAGAGTATCTCTAAAAAAGGGGGGGGGGATAGGGGAACCTGTCAAATCTCTTTATCATCCAGAATTTTAGATGATTAAAGCTGTGATGATTTCTAAGAAAAGGGACTTTATCTACAGAATACCAGTAATAGGATGCCCACAGCTAAAGGCTGCTTTACTGATTACAAATGAATGAGAAATTCCTTAAGAATCTCAGAGTGGAGCCAGCAAGATGGCTCAGTGGGTAAGGATGTGTGTCTCCAAGGCTGACAGTTCTCTCTACAGGACCCACATGGTGGAAGGAGAGAATGGATTCCAGCACGTTATCCTCTGACCTCCTCAGTGAGCTTCTGTGCACTTGCTCACATGCACAAACACATACGGAAGAATAAATAAGTAAACAAGCAAACAAGTAAGAACTCTGTCATTGGCTATACAACAGCTGAAGTATAAACTCGTAATGTCACGTAAGGTATATGGTATCTACCACATAAAAAGTCTCTTGGAGAGCCCATGTATTACTCCAGCTGAAGTCTATGTGGTCTGAAAAAAGGGCCAGGTGCTGTACTTGAGATTTCATATACCTCATTGCCTCCTTCATTTGCCTGAGGCTATAGGAAAGTAGAGTAGCGACTTTAAATCTCAGCTCCGGGCCAGCGTGACTTGATGATGCAACTCCATGCTGCCTCGAACTCAGCTCTGCAACAGCACATATTTCTTCATTTAGTTCACGCAGTACATCATTTAACTTCCATATCAATGGTCCATCAAGGAAATTCAGAGCTTCACTTCCGTCCTTCCGGAGCTCCTCTATTTCATCTTCCAGGGTTGGATAAATTTGTGAGAGATTGACAAAACATTGGGATCCTGACAGAAGAAACTAAGGGACAAGACACGAGCATGACCCAGGAACATTTTGTGCTCTATCCCTTCCTTCTTCCCTTACCCTGCCACCTTGCAAGCCCATCCCCCTTCCCATCTGTCTGGACTCATGGTCCAGCCATTTCTTCTCAAGGTTTCATGGGATGCATGCTGTGTTGATAAATTGATATGTTAGTTATGTTTTCTAAAAAACTGCCCCTGAAAACATGGTTGCCCTGCCTTATCTCAGACCCAAGCACGTTTGTCCCAAAGTGTCCAACAGGACCCCTTGTCCTCCTGACCCACTGGTAAGGAAAGACAAGAGCATCAAAATACCAAGGCAGAAAATCTGTACCCACCAGAAGAGCTAGAAGGTAAAGCAATTGTCTCTTACCCTGTGATAAGAAGGTGCCTACAATGAAACAGAGAAGTTGGAAAGTTTAGTCACACTCTGAACGCTGGCTGTCTCAGCTTCCCCTATTGTTTTTAGCTTCATGTTGTAAGCAACTCTTTTGTTGAAATTATCTATGGCAAGTCTATTCCTTGGAAGTTTCACACAAGGCAACATTACTCTGCCCAGGACTCTCCCTTTTAGGAACCCTAACTGGCTCCTTTAACAAGGCTTCCCCAGTTTCTACTGGATATTTTGAGAGTATCTGATTTCATACTTTGTTTTATCTGTCTGCCTATATTTCTATGTATGTGTCTGCCTGTCTGTCTCTCTAGCCCTCGCTATTTTTTTACTCGAAATGGAAATCCAGCTGTAACACATGGTTTTTTGGACTCTACATCCAGATATCTCATATGCCTTCCCTTTGCTTTTTTTTCACACTCTTTCTTCTTCCCCATCTTTTTCACGAGCATTAATTCTATGTTTATGACAAATTACCACAATCATTTATCATCTTACCGCTCTGTAGGTCAAGAGTCAAATACAAGCCAGATGTCATCATGTCTGCATTCCCTGGTGGAGAGTCTAGAACATTTTTTTGTCTGTTTGCTTCTTGGCTTGTTTTTATGACAATTTAGGGGGTACCCATATTTGGAGCACTGTGCTTTATCTTTTTTGTTGTTGTTTTGGTTTAGTTTAGCTTTGGAGGACAGGGCTCATGAAGTCTAGGCTAGCCTCAAGCCCACTACATAATAGTTATGTCTTTAAATTCTCCATGTTGCTACCTCTACCTCCCAAGCACCAGGATTCCAGGCTTGTATCAATATGTACAACTCTTTGTCCATCCAGAAATTGTTCTCTCTAAACACAGTGGGACAATTCATCCACCATTCAAAGAATCCTTCTGTTTACAATTAATCTAAGATAAACACTTATCTCAAAGTCCTTAAGCCAAATTACATTTTTATAATTCCTTAGACCATTCAGCCATAGGTTCAGACAATTAAAATGTGTGCATCTTTGAACAGTCACCATTTTACCTTCTAGAAAATCCCAGAAGGATATGTTTCATAGGCTTAAAGTTTTATAATACTGATCCTATCACTATATTCTAAAATGCTCTGAATATAAGGTGTTCTAAAGCATTTATTTATTACTTTATGTGTATGAATATGTGTGCCCACTGCACTCAAAGACCAGATAATGCTATTAGATGCCTTGAAATTGAAATTACAGACAATTGTTAACCACCATGTGAATGCTGAGAGCCAAAACCAGGTCTTCTGAAAAAATAGCCAGTGCTATTAATCACTGAGCTGTCTCTCCAGCCCATGATATAGAATTTTAGGTGACTACTTGAATAAACAATCATTTAGCACCATACTCTTCTTAAACTTCAAGAATTTTTTTTAATCTTTCATTTCCCCCATTCTTTTACTATAAATCATGACATGAAACAATTTTCTATATGGAAATATTACATATGCATTTTTATATTATTGTCACAAAATATGTCCTACAAGTAAAACAACTGATCTATTACTCAAAAACCTTTTCCAAGTTTGGTGGGACTTGTGGTGGGATTTCGCTAGGTGACTTGAAAGGAACCTGCCATCTTCCTAGGAAGAACAGATGTGCTAGGGTGAACACACACATTCACTCCTGGGAGTGAGTCATTGGGGGGGGGGATCGTGTAATATCTTGAAGGACATTACACACTATTCCTCACTAACCCCTTACTCAGACTCTCTTTCTACCACTTCCCTTTTCTGTAACTGACCTTTCAAACTGTTCAAATAGAGTTTATCTATTAGTTTTTCATTGCAAATTTCAAAGCTTCCTATCATCCCACCAATCACTATTTGAATTTTTAATATATATTCTTCTATGCTGCTATACACCATTGAATGTACATATATATATACATACATATAGACGATGTAAATGCATTATTTATGTTAGTATACATATAGATGAGGTAAATGCATTATTTATGTTAGTTTTCTGTGGAAGAGAAGTTTTCCACAAACGTAACATTTTGATGAGATCATTCTTTACGTATACTTATTTCCCTAAGATAAATGCTCAGGTGTAATATAGCTAGAATGGGTATGTTTAAGTAAGGAAAAACTACCAAATTGGTTATACTAATTCCCTGCCCCAAAATATGAAGAGAACAATCTCCTTTCTCCAGAGATGATCACAGAGTGAATTGCTTTAAATACATCCCATTTTATGTCAATGACATAAGTGGGCTATATTTAGGCTTCTCTAGTTCCTCAAGAAATTGAAAAATCAAACATCATATGATCCAGCAACTATACTATTGAAAAGAAACTGATAAGTCACAGAAATGACTACAGTCCCATATTTAATTAAGCATTATTATCAATAGCCAAAACAAAATAAATCTAGAATAATGAGTGAGTGAATGACTGACTGACCGACTGAATGAATGAATGAAATATGATACACATTTCACACAGTGGAACACCATTAAAGATTTCCTATCATTTGCAGCAATAATGACAAACCTGTAAAATATGTGAACTGGAAGGTGTAGGTCACAGAAAGACAAACAGAAAGACAAATGCTCACTCATGCAAAACCAAAACCAAAACAGCCTGATCTGTAGACATCTTATGGATCAATCTCCTAAGCCATATGCATGACCTCTGCTTGTGCCCTTGTGTGCTGGATGCCAAGCAAAATCCTCTCCAGTTCCCTTGGTCTTTCTGTTGCTGATGCAGCTAATGTCTTAAAGGACCCTAGCTCTGATCACCATTTTCAGTAAAATAGTAAAAATGAAAAATGGAGCGGAATTCTCCCATTCCAAAGTTAGTTACAATGAATTTTCAGTTGGCTAGCATGGAGCACTGACCTATGTGTGAGGCTTCTAAGCAATGGAGCCACATGTGGCTGCCCAGGTCTGGCCCCTGTGGAGCTAGCCCAAACCCAGATGCAGCAAACAACTCAGAGTTACTTGACCCAAAGGCCACAGATCTAGGCTGGCCTGTCCCCAGGATGTCTAGTGTAAAAAGACCTCAATAAAGTTCCCAGTACTCACAATGACTAGAATCAGTCAGACAGATGGTTTTGAAGAGTTGAACATTGGGAGAGAAGAGGAGAGGATAGCATATGGAGGTATGAACCTACCTGACACACTGCCCCAGCAGTGAAAACCCCTTCCCTCCACTACTCTGCTTGACAGTCACTTATTTCTTGCACATATTTGGTTATCTTCTTGAATTTTTTTGACTCTCACTGTACTAAGCAGAGTTCTTTCCTGACTTGAATGCTATTTTCAAATATATTTATTTGTTCTCTGATAATCTCATATATGCTTACAATGGATTTAGGTTACAACTACCCTCTACTCCAGCGCACTCCAACTCCCATCATAGCCCTTCCTGAAAATCTCCCTCCTAACTTCAACTTCATGCTCTCTTCTTTATTGTTGTTAGCAACCCACTGAGTCCTTTTACTGTAACTCTTGTGTGCGTGGGTGTTGTCCATACACAAGGGCTGCTTACCAGTGTTCATATCACTAAAGAAAAGTGACTATCTTTCCTCTAGTAGCTATTAACTGCCAACCACTCCTCAGCTAAGGGTGGAGTCTTATCAGCTGCTCTTCTCTACTGAGAGTTCCACTGCCTTGATCTTATCCACGTCTTGTGTTTATGTAGCT
Organism: Apodemus sylvaticus; assembly: GCF_947179515.1. Lineage (NCBI taxonomy): Eukaryota > Metazoa > Chordata > Mammalia > Rodentia > Muridae > Apodemus > Apodemus sylvaticus. The sequence continues at coordinate 111,910,076 of NC_067473.1, forward strand.
GCTGTGAGCTGATGAATGCAATGGCCATGTTGTGATCCATTTGTAACCTAAATCCATTGTAAGCATATATGAGATTATCAGAGAACAAATAAATGATCCAGAGACAGCATTTCACAGCACTCCTTCCTATCCTCACTTCTTACTCTCTCCACTTCTTCTTCTATGATGCTCCTGAGCCTTGGGTGTGGGTAGTTCTTTAGATGCCCCATTAAGGGTTGAGTACTCCATGTATACTCTGGTTGGTGGTTTAGTCCCTGGGAACTCTGAGGATACTGATTGGTTCATATTGTTCCATTGTTCCATATGGTCCATATGAATATATTGTTCATATTGTTGTTCCCAGCAGCATATGTAGCAGATGATGGCCTTATTGGACATCAGTAGGAGGTGATGTCCTTGGTCTTGTGAAGGCTCAATGCCCTAATGTAGGAGAATGCCAGGACAGGGAAGTGAGAGTGGGTGGGTGGTGAGCAGGGGGAAGGGGGTAGGGATAGGGGGTTTTCAGAGGGGAAATCAGGAAAGGGGACAACATTTGAAATGTAAATAAAGAAAATATCTAATAAAAATACAAAAAGAAGAACTTAAATGGGAAAAGGGGGGCTTGAGTACTCACTAGCGTGGGTACTTTTGATAGTTTGCTGTCCTTCGTTCAAGGAGAAATGCCATCTTTTTAGATTGTGACTCCAGGTGGGTGGTGATAAAGTTACTGTATGGAGAGTATTTGCTAAACAAAAAGTCAAAGTTTCTATATTGATGACATCCGCTTAAGAAGATGAGTAGGTTTCACAAAGTGATCAAGATGACAGGAGGAGGAAATCCAGTAGGAATTACTGGATTTGACAGACATCTATGTTTTTATATGTGTTTATATGAACACATCTTTAAAAAAAATTAAAGAAACAGGCCATAGAGAAGACCAGGAATGGTACCTGAACCCTCAGAGTTGAGACAATAGCCAGAGAGAGAGAGCTCAGGTAATAAAGTACTTGTCACACAAGCATCAGGACTTGAGTTTGGATATCCCTCTCCCACGTAATAAACAGGTACATACATGTAATGTCAGCACTGGCTAAGGAGAGGGATGTTTACATGGGGTATCCCTGAGGTTGATAGTCATTATGGTTGAATCAGTGAGCTCCAGGCTCAGTGAGATAGCCTGTCTCGAAAAATTAATAAGTCAGCAAATGACTGAGGAGGACACCTGATGCTGACAACACTGTGAGGCAGTCTACTTGGTCGTAAATTATCTCCATCTTAGGAAGGAGTTCATTTCCAAGACAACGTTTTAAGGGGATTTGGACACTCCATCCTGTAGAGAAGCTCCTCAAACTCAGGTAGCCCTCAGAAAGTCTGTGAAACTGGCCAGATTCACTGGACCTGTTACCTCCCCCCATAATACACTGAGGCGAGACAGCCTCCAAAAAGCAGAGATGCCTTGACAAGGCAGAGGAGCTAAGCTACCTGGAAAAGGCTGAGATTAGACAGACTTCCTGGAAGAGGCAGAAAGCAGAAGACCAGCTAAGATGCTTGGAAGAACTGGGCACCTGGAAGGACACTCTTCAACCTGTTGGGCTGCCTGCATGCCAGGCCATGTGTTCCATATTGTCAGCAGTTGCAGGTAACAACTCACCCTTGCTGGGGTGGACCTTGGAGATGCAGCTGTCTTTGAGCCATTTCTACACCTGTAATTGACCCCAATAAAGCTCATTAGCCTACCACATTGGACTTTGTTGGTATACTTAATTTGGTCTGCCATCAGTTTCCTATCAAGGATAAATTGACTTGCCAGGGATAGTGTCACACAATAACTATCAGGTCTCCATGTGCACACATACACACATATGTATCCACATATGCATGTGAGTGAGCACATGCATGCATACATGCACACAGAAAGAGAGAGAAAGAAAGAGAGAGAGAGGGAGAAAGAGAGAGAGATAGGAGAGAGAGGACAGGGAGAGAGAGGAGAGGGAGAAAGAAAATGAGAGAGAGAGGGAGAAAGAGAGAGAAAGGAGAGGGAGAGGGAGAGAGGAGAGGGGAAAAGAGAACGAGAGAGGGAGATAGACAGAGAGAGGGAGAGAGAGAGAGAGAATTGAGACAGGTGGATGCTCTGTTGTGTGATTTTTTTCCACACTCTTTTTTTGTTGAGGTTTCTCATATTCTACTTATTTTTTTAAGCATGAATAGGAATTCTGCTGAAACCTTAAAAAGTAATTAAACATTGAAGGCCATTTTCTTCTGGCTTTTATAGATCTGAGGAAGATCCAATTTTAAGTATCCAGTTATTAATTAAAATAGGAATGGCGAGCCCTTAATACTCACACATTTTATTACACATTAAATACACCTCAATAAAAATGCAAATGTACGAATATATAATTGGTGAGGATTGTTCTTGTACAGATATTATCTCTTCTATTGCTCTGAGAACAGGACAGGCTACATTAAATAATATGAAAGGAGTTTGTAGCTATTATATGCCCTTAGCACTTTTCTCTTTGGGCATTTTACCTTCTTTCCAGTGAAAAACATTTCTTCAACACAGCACCGTGCGCTTTCCCTCAGCCTGTCTCAAGAGAAAGATACAGAAAGGTGCAGACATGCTTTAAAAAAATATTACCATAAACATGTCATGATCAAGACTCTAAGTTGCTTAAAGGGACCATGAGCCCTTCCACGGGGATGTTACATGCAGCCCTTTCGTTGACTTGTATTTATTCAGCAGCAAGCACAAGATGGGCACAAGCCTTGACCTCCTCAAGTGACTCTGGTGAGGGAGGCAGATGCTAAACAAGAAAGCAAACTGATGCAAAATAAAAAGAGGTTTGGTGAAAGGAACAAATGGAGGGAGCAGACACACAGTGAGAGAAAGACAGCAAAGTTAAGGCCAGAGAAATGAGCAATGCAGTGAGCCCGCTAACGATGGCGCCGTGGGACCATTCTACCTCGTCATTGATACACTGCATGTCAGCTTTCCGCTGCTGTAACAAAATACTTGAGGTGACCGGCTTCAGGAGCAAGGATGTGCTTTTGGTTTATGATTTCCGAGGTTCCAGTCCTTGGCCCTTTGACCACATTGCTGGAATTTAGACTAGCTTGGTCTTCTACTCTCTGAAGCATTTTGGTGTATGTTAAGGCCCAGAGTATGGTCTAACTAGATTCTCTTTTAACTTGAAAGAGGTAAATATTCTACTGTCAAATAAGCTATAAAGGGAACAGCAAGATGGCTGCAGAAGCCTGACAGCCAGAGTTCTGTCCCAGGAACCCACAAGGTAGAATTGCATATTCGTAGGCACACTCCAGGGCAGGAATGCATGCCAAACACATGCATACATGCGAGCATACAAGTAATAAATGTAATTTTCATACTTAAAGCTTTAACAAGTTAAAAGGGCAGAAGATAACCTATGTTAATCCTAATAAAAAGGGAAAGAAGTAACCATTTTGATTATATCATCAAGAACTACTCACAAGTCAACTGCCATATATATTAAAGGTAATGTGAACAAATTTGTACTTTTACTCTCATGTACACACACACACACACACACACACACACACACACCTACTCGATACATGGTTTAAATCAAGCCATGATACTAGGGTATGCTATAATGGGTAATATTACAATTCTCTCTATTTTTTTTTTTTGGAATTTTGTAGAATAGGAAAGAAACTTGGACATAACCGGCATCTATTAATAAAAACCACTTCTATGTCTGTGTCCACTTTTCTTCCTCCCCAAGATCTAAGCCTGCATGGGTTTCCATGCCCACTTAAAGCAGCCTACAAATTAATCACATGCTGACAACTTAAATGTCTGGACTTTTGAAAGAAATTCACATTACATTAGCAAGGCGGATGATGAATGCGATTTCTCGGTGGCCGCCAGTGTTGTGCTGAGCTCAGCTCTCATGAGACCTCTTATCCAGGCTGTGTCACCCCTTCTCACAACTATGGCAGTGCCATAGCAGAGACCCACCATTACTACCTTTTAGTATGCTATTGACCCAGGGATATTGATGGCGACAGGACTAGTCATTATGCCACAATTAAAAGCTTCCTTCAATGAGAAAAGAAAAATCACCCCCAAATATCAATTTTAAGACCCAGCATTACATATTTATGAGAAATGCCCCCAAGATGCTGAGCAGAGCAGTTGCATAATGAAGCAGCCACATATTTTAGAGAAGGATTATTCCCTACTGCTGCACAATCAAGGAATTTTTAAGTGACCTATGAGTAAAAGAAAATAAAAGGAGGGGGCAATTGCAAATTAATAAAGCACATAGTACCATTTGATTACAAGCCAGTGCAGTGTGAAATGAGTTGGTTTCAGTCCAGCTGTGCCTACTGATAGTTGTCATCAACTTCCCTCCATGGGTACCTGATGGCTTGGTATCAACAGGAGTGGTCCGAGGAGGAGGTGGAGGGTGGGTGAGGAGAAGAGGTCAGAGCTCAGTGTGGGAGCAAACACTGGAATTTCCATCAAGGCTTGGGTCAGCCTGCTGGCTCTCAGCGTAGAAGGACCTTGGGAGCACACAGTGCTTTCCTGAAATACAAGCCTCCATTTGATTGAATCCCAGTTGCAAGGGCCTTAGAAAACACCTGATCAAGTGGCTTTCCAGGGTGATTAGGCAGCCACAGATTTCAAAACTCAGCTGCAGTCCTGTTATGACAGACCCTTTGACAAGGGGCTGAGGAGCGTGACTTCAAAAGACAAAATCCACAATTCTACAGATTATAGAATCCTTTGTCTGAACTCTTATCATGACCTCAGAGTGTGTATAAATTATCATTCTTCTTCTTGGGCCAGACTGTGAGACATCTATGGGAGAAAAGTGCCAATGACAATAAACCATTTCAAATCTGTGCCTTTTAGTAAGTCTTTGGTGATTCTGCCCAATGCTTATACCTCTACTACTGTTGACCTCACAAGAGTTTTTACAGAGGTTTGAGAGCATTCAGGGAATGAATGTATGTGGAGTATGCAAAACAGAACCCCAGAGTTCCCAATGTATGTATATAAACACACACATACTTTATCTCAAAACTCCAGCTGACCTGAAGTCTTGTGAGCCAGCCCTGGTGTATTGCTGTTTGCAGTGTAAACTTCTTGCCAGTGACTGCTGTCACTGTGGACTATGATGTGAAAGAGATGAAGCAGCTCATACAGGAACTCCAAGAATCCCTGTCACTCAGCTTTAGAATCTAAAACCTGGTGCTCAGATAAGTGTACTAGTGTGTTTTTTTTATAAATAAAGACTTATTGAAATATGACTGCACCCATTAATTTGCCCATTGTGTTTAGCTGCATTCTTGCTACAAAGACAGCTTGCTGAGTCCCAGTCAATCAAGTTCAAAGCCCCAGATTTTAATGTAAGAAAACTTGGACAAGACAAAAGCAAGTATGTTTGCCAATATTACAATGCACAGAAGCACAGATTCTTCTAGATCTTGGCTCTTGGCAATCTTAAGGCAACACTTGTTGGGTGTTCATTTGTTTGTTTTCCACAATATGTTTAAAACACTTTGAAACATGTTTTTAATGAACACAGAACTGGCATTTTTAACTTTATTCTCATCAATGGTCTTCTTCCACTTCCAATCTGTTCAACACTAGTTTTCTTACTAAAAACTGGAAAGCTTTTGTAAATCAAAGGACATAGTCAATAAGAAAAATAAGCAACCTTCAGATTGAGAAAAAAATCTTCACTAACCCCACATCCGATAGAGAGCTAATATCCAAAATATATAAAGAACTAAAGAAGCTAACCACCAAAAAATCAAATAACCTAATTAAAAAAAAAAAAACAGGATATAGAACTAAGCCAAGAATTCACACAGAGGAATCTTGAATAGCTTAGAAGCACCTAAATAAATGTTCAAAGTCCTTGGTGATCAGAGAAATGCAAATCAAAGCACCCCTGAGATTATACCTCACCCCATTCAGAATGGCTAAGATCAAAACCTCAGGTGACAACACATGTTGGAGAGAAGGTAGAGAAAGAGGAGCACTCCTCCACTGCTATTGGGATTGCAAACTGGTACAACCACTCTGAAAATCAATCTGGAGGATATTAGCCAAATAAAAGGTACAGAATACCCAAGATAGAGTCCACAGAACTCAAAAAGTTCGACAAGCTGAAGAACCCAAGTGAAGATACCTCAGTCTCACTTAGGAGGGAAAAGAAAGCAATCACAAGGGGGGGAGGGAGGGAGGCACTTGGATGTGAAAAGGGACTGGGAGGGGGGAAGAGGGGAACATGATCTGGTATTGGGTGGGGAAAAAGGACTGAAGCCCTGAGGGCCAGCAGAAAGAATGGAAATAGGCAACCTCAAGAAGTAGGAGTTGGGGGGACCCTCCAGAATGTACCAGACACCTGGAAGGTGAAAGACTCTCAGGACTCAGATGGAGGGACCTTAGATGAAATGTGGTACAGTGGAGAGAGGGAACTTGTAGAGCCCACCTCCAGCATGGAGACAGGACATCAAGTGAGGGATGGGGTTGCCATCCCACAGTCAAATCTCTGACTCATAATTATTCCTGTCCGAAAGAACTGCAGGGATGAAAATGGAGAAGGCCTGAGAAAAAGGAGATCCAGCGACAGGCCCAAAGTGGGATCCAGCTCAAAGGGAGGTCCCAAGGCCTGACACTATTACTAAGTCTATGAAGTACTCACAAAAAAGGACCTATCATGACTGTCCTCCAAAAGACAAAACAAGCACCTGGAAAAGAAGATGCAGACATTTATACCCAACTAATGGACAGAAGCGGCTGACCCCTGTGGTTCAATTAGAGAAAAGCTGGAAGAAGCTGAGGAGGAGGGCGACCCTGTAGAAGGACCATCAGTCTCAAATAGCCTGGACTCCCAAGATCTCTCAGACACCAGACCACCAACCAGGCACCATACACGAGCTGATACGCGGCCCCCATATAGCAGAGGACTGCTGGGTCTGGGATTAGTCAGAGAAGATGCACCTAACCCTCAAGAGACTGGAGGTCCCAGGGAGTTTAGAGGTCTGGTGAGATGGGGATGGGGGTGGGGACATCCTTCTTGTAGATAAAGGGAGGGGAGGAGGTATGGGATGGGGAATGGTTGGACGGTGGACCAGGAGGGGGATAAAATCTGAAGTGTTAAAAAAAGGATTAAATAAAAAATTTAAATAAAAATTTTAAATTTTAAAAATAAAAAAATTTAACAAAAACCAAAACTATCAAAGTAAAGGTTGTTTGCCCTTTTCTCTGGCCTGTTCTCATTGTTAGAGAAGACTTTGTGGGCCTGGAAAGATAATCAGCAGCTAAGAGCATTTGTTGTTCTTGCAGTGGACCCAGGTGCCTTTCTCAGCATCCACATGGTAATTCACAACAACCTATAAGTCTGGCTCCAGTAGATATAACATCCTCTTCTGGACCCTATGGGACTCGGCACAAACCTCCATCTACAGTGTACAGACATATACGCTGGCAAGCACTCATATACATAAAATAAAATAAAAATTAATTTTGAAAAGCTAAACAGGGAGAGTGGAGTAAGTGGGCAAGATAAAGTTTTACTCAGCATGTAATATGTGCCTGTGTGAAATATTTTAAAGTGAATAAATTAGAGGAAATAAAAAAAATTAAGGTCACCCTGAGAGAGGGTGACTATATGATCAGAAAAAAACCATTTAAGTGGAGAAACTGGAAAAACATGAGTTACATCAACATACATGTAGAGACAGGGTGGCTGCTTGTCTCTGAACTTGAAGGTCTTCACTTAGGGATTAATCTACAATGCTTGTTAATCCTCTTTAAAGAAGTCAGAGGTCTGAACTAAATTAGGCACTGAGTTATAGAAATTCAGATAACATCTATTTCACCCTATGAATTACCCCAAACTTCTCTAGACTAGATAAAAAGAGGTGGGAGCTGATCAACATTCAGTCTCCTCTTCCTCCTCACTTCAGACACAGTGTGATCAGTGGCCCCACAGTCCTGCCACTATGACCCTAAAGACCCACACCTACAAACTGTAAGAAAATCAACCCTTTCTTAGTGAAGTTGCTTTTGTAGGGTACTTTGTCACAATGGCCTTCTTTTTTTTCTTCTCTCTCTCTCTCTCTCTCTCTCTCTCTCTCTCTCTCTCTCTCTCTCTCTCTCTCTCTCTCTCTCCCTCTCTCTTGCTTTTAGAGACAGGGTTTCTCTGTGTAGTCCTAGATGTCCTGGAACTCACTCTGTAGACCAGGCTGGCCTCAAACTCAGAAATCCACCTGCCTCTGCCTCCCAAGTGCTGGGATTACAGCCGTTACAGGCGTGTAACACCACCACGTTCGGCTTCACAATGGCCTTCTGATATAGCATCAATAATATGCTCTGTGATGGCATATTACAACACCTCACATAGTGGAGCCAGAGCTGTGCCACCAAATTTTCATTCCAAGTAGAGATGACCACAATGCATTTCATTGACAACATCTATTACCATTGCATGAGTAGCACCCCATCCAATCCTCACAATGTAAGAGTGAGCACGGTACACTTAATGTGCAGGAACCTCAGGTGCCTCTAACTTATTTAAAGAATAAAAAGAAGGGGGAACAGCTGTGGAAAACAGATGACTTAAGCTTCACAGTCAGCATCCCTCTCTGTGTGTCAACTCTGCTCTCACTACAGGACACTGGTGGCTAGGACAGTCATAGGAGGTGTCCTTCGTGCAAATCTCTCTTAAGAATCTGGTTTCTAGGTCTTCAGACCCCTGGTGATCTACTCCATCTCCCACTCTGACTAGAGTGTCAGGGGTTGCTAAAAATTAACTTGAGAAGACTCCCTTTCACTTAAGTTTTCTCCAGACTATTGAATCTAAGAATTTGGGAATGACAAGTGACTACGGAAATCAAGTAGGCCAGTAGTGCCCACAGGACAAAAAAAAAGATGAGCAGATATTTCTATGCTTGTCTACTAATTTCCAGCCTCACAATGATGACTATCTCTTATTATGCATCTTATTTCATAAAATGCTTATATTATAAACTAATATTTGTATTAGTGTAGGTTCACATTAATATAATGCCTTATCTTTTAATGTTCATAATTCTTATTTACTTTTCTCATTACTGGGACAAAATGCATGATCAAAACTACTTATGGAGGGAAGGGCTGACTTGGGATGATGACTGCAGGCTACAGTCTCTAAGGGGGGGAAGGAGCATAAGATGGCTGGTGGCTTTAGGCACACAGTCAGAACGTAGAAAGAGATTCATTCTGCTACTCACCGTTTTTCACTCCAGGACGTCAAAAACGTGGAATGGTCCTGTCTATGTCCAGGGTGGGTCTTTTCCCATCAACTAACAAAAATCTAGAATCTCCTTCGAAGACATGCCCAGAGGTTTGTTTCCATGGTGACTCTAAATCCCATCTACTTGAGAGTCAATATTAACCATCACATAGCTATCTTATGAACAAAACAATTATGAAGTCATTTTATGGTTAACAGCATTGGGATTGAAGGAGTTTCAGTAATGTGTTCTTAGCCTTGGAAATAGGACAGAGAAGTTAAGAAATAAAATGAAGTTCCTCCAATTCTAATCGCTGTTCTCTTTTTCTTAATTCATAGTAGTCTCTGAGTGCGGGTGTTCCTTAACTTACAAAGAATTGGAATGCAAGCCCAGGAGGAAAGAAGATATTTACAGAGTAAAGCAAGTGCAAAGGAGTCAATATTTTAAGCTGACTAGAGATGGCATTCCATTTACTAATTCAAATCTTTGCCCAACTTCAGAGTGTAATTCTGGTTCTTATTATCAGCTTGTGAATTGTGCTTCTGAATGTGCTTAGGGATTGGGGCTCCTTGAATTATTATATGCTAGTATTAGTATTTTAGGAACAATTCTTACAGTGCTTTATTCCACAAAAATCTCTAAGGGGACTTCCTGATAACTTCCATGTGGGTGTGAGTATTTAGTTACCACTACCTCAAGACTCTACTGAAATAAACAATAAACTATTAAATCCATAGGTTAGCATAGCTCTCCAGACCTTGTGAGAGGAGTTGCTTTGTGCCCTGGATGGAAGTTATCAGAAACTCACGACTGGTTCAAAGTGTGGAGAATAAGTGTCTGTGGGATGTTAAGTCACAAATGGAGCACACACATCACACCCTGTCCCTTCCTGTCTCAGGAAGTTACCATATAGAAATAGAGAGAGGGAATATTGTAAGAGCCAGAAGTCAGGGAGGACTAGAGAAACAGTGTCTTCTGGGTATAACAAGACCTCCATACCCATGAACTCAAGGCAGCCATGGTTGCCTACACAAGATCAAGCCAGTCAGCATCCCAGCCTCAAGGGGGGAGAGCTATGTAAAGTCAATGATTTTCAGGTTATGACCCTTGGTAGGTCAACCACTGTCCAATGGATGAACCCACATTCATGCTTGCATGAGCCATACAGATTGAACTCAGTGTGCCATTTTTTTAAAAAGAGAGAATACAAAATTGGAAGATGACAGGGGTTGAACTGGGAGGAGTTAGAGAGAGGAGCAGGAGAATATATGATTAAAATACATTTCTATGCATGATATTTTCTAATCTAATAAAAAATCTAATGAAAACATGGTATTAAAAATTTTCAGTCTTCATATGCCTCGCTGCTTGTCCTCTCAGCTAGAGTAACCCCCATTGACTCCCAGGAGTCTTTCCTGTCCCAGATCTCAGGCTTGTCCCAGAGATGGCCCTCCATTGATTGGTGTTTTCTTTCCCAGTCCTCTCCCACCCTCCCCACACCTGATTGCCATTCTCCTTCCCCTCCTCCTTCCCCTCCTCACTCCTCTTTTCCTTCCCCTCCTCCCTCCCCTCCTCCCTCCCCTCCTCGCTCCTCCTCCTACCTAGTCCCTCCCTCTATCCACCTCTGATGTCTTATTTCCCCTTCTAAGTGAGATTCAAGCATACTTCCTTGAGCCCTCCTTGTTTCTTAGGGGTTTTTTTTTTTGTTGTTGTTGTTGTTGTTGTTGTTGCTGTTGTTGTTGTTGTTGTTCTGTGAATTGTAGCCTGGTTATCCTGTACCTTTATGGCTAATGTCCACTTATAAATGAGTGCATACCATGCGTATCTTTCTGGGTCTAGGTTACCTCACTCAGGATGATCTACTAACCTGGGTGCATGGGGGCTCATGGAGACTGAACTACCAAGAGCATGCAGGGACTGGACCTCGGCCCCCTACATGTTGGTAGCAGATGTGCATCTTGATGTTCTTAACAATTGGAGCAGGGACTGTCTCTGACTCTATTGTCTGCCATTGGATCCCAGTCCCCTAGCTGAACTGCCCCTTCAGGCTTCAGAGGGAGAGATGAACTTAGTCACACTTAGTCTTGATATCCCAGAACAGGGGGGACCAATGGGGGCCTTCTCCTTCTCTGAGAAGAGGGGAGGTAATGAGGGGAGGGATTTGTGACGGTGGGACTAGGAGGAGAGGTGAGAGAGGGATTGTAATTAGGATATAAAGTGAATAAATAAATAAATAAATGGAAAAAAGAAAAGAATAACATTTTTTTTCAAGAAACAAGACAAAATCTGCTATGACTTGGAAGCAAAGGACAGTACAGCTCAGATGCACAATTCTGAAGAGTGTACTCAAAGATGCAGGCAGCGCTGACTAATGGGAATCACTGGGAAGCATATCCTGCTCCTGAGAGGGCTGAGCAAGAGGTTTTCAACAAAATGAGGAGTTACCAACTGCTTTTTCCCAATATGCAAGACTGAGCACCATGGTAATAATGGTTTGGTAGTCGTATTTATTTTAGCGATTTCTTTCTGCATCTGTAGACAGTGAATAAGATGGATAGTAATAAGACAGCATCTGGAACTCAACTTGGACTGATCAAGGGAGAGATAGATAAAGTACTATTGGCCTCAGCTTTGCATCTGCACATCCAGGACACAGTGTATACATGGGGCTTGTTATAGTACTTCCCTACATTTTCACAGCATTGAGTTAAAAAAAATTGAAGTCTAGTAGAACCCAAGGTTTAAGTGTACACAGTGCTCAAAAAAAAATATTAGGGAAATGGCGGTTGACATGAGAGTAAGTGTCCCTTGTACATGATCATATAGTCACAGTATAGCAAAGAAAACATAAACATGCTTCACTGAATAAAATAAAATTGGAAATATCTGTATTACAGGCAATACAATATTTACCTGCATGCTTCAAACATATTTATGAAATGGCTCCATCAGTGAGCCTCACAGGCACAAGGACCTAAATTCAGGTACCCAGAACACACATCAAACTCCATATGCCTATAATACTAATGTTGGAGAGATGATGACAGTGGGGTCTCTAGGGCTTGCTAAGCAGCCCAATGTGTAAGTTCCAGACTCCAAGCTCAAGGAGAGACCCTGTCTCAGAACTTACAGTGGAGAGTAAATGAGGAAGAGACTCCATGTTAACCTCTGACCTACACACCCACACACACACACCCATACCCACACACCCACACACACACACACGGACACGAACACGGAATTTATGGACCAAATAAAAGGGGGGCATGTTAATTTATAAATACAGTATAAAATTAATACAGTGAGATTTAAAATTTTGTGTGTTTCTATTGGTTCACTCACTTTTCTAAGAGCTGGACTATGATGGGCTCTTAGAACAGAGAATCAAATGGACCGAGATCATAATTCTTCACACTCCAACTGTTTGTGTCAGCCAGTTTTTTACTTCTTTGCAAAAATACCTGAGAAAATTATGAGGGAAGAAATATCTCTTTTCGTTCATGGTTTCAGTTGCTACTTGTAGCATGCTAGAGGAGGACAGCTTATATCACGACTGTCAAGAAGTAGAGGGAAAATGAATGTCTGCATAGCAGATTCTTCCTCCTTCCCTCTTGTGTTCCATCTGGATCCTGAAGTGGTGCTAATGCCCTCCCCACTAGTGGGAGGTGTTTTCCCTTTAGATACCTCTCTGGAAATGCCCTGGGGTACAATTCACTAATCTCCTGGCTACTCTCCAATCAAATTGACAATCAAAAGTAACCCACCGATGACATGACATATGGGTGTACTTTCTCATTCATGTGAAATAAATGAGAAAACTTCAAAACATGTCACACCTGATCTAGTTAAAATGGAAAGTGGCACTCTGAAGAATATTTCCATTTTTATTCCAATGCTCAGAGGTAACTGTAAAATAGCCCAAAGAAAGAAGGAAACCTCCAACGAAGCTGTATTTTTTGCATTCGTTGCATAACAAGCAATTTTAAAATTATCCAGTGTGATTTTACCATAACTTCAAATCATGTACTGAATTACTTTTATAACCTAAAACTAAAAATTAAAATATAAGAATGAAAAACTGGAAAAATAATATCCTTTCTGATGACAGTTTTTTCCTAAGTAACACTATATTTTTCCTTGAAAACCTTTCAGTCTTCAAATTAAAAGGTAACTCTTTCAAGCTGTTTATTTTAGAAAATTCTGGAAGTGAGAATGCATGGAGTTTCAAGTCCCAAGGGGGATTTTTGGTGAAATTGAAAACATTGTTATTTTTCATTTGCTGAGGACGAATGAAGGCAGATTGGAAGGAAATGACGGCTTCTGGAGTAGACACAGTTCACCTTGGATAGAGGTGGGTATTGATTTGCAAGTGGCACATAAGAAAACTAGAAATATATTGCTGAGCTGGAGAGAGATGTGAGTGAGAAGGATGAGGAGAGAATGAGGGACCATGGGGAGTAGAACGGGAGGGCTGGCAGCCTGGCGATGAGCGTGTAGGCTCACATACTCCTGCTTATGCACAGTGCCAAGACTTACAAATTGCCAGGACCTCCACATAATGGAACATTTAAGATCTCTCCACTTTATTTATTTGCTTTTGCTAACTCTGCTCTTGTTCATCAAAGCAAGAAGAAAACCAATAAGCGCTTGAGCTTGCTGGCATAACTCAAAAGACGTTGAGTTTTCAAACTCATAAATCTTTCTAAGAAACATAATTTTCTCATCACCATCTCTCGCACAAGAAGTAGAAAATATTTTATTTGCAAAGAATCTTCTTTTATTTTTGATATAAAGGGAAAGCTGGAAATAATTCTTGGGGGGAAGTTGTTTGGAAAGTTAGGAAAATTTAAGTTTTCTAGACTTTTGCCTAATGAGATATATGTGAGTCTTTGACTTTACAACTTCTATTCCTAACATGAGGGTAGCTGTGTTGGACAGGAAGACAGAAGACAGTCACATGGTGTTAGAGGCAGACTTCCAGGGCTCTTTCTAACACTGAAGTTAATAGTCTTCCTTCCAGGTCAGGCATTTTCAGCTGTAGACTCAACAGTATTGATGTATGCAAAGTTGTAGTTTGGGGTACACATTTTACCCAATGAAGTAAACCTTGTTAACTTTATGAACTCTCATTTAATATGAAAATATTTGAACTATCATCAGTTTCATCATTCAGTTCTTATTTACAATGATAAATGGGCTGAAGATGTAGCTAGTGGCTAGCAATATTCACTGCTCTTACAAAGGACATACATTTTGTACCTTGAGAATCACACAGTAGGTCACAACTGCTTGCATTTCTAGATCCAATGCCCTCTTCTATCTGGCCTTCATGGGTTCTTCATATAATGGTAGACAAACACTCAGATATACACACACACACACACACAAACACACACACAAACACACACATTAAATAAATAAATAAATATTAAAAGCTGAAAGGGGAAGAAATTATATGGTGGCTAATTTTTTCTCTTTGCAGCTTTTATCTCTGTGTCTAAAATTTTCCAGCCAAATCCTCCACATATTTTAAACTAAAATGTCACTATTTTTATTCAGAACTATGAATAATAGTCTTCAAATTAAAAAAGAGAGAGATAATGCTATGTAGCTGTCTTATTAAATAAATCAATAGGATCACACAAAATATCAGTATACCCAAAGCTGGAAAAATAGCAAGTGTCTAATATTTTTAGATTTATTTTTTGTGTATATGAGTGTTTAAATTACATTTATGTCTGTACACAATTAGCATGCCTGGTGCCTGTGGAGGTCAGAAGAGAGCATTGAGTCCATTGTAACTGGAATTATGGATAGTTGTCCATAAGTCCATAAGATAGTTGTTCATAAGCAAGAACCACAAGTGCTCTTAACTGCTAAGCCATCTCTCCAGTCCAAGAGTGACCATTATTGATTGGCAATTTCTTCCTTGCAATTTTCTATACTTGAACCACAGGAAAAACCTGTATAGAGGGAAGCAATGATGCTAAGTTGGAATATCCAGACTCTGTTGCATTCCTAAGATTTGAGTCTGAGTTGATGAATGGAGCTTAATAAGCTCCCTTGGGCAAAGTCACAGCATGTGGAGGAAGCTGGAACTTTGACTGAAAAGTTCATGCATTGGTAATGCTTACCTATGCCCAAGTGTATTAAGACAGCCGGAGTAACAGGTCTGAGAAAGCAGCACTGGGAAGGTCATTGACCCTGTGCAGCCAGGCTAGCTTTAGAGAGCCAAAGGGTCTCTAAATCTGAATTTAAATTCTAATCTGAATCAGGTGACAGTGTGTTTGCTGCTGGAAATTGGAGAGGAGGAGCCAAAGACTGAGGCTGGAAATCAAACCTGAAATGTGTGTGCTTTGATAGTTACTCTTGAATGCCCACCATGGGTGGCGATGGTACAGCCATGGGCATGATTTTATTTTGTGTTTCATATGTTGGCTCCTCTGGAGCAAATAAACCCCTCCTTCAAATACTTTGCTGTACATTTGCATTTGGGGGTTAGAATGTGAGTTTTATACACTGGAAAAATTGATCCCATCTCCACAGCTGACATAACGTTTGCAATTTCTCTTGGTAAATGTAACTTCTGGGTCCGTGTCCATAGCTTTTGAGCCCTCAGTCAAATCTTCAATCAATAGTCCCTGTACTCTCCACTTAGCTCAGCTCTGTACATCGAGGAGTCAACATGGAATTTGTTAAAAGATGAAAGAAATTCATGAGTGAGAGCCCAGGCATAATAAACACTACTGCCCAGAATACTTAAATGAAAAAAAAGAAGAATAAAAACAAAAGGCCACAGTCATTCTGGAACACCACCTCCCAAACCCCTAAATTAGATTTCAGTTCAAAAAGTGTCTTCCAAAGCTGGCTATGAAGCTGTACCCTAGAATCGCCTAGAGATCAACAAACTGGCCATCCATTTGTTGTTAAAAGAGAGAAAGGGAAAGTTAGTTTGCAGACTCATTGTCCATTTGTCCTTCCTACTGATTTTCTTTCAGTTAAATAACACGCAAGAATTAAAGCATGATAGATTAAGAGCAATTAAAAGAAGAATGATGAATGGGAGCTGAAATGTATGCTTTCTGAAGCCAGAGCAAAGTGGTTCCTTGTTGCTGTGCTACTAGACCTACTGGCTGCTTACACAGTTTTCCTGTTTCCTATGTCACTAAACTAGGGTGAAAGGGGGCCAGCCAAGTGCTGCTTGCCAGACAACCCTGAGTTCTAGCCCCAGAACCTATATTTTACAAAAAGAAGAAAGGAAAAAAGAAAAGCTAGCTTAGTAGCATATGTTTCTATCCAAGCACTGGGGAGACAGAGACAGGAGGATCTCAAGGTTCACCAGCTAAGCCAGCATTGCCCCCTTGGCAAGGTATTCGCTAACCTCAAAATACAATGTGGATGGCGCCTAAGGAATGACAGCTGTGATTGTCTTCCGGCCTCTACAAGTACATGTACACTACACACGTGTGTACCTGCATACTACAGTGAGATTTTTGGCTTCTTTAAAAACGCAGAAATATTATAAGATTGTGTTTTCATTCTAATCCCAGATGTGACAATGCAGGGCTGCTTCAGATTGTCCATAACGGCTGACTATGATTTTTCTTGTGCTTTAATAGGGGTGTGATTTTGCCAGCCACACACAATTTCTGTGATTGCGTGACATTTGGAATTGGGAGGGTGGTTCAGAGTGTATATAAATGTTAGAGTCCCAATGCATGGTCTGTTGTTGGTTAGTGGTAGGGTTGTTGGTCAGATGCTGTTGGTTTGGGCTTACTATGTAGCCATGAGCAAAGAAGAATGAAGATGATATTAGATATCTTGACAGTGAAGATCAAATTTGCCCCAAGGGACTTGATGCCCCTAATCAGCTGAAATTAGTCTGGGGATATCATTGCCCCCTTTCCCCTGTATTCTTTTTTCTCTCCTTACTGGTGTTAGAGGGCTGAAAGAGTGGGAAAAGGGGGTTGGAGAATGGTGGGAGAAAGAACCCACAAAGCAGCCAAAAGAAAGGCTACGGCATAAAAACATTCACACTGAGAGATAGAATAAAATAATAAAATACAATGGAGATCATGACAGGCAAACCAAGAGAAATATATATATGTATATTTTAATATTTTCTAATATATATTAGAAATTTTATAACTTTCTAAAATATAAACTTAGAAATTTATATATAAAATGTGTTCACAATGCAAAGAGTATGTGATAAGAACCTTATCACACAATGTTCTGAGGACTCTGGTTCTCACAGACAGATAAGCTGTGAAAAACAAGTGAACTTCAAAGGCCTGGAAGTTCTCAACTTCCCCAACTGGATACAATAAGCAGGACCATGCTGTGACACCGGTATGTCACAAGTGAAAGGTCCCTGGACTCTGAAACTTTATTAGGTGATGAGCTTGTTTGCTTGTTTGTGTGTTTGTGGTATTGATAAACCGCTTTGGGAATTATATAAAACAACAATGAATAATCAACTCTGAGAGAATGTTGAGCCAGAGATACTGTGACTCAATGTTTTACAGGCTTCTCTGGGGCCTTAAAGCAAACAATACCAACCAGTTTGCTATAATTATTTAAGGTGCCGAATAGAATTTTGATGTAACCTAAACGCTTAAGAAATGGCTTAGTTTTGAACATTAGAATGTGCACATTCGACTATTCAAAACTTGTAGCTGAAGCTATATAGAAAAGCATGCCACGGTCTGTGCTACTCAAGATTAATTCCAAGTAGGAACATGTTCCTAGATAAAGACTGACTATTCACCAGTCGCTGGGGAGATGCTAATGCTTAATGTTGAGTTCGTCATTGTTACTATTTGGAGTCTGAATCACAGGGAAGATGGTAATTGGTTTCATGAGTCAGATGCTGCTCTACTGGAAAGTAGCAGACTGAGCAGTGCCACAGAGCCCAGGAGACATTTAGCTAGTCACAGAAATCTAGAGGCTGGAGTGATGGCTCCATGGCTGAGAATGTACGCTGCTCTTTAAGAAGACCAGAGTTCAGTTCACAGTGCCCACATGAAGAAGCTCAAAACAAAAGTCCACAGCCTTCAAGCTGAATGGAAGGACCTTCTCAGAAGTTCAAGCTCATCTTACTGCATCTTCAGCCAGCTGCACATTCTAATTCCAAAGCTGCAGCCCAATAGGAATGCCTCAGCATCCCTGGATGCAACCCACTGTTCCCACACCTCTCAAATCTGACTTCCTTCTGGCCTCATTCTCTTGGTTTAGTTCTTGGGTGTTCTCAAGCAAGGGGTTTGTGGAATTCTCTATGACACAGATCTTGCCTTCAAGCTATTCAATGTGATAGGCACAGTAACCCAAGGGGAATGGCTGTGTGCAGAACCCTGCTCTGCTCACACACTGACAGTAAGCTCATTCTGCTCTTGACTACTCACAGCATGCTCTGCAAACTGCCACAGAGTCTCTACAGTTTCCCCATCGTCTCTCAGATCTAAGGCCTGAGATTGCTCTGTGTGTGTGAGTGAGTAAGTGTGTGTGTGTGTGTGTGTGTGTGTGTGTGTGTGTGTGTGTCTTTTGTACACATTCATGTACACATTTAGGATGACAGAAGTCAATATTAATGTCTCCATCAGTCACTCTTCCCCTTACTTCTTAAGATAAGACAACTTTTCTGTGAACCTGGAACTGTGATTCTCAGACCAGTGAACCCCAAGGACCCTCCTATCTCTGCCTCCAGCACTGTGGTTTCAAGCACATATCTCCACGCCCAGCTATCATCTCTCTGCTGAAGATCTCAACTCAGGGCATCATGTTTGTACATCAAACACTTTGTTGATGAAGCTTTTTTCCCCCAGACCCCTAAAAACTAATGTCTCCATTCCTTAATTATTTTACCCATATAAGTCTTTGTTTATAGTTAGTACAGACTATTGCTAACTCTCATGAGGTGAGACAGAAAACATGAGGAAGAATAATAAGTTTCCCTTCTTCCTCCCTTTGTCTTCTACAGAAGAGCAAAAGGAATGAGAAGGAGAAGGAAAGAGGAAGAGGGAAAAGAGGAAAAGTGAGGGAGAGGGAAGAGGAGGAGAAGGGAGAAGAGAAAGAGGGGGACGAGGGGAGAAGACCACATAGATTCTTAGGGCAATGAAATGATTCTGTTGGACATGTAGTCTGTTCCAAGAAGAATGTACAACCCCAGAAGTGGATGCTGATGGTGTATTAGTGGGGCTGTATCAGCTCTAACAAATGGACCACTCTCCTGGCACGTAGATGCCCTGAAAGCCTGTTCTTGTGTACAAGCAGAAGGAACAAGGAAAAGCTGTGTGTCTTTAGTCAAGCTGTAAAATTAAAACCACTCTTAAAAATAAGTTGATTTTTTTAAGGTGGAAGTGAAGAGACTACCATTTGGGAAAAGATTCCTGGTTCCTTTCTGTATCTCTCATCTATATCAGCCTTTATCGTAGGTCTTACTCTGCTGCAGCATTGCCTCTGGTGTAACATTTAAAACCATGGGATGTCAAGTTGAGAGGAACGTGCCAGAGCCACATGAACTTAAAATCCCACTATTTTTGGCATGCTTTTTATTTCAGGTTTAGGAAATATTATGATAGCTGACTCACTCGGAGTGTTTTCAGGCCTCGTGTTGGCAGGAGAAATGGGTTTCAAAAAGAGATTTTAGGAGCCGAACTTCACAGTTGTACCACACACTTGACAGAATCCAAAGAACATGATTTCTTATGGGCGGGTGAGAGTGCTGCTTTCTGCACAATGAAAATGAAATTTTTCATCAGACAAAAATTGTTTCTTAGCACCTTAGCAGACAGTCTGAAGTCTTCTCTGACACGCATGTAACACAGGTGGAGCCTGGAGTCAGTGTCATGACACATAGGTCATTTGTTGACATCTTGATCATAATATGAAGATCTTTTAACTCTAACTTAGGGGAAGACCAGCAGGAAACCTGAACATGTCCTCGAAACTGTGATGAAATGAGACACATCTATTATATTAAAAGTAGAACATGGAACTATGAGCATCAGCCTATAAGCTCAGGCTAGCCTGCCATTATTTTTTACCTTCATGTATTCAAGGTTAGCCTTGAACTCACCATGTAGCTTAGGACTATTTTAAGTGTCCGACCCTCTTTTCTTCATCTCTATAGTCCTGGGATTATAGATAAATTTCATTGTGCCTAGAGGATGCTTTCCTGAAGATCCATCCCAGGGCTTCATACATGCCAGGCAGGCACACGCTACCAACTGAACATGTACCCAAGCTCTCTAGCACCTGTTTTTATAAATAAGGTTTTACCGGAATTCAACTCACTCATTCATTAGCATCCTGTCTTATAGCTATTTTATGTGAAAATGACAGAGTGGAGTCTTTGCAAGAGAGATTGCTTGACATCCCTAGCAGAAAATGGTCACCATCCATCACACCACAGACTCTTGCTGTACCACGTTTGTGGAATAAAATACTTCCTGACAATCTGGAGAAGACCACTTCTTCACTCAACAATCATTAATCAGATTCCAGTGAAGTTCTGGTGGCTCTGACAGATACTGAATCAACATAGCAAGGAGAAGAAACATACACATATGATCTTGTTCTGCACAAGCAGCCTAACTTAAAACATGTGAGCAAATCACAACTTTGGTCCATGCAGCTGGTGTCACTTAACGGTGAGACCCGGAACTGGGTATAGTCTCAGAAATGGATTTTCAGAGTCCAGTCCTAAACAGAGTGTTGATATCAAATCCCTGTGCTAATTTGGTTATTGTTGTTGTGATAAAACACCACTGGCCAAAGCAACATGGGCTGAGAGGGATTTATTTGGCTTATATATCCATATCACATTCTATCATTAGGAGAAGCCAAGGCAGGAACTCAAGGCAGGAGCCTGAAGTCTGAAATGAAAGCAGAAACCTTGGGGCATAGGGCTTACTGGTTTACTCAGCTTATTTTCTTATACAATCCAGGACCACCTGGCAAGGTGATGGGGCAGTACTATCCACAGTGGACTTGGTCTTCCCATATCTCTTATTAATCAAGAAAATCTCCCACTGGCTTGCTTACAAGCCAATCTGATGGAGGCAATCCCACTGTTAGGATTCCCTCTTTCCAGATGACCTTGGCTTGTCTTAACAACAATAACAAAAATTTAACCAGGAAATTCTCCCAAGAATCAAACAATATCACAGGAAGACGGTGAGAGCCAGAGGATGAGAAGTGGTGCTATGGAATATTTGTGCGCATAGCATGAATATTGCACTCATGATCTCACAGGCACTGTCGTAACCAGTTCAAGACCTGAACATACACAAAAGAAAACTTAGAAAACACCATAATTGGCAGTATAGAAAGAAGAGGGTTTCACAGTGTGAAAGGGTGGGGTATGAGGGAGTAATGACGGTAAATATAATCATAATACATTATATACGTGCCTGAAATTGTTAAACACTTAGAAAACTTAAGTATGTGAGTAGGAAGGTGTTTGGAGGCCAACCAGAGATCCAAGACAGTATCTGCAGACAAGGGTTTTGTTTGGTTTGGTTTGGTTTGTATTGTTTTACTTTGTTTTGTTTTGTTAAAGAAAAATGATAGCATTGGTCAGCCACACTGTCCTGGAGGTGAAGGGGAAAAGGGCTGGTCTGAGCCAGCAAGCACCACTTCCACTCCCCGTGAATTAAGTCAGTAGGCTGGCGGCAGGCAGGAGACACAGTAAAGCATTCTGTTGGAGTTGAAAATCGTGCACTTGCAGGAGGTGAGATTTTTTAAAGTATTCCCATGGCTGCTTTCAGCAAGGTTCTCATTAGCCTTGATGTGAGTTCCCTCTGATGCTGCCCTTTCCCCTGACTTGGAGAACTGCAGCTTGAAAGAGGCAGTTCAGTCCCCACTGTGGCTCAGTCCTTGGCCTAATTTAGGTAGTACAATAATTCTCTCCAACTGTGACGATGATGAGATGGGGCCGCTGTGAATTCTTGTTTGAGAATCGGTGACCAGAATCTACAAGGAAAGCATCCAGGCGCTGTCTTTTGGACTCTGCGGCTGAGCTGATGTCCTGTTGATAGAATAGGCTCACAATACAGCTGGCCCCAAAGCAACCTACCTGTGCTGCCCCACACCTGCCTATTTCAGAGGATCAGATGTCAGAATCTGAAAGGTTTGACAGGCCATCTGACCTGATCCTAACTTTGTTTTTATAGTTTAAAAGAAAGATGATATACAAAAAAAAGATAAAAATAGTTTCCATTGAACAAATGTAACTTACGATGTGAAGAGACCTGAGATCTCTGAACAGCCCTATCCATCAAGGTGCAGAACTTATTCAAAAGCCTAGGGTCTTCTAAACATCAAGTGCAATATTTTAAGGTTCACAGAGAAATGCTTCCTGAGACTTGCACAGTCTTTCATAGCTTTAAGCCCAAGTAGGTCATAATATGGCAAGGCACCTCACAAACATCATTTTTATCTAAGCAAAGAGTCCTTCCCATATTTTATCTAAGCAAAGAGAGCTTCCCACAGCAAGCTGGCTGTGTTGAGAGGACACACTCAGAAGCCTTTCTTATGGGTATAGTTACTGAAGAAACACGGATGCCAGAGCCATACCAAAACACAAGCAGGAGCTATTTGAAGCCAATAAGCCCAAAATATTCTTCATGCTCTTGATCTTAAATTTGTTTTTAAAATAGCTCAATTTAATGAAAAAATATCTGATAATTTACTTATTTCCTCTCTAAAAACCTGACCAGGGTGGGAGTTAGATATTTAACCATTTGCCAAAATTTAAAATCTTACATGATACAGCTTGTTATAGCAAGTCACTGTTATTTACACAATAAAATAGATAAATATATTAAAGATTAAAGGTAGGTAGAAAGGTAGATAGTTATATAAATAGACTAGATGGGTGATAGATGATGATGATAGATTTGGACGATAGATAGATAGATGGATGATAGGTAGATAGATAGATAGATAGATAGATAGATAGATAGATAGATAGATGGATGGATGATAGATAAAAAATATGCACGGGCAGAAGAAAGGAAAGGGGGGAAAGGATAAAAGGCTAAATAATTCAGATTTATTTAGAACTCTCCAACTTAAGGTCTACAAATATAAATTTTATTTAAGTGACAACATATATTGATTCTAGACTGGAGTCTCTTTTGTTTTAATGACAACTTTTGTTTCTGAGCATTTCTCAGTTTTAGCTATTGGATTTGTCTAGTCTAGTGGAAAATTTTAATTTCACCTGTATTACACTTTCCCTAGTATCCAGCAGAGAAGGCAGTAGCAGGGCTGGAGAGGAACAGACAGGACTCTTGTTATGCATAGGATGCAATTTCATTGTGTTCTTCCCAGAAATGTGATTGAAAGCGTGGTCCTCAAGCTGACACAATTGAGAGTTGTCACAAAACATACAAGGTACTTAATCTTGGCCATCTCTACAAGAGCATTTGTTAGACATAATTGTCAGTACTCACACTGGACAATCCCATCCACCTGATTTCATTGGAATCTGTTTCACTTGCTTCAGAAAGAATGTAAGACACGCTGCACCCCTTGGCTTTGTATGTCTCTAATGTCTCCCATGTTCACAAAACTTTCTGCATCCCATTCTCATGTTTTCCCTATGAGGACTGTGTTGGGGTGACAGGGAGGTGGCTAACTAAGACTAGGCATACACCTTATCTCTCAGGAAAGCTACAAAAGGAGTTCCTGGTACTGGCAGATCAGTCTTAGCACCTTCATGTGCGGTATTTTGTGTCAATAGCACAAGAGGTCCCAAGACCATCATGGCACTCAAGAATTTGCTTCAGTGACTAGGAAATCTCAACAAAGCATTTGTATATATCATAGATGGGATAAAGATTAGAACTAGCAACATGGCAGCTACAGAGACAGATCAGTCAGTAAAGAGTTTGCTGAGCAAGCACCAGAACCTGAATTTGACCCTCCACACCCATGTCAAAAGCTGAGTGCTGTTCCTGCATTCCCAGAGCAGAGACAGGAGGCTTTTTGGGGCTTGCTGACTTTCTAAGCCAGGCCCAGTCAGGGACTCTCTCAAAAGCAATTAAGAAAAAATACTCAATGTCAATAACTGGTCTAAACATACACACACACACACACACACACACACACACACACACACACCAATAACAACAACAACAACAACAATAGAAAAAGGCTCAGGAGGACGGTTCCAGCATAACCTTTCCATCATTCCCATGCCCAGAGTTCTGTAGACAATGATTATTATCACTTGTGTATAACAGTACAAGGTAAATGTAGATGAGAGTTGATGGCCAAGCTTTGTAAAGAGGGTTGGTCATGGGGAATATGAAAGATTTTTACCTCCAAATCTCCAGGTGTCAAGATTATATCCTGTAAGGCCACGATTCCAACCATCAGCCACAATGATTATCTGTGCTGTGTATGTTCAGCATTACACACATGTATGTGAAGGCCACAGGGGTTGATGCCAGCTCTCTTTCTTTATAAACTTCCATTTTAGTTATTCAGACAGGTTCTTTAACTGAACCTGGAGCTCCCCAGTTCAATAAGACCAGCTGGTCAGGGACTTTTATGGATCCGCCAATCTCCCCCTGCCCCACACCAGGAGTATCACACTTGGGTTATTGGTGCCCACCACTGTGCCTGGCAATAACACTACAGTGGCCGAGCCATTCCACAGCCACACACCCAGAATTCTTACTATAAGACTTGGGAGAAACTAACGGCTTTCCACTCAGAACTGATCTTAGGGCATTAGGAGGCTCTGCAGTGGTGCTCAGCCCCTTCTGGTGTTGGAGAAAAGCATCCATTTGCCCTGTCACCTAAAAAGGAAAGGAGAATTCGCTCAGCTATCAGATAGCCCGAACTAATACATAAAAACTGATACAAGAAGAAACAGGCAAGATGTGCTATACTAGCGATAGGAGTATACTAAGAGTATCCTGGGTCTGCAGCAAAGCAGAACATGTTTATATTTCCCTGGGAGACGGGAACCTGGGGCACTTACCAGGGGCCTGACATTAGACTAGCTGATAAGTAGATGCAAAGAGCAAGCAAGTAACAGGCTCTGCCCTTGGGCTGTGCTCAGAATTATAAGACACAGCGGAGATAAGAGGAATAAGAAAACAAATTCATGTTCTAGACAAATATTCCAAGAGAAGTTAGGAGAAGTCAACACCACCAGAGGCAATGCTATCTCAGAGGCAGTGATCCTGTTTTCTGCTTCTCATTTTCCTGTGAAACGGGAGGATAAGTACAGACTTTCTTCTCTGCTGCTCAAAACTGACAAATGCCCAGAATCCTCCAATAACTAATCCTTTTCTATTTTAAATTCACTTAACTGAACCCCACAGCATCTCTACTTTGCAACTTTTCTTCTACAATTTTTTCTGATCTCATATTTTCTGCAGACCCCTGACGATTTTTCAGACAGTGCCTATTATACTGACTTCTAACTGGATCTCTACAAGTGGCATTTCTCGTGCAATTTTTCAAAAGCTACACTTAGCTTATTTTGGACCATATACTTTCTCCAAAACAAAATGTCCTTTGGGGACTGGAGACATGGATCCACAGTTAAGAGTACTTGCTGCCCTTCTAGATGTCCTGAGTTCAGTTTCTAGCACCCACATCATCTAGCTCACAACCACCTAAAACTTCTGTTCCAGGGGATCCTATACTTTCTTCTGGCCTCTGCAGCCATCTTCACACAAAGGACACACACACACACACACACACACACCACACATACAGAGAGAGAGAGAGAGAGAGAGAGAGAGAGAGAGAGGCACATGTATTGTTTTTAATTTAAACATTTTAAAATATTTTCTCAGTTCTGCTAATCAAAAGACTCAGTCTGAACTCTAAAACTTATTTTAAAGTATTGTCAAAGATGCGGAAGTCTTGAGAATGTAAGTCATATGGTAAATGTTTGCTTTACGTGAAGGAGGAGGACCTGGGTTCACTCCTTAACACTGCACAAACCTGGCTATTAGCACACTGATCTGTAACCCTAGCACTTCAGAGTTTAAAGCAAGAAGACTGGGAATTCAAGGTCATCTTTAGCCCCATTCAATCCCTGGACAGCCTGGGATACATGGTTCTGTCTCAAACAACAGAAACAAAAGATCAAAGGACGCCTTAACTCAGCAATGTAAGAAGCAGTGAACATCAGTGAACACTGCTTGCCTCTGGTCCTTTACAATCTTCCAGAGGGAAGCCAGTTATTCAAAAAATATCTATTGAAAGCCTATTCAATCTTAATGAGTAATTTGATTATTGGATATACATGAATAAAGCAGAAACTCTGCTGCCGATGAAAAACCCCTCATTGAAGGGGTCAGAAAATAAGGTAAACAAGTAAATTCACCTCTAATAATAAGTACTAATAAATGCCACAAAGCACGGCTATATAATAGAGTTGGCTGAGGCATAGCACTGCTGATAAAGATCTCGTTTTCAAAAGAGCTGTCAGTGGACTTTGTCTCAAATAATGAGAAAACTCGGTATGATGCTAATGTTGATATTGATAGTGAATAGTGATGTGACTCGCTTGGCATGAGGAAACCAAGTCTGAGCAAATGAAGTCAAAGCAACAAAACTAGCAAGTTCGAGATCTACAGTGGAAAGGAGGCATTAAATCCAAGGAACAAATGCCACTGTATCTAGGACACATGAAAACAGGAGGGTGGTGACATCAAGAAGCAGGCAGAGAGGAGGAGCTTGCTTGGTGGATAAAGTGCCTGGCTCATGAGCATGGGTGGGGGCGAGTTACCCTAAGGCTCCCAAGTCAGGCCAGCTTAGCCAAGTCAGTGAGGGCCAGGAGAGAGGCTTCCATCTCACAAACAGACAATGATTGAAGAAGACTTTAGATGTCAACCTGTGGCCTCCATATGCATACCCACACACATGCATGCATTCATTTCACAGATATCCACATACCCACATGAATGCATGCACATAGAAACAGAAAGGAAGGGGAGGGGAGGGGAGGGAGAGAGGCAAAGAGGGAGGAGAAAGACAGAGACACAAAGTGGCTGGGGGGGAAGAGAGAGGGAGGGAAGGAGAGAGAGAGGGAGAGACTGGGAGAGAGAGACAGAGAGAATGTGTGTGTAGGCAAAGACCAGCTCACTGAGTGCTTCAAAAGCCACCCACGGGAATTTAATTTGTCTTTAGGTACAAACAGAACGTCATTGAAGAGCATTGCACTGTGCTCCTGTTCTCTTTTTCAAAAGCAACTCTGTGGTGAGCACAGCTTCGCACACTTGCAAACCCAGCAAAGTAAAGGGCAGAGACAGGGGGTTAGCAAGGATGGCTGTGTTTTCCTGGCTGCCAGCCTGGCTCCAGATTCAGTGAAAGATCTGTCTCGAGGAAATACGATGGAAAGTGATAGATCAGTCGGGACACTGGACATCCTTCTCTGCCCTCTTCACTCACACAACCTGCACATTCACACACATGGGCACACATTATACACATGCTATTCTGCACACACACACATACATAAGACTTGGAGGAGGGAGAGAATTTAGTTGGGCAGGAAATTAAACTGGAAAGGTGTTTTACTTTAATTTGGTAGTTTCACCTTTGTGTTCAACTGTCATGGTAAATTTGAAATGTCAAAGAAATGACCAATGGAGAGAGCCACCCACAGACACGTGGGTCAGCATCCGGCTGAGGAGAAGGGATGTGGACTGAAGCAGTACCAACACAGACACTGCACTCAACAGCTGTGGGATGGAGCAGTACCTACTAGAGCGTGTGTGTGCGTGTGTGCGTGTGTGTGTGTGTGTGTGTGTGTGTGTGTGTGTGCGCGTGCGTGCGTGCGTGCGTGCGTGCGTGTGTGTGTGTGTGTGTGTGTGTGTGTGTGTGTGTTTGTATGTATGTGTTTCAAGGCCAACAAAGACCAGAAGTCTTCCACCCTATTGATCCTTATTATTTGAAGATATGTTATTCTCATAGTAACTGGAGGCTATTGGATTTGGCTAAGCTACTGGCCAGTGAACTTCAGAGATCTTCCTGTGTCTACCTCAACAATGCTAGGGATTTGCTCACACTTACCTCCATACCTGGCCTCTTTCCATGGGCTCTGTGGATCAAATCTATGTCCTCATACTCATGTGTTGAGGACTTTATGTAGTTTACAGAAATATCATAATTTGTAATCAAAAACTGGTGAAAAGTCTCGGTGGATAAATGTACTTATGAAGACTTATGACTTGAGTTTGATCCTTGAGATCTACAGGTAAAAAAAAAACTGACACTTGAAAATTTTCCCTCTGACATCCTCATACATGTTGCAGCATGTCTCCCAAACATACACACATGCACACACATGTACATGCACACACACACACACACACTCACAAATACATACATAGGTGAAATTTTTTAAAAGTCCCATCAACATAAAATGCTTTCCAAGTTTGATCATGAGACTTAGATAAGCTTTAGTCTGTTTTAAATCTTTGCGTATTGCCTTAAGTGATAGATGACATTTAAGTGAGAAAAGCAACAGAACTGGATCATCACAGACTAAGTTTTACAAGCTTTTCAACTTTTTAAAGTGTCACTAGTCTTATTGAAGCTTTCAAGTTTATGAGACAAAAAAAAAGAGAGATTTTCATTAGCAAAATTACATTTTGAACTCAAATTCCCCTGAATTTTATTCATGAGCCTTTCCTCATTAAAGTGATGTTTGCATTTGAGGTTTGAGGAAATGTAACAACTGCCTTCCGCCCTCAAATTTATAAATCGCAGGGAGATAGAAACATGAAGCCTGTGTTGCTATGGACGTCAGGAGTGTTCTAAAATTCTTATCTTACCTCTCTCTGTCTCTCTGTCTTTCTGTCTCTGTCATCTCTGTCCATGTCTGTCTGTCTGTCTGTCTGTCTGTCTGTCTGTCTGTCTCTCTCTCTCTCTCTCTCTCTCTCTCTCTCTCTCTCTGTGTGTGTGTGTGTGTGTGTGTGTGTGTGTGTGTGTGTTGTGTTGTGTACTCAAACTCTGGTGGGGTCTAGGAAATGATGAGGGATGACCTACTTTACATCTCTCTCTCTTATACCTCACTGAGTCTGTACCAAGGCTAGCAACTAGCAATCTTCAAGGCTTTTCTTTGTCTCAAGCCCTCAGAATGCTGGGATCCCAAATATATGTGACCATGCCTGGCTTTTTATTCAGGTTCTGGGGATTCCAACTCAGCTCCTTATGCTTTTGCAGCCAGTGCTCTTAAGCACTGAGCCATCTCCCTAGTCAGATCACCATTCTTAAATATGGAGCACAGACAATGTGCCTGTATGCTACAGCTAATCTTCGTCAGCTCAATCGTATGGAGAACTGTATAGAATTTCAAAGATGCATGTAGACTGTGTCACGTATTTCACTTCATGGTTTATTTAAGTGCTTTATAATAAAATTTTGATAAAACTTCAAAACATAAAAATAGAGAATCAGGCATACTGAAAGGTTTGAAATAGTGTTTAGAGTTAAGGGCTATGAACTCATAGTAGCCCTTAGTATACTAGTAGCCCTTAGTATAGTAGAACCCATAGAACATGAAGATAGGACATAGTGTCCATGTCTGATCAAGATCTCCAAGAGCATGAGCTGTGCTCACACGTGTAATGATGGGCACTGTGTCCTGGAGTTATGCAAATGAGTGAAAGATTGTCTCAAAGTTAAGACTGCCCAGAAGAAGGCATGACTATCTCTAAAGAGAGGCTAAAACACAGCTTTAGAGAAGAGGTAAATTTGCTGCGAGAATAGCTGATTCCCAGAGTAAGATGAACAAAGAGTTAAAAACATTCAGGAAGAAAGCAGGGATGCAGGAAACAAAGGAGATGCCAAGGGTGCCATTTCTGACAGGAACAAGAGCAGCGGTGAACTTATTTTACAAACAACGAAAACTAAGGACCCCATAAACATGGCACTCTGGTTTAAGTTGATCTATTCACCAAAGTTCAGTAAATATGTTAGACTGTCTTTGGCAAAGCCTACTGCAGACACAATCCTGAAAGACCAAACTTCACAGGGAGAACGGTGTCCTTAAGTCATCGTGGAACCAGCTGCATCTTGTGCCTGCGCAGCATCCTCCTGCAGACATACTCAAGGAGATGAGCTCAGACCCTTCTTATAGAGCTAGTTAAGGCTCCTGGGCATCAGCCTGGTTGTTTCCACTCCTTTCTTTAAATCTGGCAGAAGTAACTGGACATATGGGAGAGATGATCACTAGGCATAAATATGTGAGGGAGCTGAGAACACTCCATCAACCCACCTGGTCCTCCGAGTCTTCTTGTGTGAGTGGAATCTGTGAAGATTTATGAATGAGGGCAGAAAGGTGGCTCAGACGATAGGAGGATAAAAGTGGAGCTAGGCTTCTCCCTTGCTAAAGGGGGGAAAAAGGAATAAAATGCCTTGCTTTTACACTTTAATATGTTCAAAGGTGACTGGCCTACATAATTTCATTTGACCCTTATATTAACATTATGCAGGCCTCTTTCCTCGCTTATTATTTAATTCATTCATTAATGAATATTTATGGAGTGACTGTTACACTCCAGGAAATGAGCCAGGCACTAAAGAGGAAACAATAACAAGAGCAGTGTGTTCCTGCCTCAGGGAGCCTTGCTACTTAGACAGGAAATGACACCAAAAATGGATTAAGGGGTCACTAAGTTACTGTAATACAGTTATTATAAGAACCACGAAGAGAAAGGAATCACTGAGATGGGGGGGGTGTGTATGGATATGGAAAATACCCCTTTGAAGAGCTATGCTCGGGCAGGAATAGCAGAAAAATGAGCTGGAAAATGAGACCTGTACAGGATTCTAAGCCAACAGAACAGAACGTGCCAGGATCCTGGGGTAAGAGCTAAGTTGAGGAGGGTCCAGGAAGTAAACCTCGATCCATGTTCCTGGGAAGAGGGGTACAAAGAAAGGTCTTTCCAAACTGGTTCTGTTGAACAGGTATGGTACAGAAATGAAGACCACTAGTGATATTTGCCATGTTTACATTTTTCCAAAAATAAAATAAAGGGGGAAATTAATTGGTAGCCAGGAATACTTCAAAGTGATAAGTCGAATTTGATCTTAACAAGGACAAATGGAAAAACAAGAAGAAATGATGGGATGGGAGCTTGAAGGTAGGAGAGGATAGAGAGGAGCTGAGGCGTGCAGAGTGAGAAGGGGCTGCTGAGCTGCCTGGGGGAAGGGGTGGAGTCCCTGCTTAGGACGTGCACAGATGTGGCACTCAGTAGAATTGGTCTCCATTTATCCTTGATGCCATACTGTCAGGAACGAATGCCTCGTTGGTGGCAGTAGAATATAGACAATTGTGAGCTCTCTGGATCCTCTGAGTTCAACCACTGAGCCATTTCTCTTACCCATAAACAACTCCTTGATGATGGCTGAGACCCAGTGGGAAGCAAAAGCAGATGAGAGATGGATTCAAAAGTTCAAGGACTCAACCAGGGTTGTGTGGGCAACAGAATGAGGCAGCTAAGACTGACCTGGATACTACCACGTCAACTCAGCTACTCTTTGGGCCATCCTAAACTTTACAGGAGAAGCATAGCCATCTCCAAACAGAAACAGAGAGGTCATACAAGCAAAATGTCATTCTTCACGAGATAATAATATATGTGGAAGTTCAGTGAGGAGTCTCTTCACTTTACTGTGTCTCATTCTGTCTATCTACTTATCTATTTTACGTTAGCAGTTTAGCTGGTGACCATTCAGTTCATCAAAGGGGAAACTGAGGGATGAAACATTTAAATCTTAGCTCTTCTATGTCCTGAAAATTGTTTTTAGAAATAGGAGCAATGATTGTTTGTGAAGGCTGCGCACTTGCCAACAAACAAAGTGGGTGAAATAAAATGTGAGGAAAATTAGTTTTGCTCTGTACCCTTGCCTGGTAATGAAATATCCAATTAAAAGAAATTATGAGCCTTTAAGGATGATTGCTCTTGCACAAAGTGAGCTGAAATGGAAATTCATAACCGCACGCCATCTCCATCCTAGAAGCCTATTAATCGGAACGATTTTCATAAAAGCTTAGGTTGAACACTCTCATTAACAAGGCACACCTTTGTGAAGCAGTATCCAGCTTTGAGCTTAGAAAATGGTCGAAAGCTCTGTCCTTTAAGCCACGGGATTCCGAATTACATTTCAGCAATACTCACTGAAACAGACAGCTGAGCTTTCTAGGCCTGCTTCCATAGCATTTCTGTAGATTTTTGTGCCATGAACAAACATATTGCTTTCAAGACCACAAGAAAGGAAATAAGGTGATACATGTCTACGTATAGTAAATGCAATTTTAAATCTCTTTGTGTGTGTGTATGGGTGTGCACATGCATGTGTGCACACACACAGGTGCACACCTGCCACAGCATTTATGTGGGGATCAGACGTTAACCTCAGGTATCAGTCCCCAACCTTCTGCCTTCTTCAAACAGGGATCTTCTGTTGGTTTACTCCTGTATACTCAAGCCAGCTGGACTGCAAGCTCCCAGGGTGTAATGACTAATCTTAGTTGTCAACTTCACACAACTGGGAAGAGGGACCCTCCACTGAGAAGTTGCTTCTATCAGATCCCCCTGTGAGTATGTCTGTAAGAAGTACTTTCTTGATTAACGACTGACGTAGGTGGGCCCAGCATACTATGGGAATTACTCTTCCTGAGCTAGTAGTCCTGGGCTGGGTCAGAAAGTTGTTCAAGCATGAGCTAGAGATCAAGCCAGCATGCAGTGTTCCTCCATGGTTTCTGCTTCAGTTCCTGCCTCCAAATGCCTACCTTGAGTTCCTACCTCAGCTTCTCTTAATGATGGGCTGTGATCTGTAAGCAAATAAACTCTTTTCCCTAAAAGTGGATTTGGTCAGTGTTTTATCATGGCACAACAGAGAACCAACTAGAATTCTGGAATTACCCCCCTCTCTACCTCCTATCTTTCCCTAGGACTCCTGTGATGATAGACAATGATGCCCAGTTTAAATGAGTTCTGGGAAACTGGACTTAGGTGTTCACACTAATACAGAAAGTTAGTACCTGTCTTAGGGTTTCTATTCCTACACAAACATCATGACCAAGAAGCAAGTTGGGGAGGAAAGGGTTTATTCAGCTTACACTTCCAAATTGCTGTTCATTACCAAAAGTGGTAAGGACTGGAACGCAAGTAGATCAGAATACAGGAGCTGATGCAGAGGCCATGGATGGATGTTTCTTACTGGCTTTTTCCCTGGCTTGTTTAACTTGCTTTCTTATAGAACCCAAGACTACCAGCCTAGGGATGGTACCACCCACAAGGGTCTCTTCTCTCTTGAGCACTAATTGAGAAAATGCTTTAAGCTGGATCTCATGAAGGCATTTCCTCAACTGAAGCTCTTTTCTCTGTGATAACTCCAGCCCGTGTCAAGTTGACACACAAAACCAGCCAGTACAGTACCCACTGAGCCATATCTACAGCCCCAGTACATGCAATATTTGACAGAACATAATCTCTTTTTGTGTCTTTGTTTCTGTCTCTCTTTCTCTGTGTGTGTGTGTCTGTCTGTCTGTCTGTCTGTCTCTGTCTCTGTCTCTCTCTCTGTCCAGGACTTTCTATTTTTTTAAGATTTATTTATTTATTAAATTTAAGCACACTGTAGCTGTCTTCAGACACTCCAGAAGAGGGCATCAGATCTCATTATAGATGGTTGTAAGCCACCATGTGGGATTTGAACTCAGGACCTTCAGAAGAGCAGTCAGTGCTCTTAACCACTGAGCCATCTCTTCAGTGCCAGGACTTTCTTATTGTATATCTATATATATATATAGTATGTGTATTTGTGTGTGTGTGTGTGTGTGTGTATAAAACACAATCACTGCTTCTCTACTATCTGGAGCTGGGAAGATGGCTTGGAGGCTAAAGATTTTACTAAGCAAGCATGAGGACCTGGCCTCAGAATCTGAGTACCCACATGTAAAGGACAGCATGACAGCATTCACATAAAACCCAAGTGTTCAAGGTCAGATACAGGAGGACCCCTGAGGCTTGCTGGCCAGTCAGTCTATACAAGTCAGTGAGCACCAGGGTCAGAAAGAAACTCTGTCTTCAAAAATAAGGTGAAGAAGCAACTGGAGAAGTTATATGACATTAATCTCTGACTTCCATATTCACCTACATATATGTGCATGCTTGTATACACACATATGAACACCTACACACAAAATAAATGAATGATAGATGATAGATAGGCAGATTATAGATAAATGGATAAATAGATAGATGGATGGCTAGATAGATAGATGGATAGATAGATAGATAGATAGAATAATTGATGCCCTAGTCTTTTAGAGGCTTCTCTTACCTTGTTATATGCTTTATATATATATATATATATATATATATATATATATATATATATATATATATATATATATATATATATATATATATATATATATGTGTGTGTGTGTGTGTGTGTGTGTGTGTGTGTGTGTGTGTGTAATATATATATTTACTTACAAAACTGCAGAAGTTTAGCTTTCATGGGTGCAAATACATATGTCACTGATTGTCCCAACTAGAGGTAGAAGAGAAATTTGCTGCAGGGAATGGTCAAGAAGCACTTAAAGAAATGTCCTTGGTCATCAGGGAAATGCAAATCAAAACTTCCCTGAGATTCTACCTTACACCAATCAGAATGACTAAGATCAAAAACTCAAGTGTCTGAACATGCTGGTAAGGATGTGGAGAAAGAGGAACACTCCTCCACTGCTGATGGGATTACAAACTGGTACAACCACTATGGAAATCAATCTGGAAATTCCTCAGAAAATTAAAAATAGTTCTACCTGAAGATCCAGCTATACCACCCTTGGGAATATATCCAAAAGATGCCCCCACAATACCATAGGGACACATGCCTCCATATGTTTATAGCAGCCTTACTTGTAATAGTCTGAAGTTGGAAACAACCCAGATGTCCTTCAGCCAAAGTGTTGATACAGAAAATATGGTTCATTTATACACTGGAATATTATTCAACTATTAAAAATAAGAGCATCATGAATTTTACAGGAAAATGGATGGGATGGGTGCTGAGTAAGGTAACCCAGACCCAAAAGAACATGTATGATATGTACTCATTGATAAGTGGATATTAGCCAAAAAAAAATAGAAAATATCTAGGATGTAAGCCACAGACTCTAAGAAGTGTAACAAGCAAAAAGGCCCATGTGAAGATGCTTCAATCCCACTACAAAGGAGGAAGAAAATAATCAAGGGAAACAGAGGGGGGTGTGACCTGAGTAGGAGAGGGGAGGGGAAGTAGAAAAGGGGAACAGGATCAAGTATGGGGTGGCAGGAGAGAAGCCCAGACAGGCAGGAGAATGAATGGAAATGTGCATCCTCAGGAGGTGGGAGATGGGCGGCCCTCTAGAAAGTATCAGAGACCTGGGAAATAAGAGTCTCTCAAGACTCAATGCGGGTGAGCTTAGCCAAAATGCCCTACAATGAAAAGAAGGAACTCAAAGAGTCCATGTCCAGTAGATAGACAGGGCCTCAAGTGGAGAGGTTACTAACCCACAGTCAAAATACCCAACCATTGGACTGAAGGAGGACTCCCTGAATTAGGGGAAGGATTGAAGAAGCTGAAGGGGAAGGTGATCCGATAGGAAGACCAGCAGTCTTAACCAACCTGGACCCCAGCAAGCTCCCAGGGCATGAGCCACCAACTAGCCAACTTAGGTCTGGTCCGAGATCCTGCCCCTGGCACATATCCAACAGTGGAACTTTCTGGTTCCTCCTCAGTGGGAGAAGCTGTACCTAATCCTCAAGGGATTTGAGGCCCCAGGGAAGGGGGAGGCCTAGTGTGTGGAACACCCTCTCAGAGGCAAGAGAAGGAGAAATGGAATAAGAAACTGTGGTAGGGGGAGTTGAGTAGGATTAGGGTGCATGATGTGAAACTCACAAAGAATCAGTAAAAAGTTTCTTTTAAGATATAAAACTTAATGAATGAATATAAAATGCTATTAAAGTTCTAACTTCATAAGATCAAAAATGTATTTGCTCAATAAACTTCTCTGTCAACACACAGGTAACAGAACAACAAAGCTACAAGACTCTGACAAAATGATGGTGACAATCAAAGGTGCTGTACCTAATGCTGTCCCCAAACTTTACCTTTAATCTTAAGCTCACACTTGCTGAAGTATGGGTTTTTTCTCCATTCTCCCAGAATTCCCTGCTGTATTAATCACTTTTCCTATTGCCATGACAAAATACTTTACAGAAGCAACTTAAGGGAGAAAGGCCTTGTTTGATTCACAAGTCGAGAAGGGATGCAGTCCACCATGGTGGAGAAGGCCTGGTGAGAAGCCTGTAAGGCCACTAGTCAAACTGTACCTGCAGTGAGGAACACAGAACTGAATGCTTGATGGTGCTCAGCTGGTTTTCTCCTTTTTCCTTTATCCATTTGCCTGGGATCCCAGTCCCATACATGGGGTAGGTCTTCCATTTAAACCTCTATACAAATGCCCTCAAAGACATGCCCAGAGCTGTATCTCCTATGTGGTTCCAAATCCAGTCAAGTTGACAACTAAGATGAAGCATCGCACCATCCTTTCAGCCGCAGGCTGGAAAGTCCTGCTAAGTGCAGAAGCTCACGCCCTGCTCATCATGTTGCTGCCTTATTAGGTTAGTGATCAATGAATTCATATTTGTAGCCTTGCATGACTTCCTGCTATTTAATCTTCAGTTCTAATATAGAAGGAAGAGGAGGCAACTGGCGGTGTTACTCTCTTCTACAGATGTGTATACTGCTGTGGTCAAATTCCTGATGTACCTTCTATCTGCATCTTCAATAGATCTGTGATGGCAGACTTTGGTGAACAAAATTGTTTGCCACTTCTCCCTTAGAGATGACATCTCCCTCTCCCTTTCCCCCTTCCTTTTCTTTCTTTCCATATTTCTACATAACTTTCTTTTCTTTTTTTCTTCCTTATTTTTGAGATGGGTCTCACTATGTAGCCCTGGCTGGCCTGGAACTCTCTATGTAGACCAGGCTGACACTGAACTAACAGAAACTCTCTTTCCTATGCCTCCCTGGTGCTGAGATTTGGTACTGAGATTAAAGGTGTGTGCCACCACCGTACACAGCTTCATGATCCCTTTCTTAAATCTGGCTGGCCTTAGTTACTTCATTGACAACAAGGATTTTATAGATGTGACATTAGCGAATGTCTGAGCTACAAATCATTTAAAAACTATCATCATCATCACCGCCACCACCATTACTACTACTACTACTACTACTACTACTACTACCACTACTGTGTATGATGGGAGGAACATATATGTGTATAGCAGATGACAAATTCATGGAGTTGATTCTCTTGCCATCTTTACATGGGTTCCAGGAATCAAACTCTCCTGTTACCATGCTTGTATAACATGTGCCTTGACCTGCAGAAGTATCCTAATAACCTCAGTAAAAATTATAGTCTCCACTTGGAGTCTTCAAATACATGTTCTTGAGATTAGATGTGACATATCATACAATGGCCATTATGATCCAAGAAAGACCAAGAAGCTGAATGAAAAACTGTACAGAGCTAGAGTTATGTCAACTATACCAGCACAGGTTCTAGCTATGCAGATGAGGAAATCATGGGATTAGGACAAGCCTATGAGGTAGAACACGAACTACCAAAGAGTAAAAGCTCAGGCTTCCATTGAGCCATCTCAGCTAACTTCAGGTGCCTAATCCCTCCTCCTCTTCCTCCCCCTCATTCTCCTCCTCCTCCTCTTACACACACACACACACACACACACACACACACACACACACCACCTCACTGGTGGAAAAACACAAGCTTTCTATCTATCTCCCATGAACTCTGCCCAACCTTCTTACTACAAATTAATAAGTGTAATAAAATTATTCTTTTACTCTACCAGATTTCAACCATGGCTTGTCACTCAGAAACAAATGATGGAAACAAACCCCATCCCCAAAAGGACACACATGGCTACTTCTCAAGATGTTTAGCCTTTGGAATTACCTATATTTCTCTGGAATCCTATCCATAACTCTCCCTCAAAGCATTGCATTGCCAGTAGATCTCCACTGGCATTCATAATTATCTTTTTTGTAAATAACTTTCCCTCACTGCATGTATACAAAAGGAAAGAAATAGTCTACTGGCAAATGTCACAACAGAAGCAGAATCCCTCAGTGGTGTAAAAACACCAGCCACAAGAACTTAAAGGGCTATGTCAGAGCCCACTGGATGTCAGGAACATCTATTGGCAGACATTTAAGTGTAGGGTGGGGTCAGACAGAAAAAGAATCTAAATTTCCAAAAGCTATAACTAAAGTGAATTTCCAGAGCATAATAGGTAGTTTGAGACCTAGCTATTTCCTTGGATTTTCTCTGTGCTTAGAGCAGAAAAACAGCAATCTATTCCCTTGACCTCCTTGCCCAGTAAGTGGGTGTTTCTTTTCCAACTAGTCAAGGAAGCAGCTAAGTGCTCCGGGAAAAGTCATAAGAGAGTGTATGTTCCTTTTAAAGTGCAATAAAAGATGAAACTTCATTTTGAAAATTAAAAGCCAATTACTGAATAGTTTCTGACACACTTGAAAACTGACCTGGCTCTATGTTATAGAGAATGTATAAAATAATAGAAATAATAATGCAATTAAGGGGAGAGTGTAAAACTGGGTTATCTTGTGACCAGAATGTCAAATATCTCTTATATGCTCACGTACTTAAACACTTGGTCTTGGGTCAGGGGCCCTTTTGTGGAACCTTCAGGAAGTAAAGCACAAAGGAGTAGGCCCAAGGGAGTAGATTTTCAGGTTTTTAAACTCATCCCTGCCTCCTGTCCTACACTGCTTCCTGATCTAAACAAGTGTGAATAAGGAGCCTCACACTTATGCAGTTATAGCTGAGAGCCACATCATGCCTTCCCCCACATTATTCTAGTTATACCTTCAGACTATAAGGTATAACTTATAACTCCCTTCTTTAATTGCTTCTTCTTGGGTATTTGTTCATGGTAATGAAAAAAATAATAATTAGGATGGATGACATTTCAATTATTTCTCTTTTTTCCTATTTCTTCATCAGGCATTTCTTTGCTGGTTCTCATTTAAGACAGAGATTTTATTGTTAGAATATGTGTTCTCAGAAAAAGGCTAAATAAATTTCTGAATATGTGACACAAACTGAAATGAACTTGGTCAAGAAATGGTAGATAAATAGGTGGGTCTTTGGGCTCGAGAAATGGCTCAGTGGTTAAGAGCACGGACTGCTCTTCCAGAGGTCCTGAGTTCAATTCCCAGCAACCACATGGTAGCTCACAGCCATCTGTCATAGGACCTGATGCCCTCTTCTGGTGTGTCTGAAGACAACAGCAGTGTACTCATATGAATAAAATAATTAATTAAATCTAAAAAAAAAAGCAAAACTTAAAAATAAATAGCTAGGTAGCAGTTTGGGTATTTGATTTTCGTTGACTAGTATTAGGAAGATTATATCAGACTTCAGGAGGAATGACACATGGTTGTCTGGCATTTGACAAAATGTTAGACTGCTCTAACTACAGACACCAATCTGATAGAGTGGGCTTGTAACTAGTCAGTAAGTGTGTAGGATATATGGCATGGAAATGCTAGATAAAAGGAAAATTCACATCCCTGGTTGATCTGATAAGGTAATGTGAGATCTCATCTCACAACATAGAAGGCTGTGAAAAGTAAATCTGACAGCGTGCATATTTCTGGAATGTTCTGTCTACCATTTTGGCCACATATAGCTGCATAGTGGTTGCCAGATTGTTGGTGTTGAGGGAAATTTTGGAACTGAGTCTGATACCTATCGAGGGTCACCATGTGTTTCTGGTCATCTCCCTTTTGGGTATTCACCCAAGCTTTATTTCCAAACAGACATCTGCCCCTGGAGAGAACAGCGCTCTCTCCCATTCTAGCCTCTGCTTTATTGTTTAGATAATTAGTCAGATTTGGGGGGTGGTTTTTTGATTTTTGAGAGCATATGGGCTCTTTTCCACTTTACAGGAGCAATATATACTATCCTCTATTTGTATTCCTTGTCTCTGTTTCATTACTTTGGGAACTGTTACAGTTCTGGTAGAAATGTCCTCCATAGGCTCCTGTGTTTGAACACTTGGTATACTTAGTGGTAGAGCAACAGAAAGAAAACTAAAACAGAAGCATTCCTCTAATTATCTAAGGACATCCTACTAGGTACCACTTCTCAAAAGACCTACAATAGACCTACTCTATTGGTACTACACTATTGACCAAGACTTCAATCCATAAGCCTTGATGGGCATTCAAGATCAATATAATAACCTGCTGCCCAGATCTCAAAGGTTCACGTCCACCATACAAAATGTATCCATTCTATCTCAAGGGTCAAAAAGTCACATTGTCCCAGCTTTGCTCAAATGTCCAAATCCGCAGTCTGTTTTGAAAGCAGAGAAAAATCAACTGTAAACCATCATGGAGATTTTTTTTTTAAATGTTATTCCTACCATGCAATGGTGACAAAGTACAGGATATATATTCCTATTCCAAAAGGAAGAAACAAAAGACTTACAGGCCCAAGATAAAGTCAAAACCAAGTAAGCAAGCTTTAATTTTTAGATCTCTGGAGTCTAACTTCTTGAGTTCTTTATATATATTGGATATTAGCCCTCTATCTGATGTAGGATTGGTGAAGATCTTTTCCCAATTTGTTGGTTGCCGATCTGTCCTCTTGATGGTGTCCTTTGCCTTACAGAAACTCTGTAACCTTATGAGGTCCCATTTGTCAATTCTTGCTCTTAGAGCATACGCTATTGGTGTTCTGTTCAGAAACTTTCTCCCTGTACCGATGTCCTCAAGGGTCTTCCCCAGTTTCTTTTCTATTAGCTTCAGAGTGTCTGGCTTTATGTGGAGGTCCTTGATCCATTTGGATTTGAGCTTAGTACAAGGAGACAAGGATGGATCAATTCGCATTCTTCTGCATGCTGACCTCCAGTTGAACCAGCACCATTTGTTGAAAAGGCTATCTTTTTTCCATTGGATGTTTTCAGCCTCTTTGTCGAGGATCAAGTGGCCATAGGTGTGTGGGTTCATTTCTGGATCTTCAATCCTGTTCCATTGATCCTCCTGCCTGTCACTGTACCAATACCATGCAGTTTTTAACACTATTGCTCTGTAGTATTGCTTGAGGTCAGGGATACTGATTCCCCCAGATTTTCTTTTGTTGCTGAGAATAGTTTTAGCTATCCTGGGTTTTTTGTTGTTCCAGATGAATTTGATAATTGCTCTTTCTAACTCTGTGAAGAATTGAGTTGGGATTTTGATGGGTATTGCATTGAATCTGTATAGTGCTTTAGGCAAAATGGCCATTTTAACTATATTGATTCTACCGATCCATGAGCATGGGAGGTTTTCCCATTTTTTGAGGTCTTCTTCCATTTCCTTCTTCAGAGTCTTGAAGTTCTTGTCATACAGATCTTTCGCATGTTTGGTAAGAGTCACCCCAAGATACTTTATACTGTTTGTGGCTATTGTGAAGGGGGTCATTTCCCTAATTTCTTTCTCAGCCTGCTTATCCTTTGAGTATAGGAAGGCCACTGATTTGCTTGAGTTGATACTCCAGAAAACCGAACAACCCTATTAAAAAATGGGGTACAGAGTTAAACAA
Organism: Apodemus sylvaticus; assembly: GCF_947179515.1. Lineage (NCBI taxonomy): Eukaryota > Metazoa > Chordata > Mammalia > Rodentia > Muridae > Apodemus > Apodemus sylvaticus. Next base: position 111,952,017 of record NC_067473.1, read on the forward strand.
AGAATTCTCACCTGAAGAACTTCGGATGGCGGAGAAGCATCTTAAAAAATGCTCAACTTCATTAGTCATTAGGGAAATGCAAATCAAAACAACCCTAAGATTTCATCTTACACCAGTCAGAATGGCTAAGATTAAAAATTCAGGAGACAGCAGGTGTTGGAGAGGGTGCGGAGAAAGAGGAACACTCTTCCACTGCTGGTGGGGTTGCAAATTGGTACAACCACTCTGGAAAGCAGTCTGGCGGTTCCTCCGAAAACTGGGCACCTCACTTCCAGAAGATCCTGCTATACCACTCCTGGGCATATACCCAGAGGATTCCCCACCATGTAATAAGGATACATGCTCTACTATGTTCATAGCAGCCCTATTTATAATTGCCAGATGCTGGAAAGAACCCAGGTATCCCTCAACAGAAGAGTGGATACAAAAAATGTGGTATATCTACACAATGGAGTACTATTCAGCCATTAGAAACAATGAATTCATGAAATTCTTAGGCAAATGGATGGAGCTATAGAACATCATACTAAGTGAGGCAACCCAGACTCAAAAGGTGAATCATGGTATGCACTCACTAATAAGTGGTTATTAACCTAGAAAACTGGAATACCCAAAACATAATCCACACATCAAATGAGATACAAGAAGAAAGCAGGAGTGGTCCCTGGTTCTGGAAAGACTCAGTGAAACAGTATTTGGCAAAACCAGAACGGGGAACTGGGAAGGGGTGGGAGGGAGGACAGGGGAAGAGAAGGGGGCTTACGGGACTTTCGGGGAGTGGGGGGGGGCTAGAAAAGGGGAAATCATTTGAAATGTAAATAAATTATATCGAATAAAAAAAAAGAATGAAAAAAAAATTTTTAGATCTCCATGTCAGGTGTATACTGTTGGGTGAGAGCTCCCCCCTCCAGCTTAGGTAACCTTGTACTCTGTACCCTATTGGTTGCAGCTAATATGGCCACTCTATTAAGCTGGACAGGTGTTGCATGCCTCTGATCTCTCCTTCTTCCTGGGATCTCCACGGTGGTTTCAGCTTCTCTCATCGATTTCAGACATAGCCTCATCAAGGGTTTCTCGCAAAGACCCACACTTCATGACATGCAGCCTATTCTTTCACACTTTTCTCTGAGATCCTTGCAGGCACCTTCCTGACTCCGTCCTCTAGTAAGTCTCTTTCCCAATGTCTTCTAAGAAAGTAGAAGCCATGTTAGAGATTTCTGAACACCTAATGTCAGAGAATTCACTTGTCTTTGATCAGGTCAAAACCATCAAATAATTTCAAAGAGATACTTCTTCAGACTGTTCTTTGTTCTTCCTCTTTTAATCACCCATTCTGTTAACTAAAAACTTCTATAGAGGAAATGCAAGTGTGTATTTCCAGTTATAGAATCTAGCCTACATAGGATTCCTTTAAGAGCGTGGAGAAAGGAAATAATGTTCAATTCCATAATTTCAAAAAGTTTATCGAGTTCAGGAATAGATTGGATCTAATTAACAAAGTTTGTTTAAACAAATAAACACAGAAAATAGAGAGAAGACTACAAATCCTTCCTAGAAACATTCCCAAAGACACATGGAAATAATGAATGAGACCATCCAATAGTATAAAGATGAACAATGACACAGAGAAAAAGGATGAATTTATATGCAACGGTGTTTCTCAAGACTTGGTTTGCATAGCGCTTGACCTATCTTAAACAAAAGTAGGAGTGGGATTTTATAAATTCCCATAAAGTAAGAATTTCTTCCATGCTACTCTGGGTATTCTTTATATTTCTGGGACCTGAATATTTTCTTTAGAGAAAGTCTTGGCTTGCTTTATATTTTGTAGACAGATTGTGTTACCTGTTGGCATCTGCTTGAGTGCCGACAACCATTGAATCAATCCTGAGCCGCTGTGCAAGGTTTATTAAAAATTAATTTGTAACCACTTGACAGTCTCTCTGTTCAGGATATACCCTGAGATTCATTTCTACATTAATTCTCATTTGTAAACTACATTTGTCTTTCCTGAAGGCAAGAATAGATTGGGGAATCTAATGTGTTTGTGATTTAATGGACTTTATTATAAAGAGAAACTGTATACATGGTTGTAGCAGGTCAGAGAGCATATTCCCAGAGAGAAAGAGGAAAAAGGAAATTAGAATGCTGCCGACCCTGAATTCAACTCTCTCACCACAATGGAGTGAAATGGTGACAGGTTGGAAGCTAACACAGAATCGTGACAAAAACTCAAAAACACCCATTGATGCCGAGCCTCCATGAGTTTGCTGGGCTCTTCTTAAAGGCATCTGATAAATTATTTATGCCAGATTTAAAGATGGACATTTCAATGTTCCAGGAGACAATGAGGAAATGAATTGCCACCCTAGAAGCCAACCTAAATTATAGAGAAAAGCACTCTGGGTAAAATGTGTCTCCTCCCTTAGCATGAGTCACAGGAAGGACCAGCGCTCTACTCCCATATTCCAGCTGGGTAAGAGATGAAGAAAGATGGTGTCAGGTTGGGAAGGACTCACAAGAAATGCAAGATCATAAAACAAAGAATTGCCGGGCAGTGATGGAGCACGCCTTTAATCCCAGCACTCGGGAGGCAAAGGCAGGTAGATTTCTGAGTTCGAGGTCAACCTGGTCTACAGAGTGAGTTCCAGGACAGCCAGGGCTATACAGAGAAACCCTGTCTTGAAAAGCCAAAAACAAAATTTTTTTTAATTCAATATGAGTGACTTCTTGTGTGCTTTGAAAAAGTAGAAAAGTAAAAAGTAGCTTTAGGAGCCAGAGGGCTAGCTCACTGAGTAAAAGTGCTTGCTGCTAATACTGACCAACCTTAGTTCAATACCTGTGATGGGAAGGAAAGAATCAACTCCTGAAAGTTGTCCTCTGATGACTCAAACATACTTGAATAAGGTCCCCAAATGATGAGGTGTGAAGAGAGAAGACCATGGATGAGAAATAAAGACAAAAAGCAAAAGCTGTGCAATTGATGGTTCATTACAAGCAAGTTTTTGAGAAGTACAACATTATAACATTTTATATATATATATACTGTTTATAGAGGAAAGATAGGACAAGATCAACAGAAAGCTAAATCAAACACTGTTGGTAAAGAAGACAGGATACCTCACACACAGCTTCCTTAGGACTGATAACCACAACCCTTCAGAGGAGCAATCCAGATTCTCTGGAATTAAAACTTTTAACTCCTCAAGGTCCTGACCCCAGCCACATGCCAGACCTTTTGAAATCTCTTCCTGGACAAGGACACAGAACTTCCATACTCTTTGACCTTTTTCAGGTACTCTGAGAAAGCCTTGGGTCAGTCTGGCTCTCAACACTCTGACCTCCACATGTGTGTGCACACAAAATAAATAAATATGTAATAAAAAACTTTAGTGACTTCAGTTTGAAACCCCAGATTTCATCCTTTAGAAATGACCCTGCAACGGTGTGGGTGACTTTCTGTTCAGGTGATAGTGTTGGGATATAAAAGGGAAATAAGCTAACTACATCCATCCCAGAATCTGGCACAGGTGACATACTTTAGTAGTTTCAATTTTGCTAATTCTCTAACCACAAGAGAAAATGGCACGTGAGAGCCTGGTTGGTTCTTCTGACTGAAGACAGTGAGCCCCTGCCTGTGTTTACTAACACTTGTATCAACAACTTATCTCATTGCTCTGGCAAAACACTTGGCCAGAATCAAGTCAGGGAGGGAGGATTGATTTGACTCACAGTATGGTTGTATAGCATTAGGACAGGAAAGTGGCTCTAGGTTCAGTCTGTGGCTGGAGCATTTACTTGCCTTATCCTATTCCCATGGACTCTGAAGTAGAGAGAGATCAGTAGGAAAACCTCAGGTTGCACCCTCTGCAACCTGTGTTCTCCAACAGCTACACCCACACCCACACCCACACCCACACACCCACACCCCTCCACACACACACATATATTCTAAAATGTCCTACCTTTGGAAGAAGTGTTCAAAGGCATAAGCAGGTAGTGGGTGGGGGTTGGGAAGGCAACATTTTCCATCCAAGTCACAGAAGTCACCTCAAAATAAAATGGAGGTATAAAATAGAAGTGCATATTTATATTGACCTTGTGAAGTGGAAAAGAGTCCACACACTCCCAAGAAACTGTGTAGCTATCTAAACAATAAAGCAAAGACTAGCATGGGAGCGAGTGAACACAGTTCTCGTCAGGGACATATGTCTGTCTGGACACAAAGCCCAGCAAAGCCCAGGTGAGTACCCAGAAGGAGACAATGCGGGACTTTCGGGGAGTGGGGGGGGGGGCGCTAGGAAAGGGGAAATCATTTGAAATGTAAATAAAAAATATATCGAATAAAAAAAAGAAAAAAAAAGAAACTATGTGATGACCTTTGCTAGGTGTCAGACTCACTTCCAGTAGCTCCCCCTCACCACACACACACACACACACACACACACACACACACACCAAGTCTGGTGTCTACTGTTGCAGTTAAACTTGTTTACCAAAAAGGTAAACAGAGAAACATAAGTCCTGTACGTTTTATAGTTCATGGTCTTCTAAACTGTGAGACAAAAAGCTCATAGGTATGTCAGCAGCTCCTGCGGGAATGGGACTCTCATCCTTTGGTCCAGAGTTTCCATGCTGTGTATGCTACCCACTCACTGACTAGTTAGGAGATACACGCTCATCAGACTGAAGACTGTAGTACCACAGCGATTGTGTTTTTTAAAACTGGAAGAGCCTTTTACTCACTTTCCCCCATCTTATCCAGGCACAGTTTCATAGCATAAGACAAGGATGAATATGGGCCAGAGAGATGGCTCAGTGGGCAAAAGTACTCACCTCCGAACCTGACCACCTGAGTTTGATCCCTGGAACTCTAGAGGTTGAAGGAGAGAATTGACTCCAGCATGTTTGCCTTTGGCCTCCATGATGTGTGCTGCACACATCCCCACCTCCTACACACACACACACACACACACACACACACACACACACACGCACACGCACACGCACACGCACACGCACGCGCGCACACACACACACACACACACACACACACACACTAAATGTTTACAAATTGTAAAGGGTAAATCTGGTTAAAAACCTGTTTTAAAGGCTACATTCACAGAGCTTTTGCCATGGTATGCTATTTCAGTTGCCCCTCTTTGTTATTGATATACCTGTCTCTCGAGCCTACTGTGGTGATTAAGCTTTGTCATAGACACACACGTGTAGGGTTTAGACAGTACTTATATATTCAGGGCTGCCTGTAGTTTCAGGCATTCTCTGGGGGATCTTGGAAGTTATCATTCATAAATAGGGACTGTCTTAGTTAGGGTTTTACTGCTGTGAACAGACACCATAACCAAGACAACTCTTATAAAGGCAACATTTAATTGGGCTTGGTTTACAGGATCAGAGGTTCAGTTTATTATAATCAAGGCAGGAATATGGCAACATCCAGGAAGGCATGGTGCATGAGTTGCTGAGAGGTTTACAGCTGAGAGGCCTCTAGCAGAATACTAGCTTCCAGGCAGCTAGAATGAGGGTGACATACCTACTCCAACAAGGCCACACCAACTCTAACAAGATCAAACTTCATAATAGTGCAGCTAACTAAGCCAAGCATACATAAACCATCACATTCTACTCCCTGGCCCCCATAGGCTTGTTCAAACACATGAGTCTATGGGAGCCATACTTAGCCATAGCATAATAACAACAGTACATTCCAAAATCCCCATAGTCTATTGCAGTCTCAACAATATTAGAAGTTCAAACTTCTTCTGAGATTCTAATCATGTACTGTAATCCCCAAAGCAAGACAGGAAAACAGCTGGGCAAACTCCAAACTCTGTATCTCCATGTCAGATGCCAATGTAGTCTTCAGATCACCAACTCCTTTTTCATCTTTGTTGGCTGCAACAAACTTCTTTCTCCTGGGCTGGTTCTACTCCCAGTGAGCGGCTTCCCTGGTCAGGTATCCCATGGCTCTGGCATCTGGAACATCTTAGGGTCTCCAAATCAACTTCAGCTTCCTATCTTCTTGTTCCAATGTGTGGAATCTACACATGATCTTCTGGGCTCCTCCAAAGGACTTGTATCACTTCCCCAGCTCTGCCTTCTGTAGCACTCTGGGCTCTGGTTGATACACTCCACTGCTGCTGCTGTTCTTGGTGAGCATCCCATGGTACTGGCTTCTTCAGTACACTGAAGTCTTCTGCTGCAACAAGGCTTCACCAATACTCTCTTATAGGCTCTTTTCATGGTGCCAAGCCTCAATTTCTTTGCATGATCCTTTACTCCTTGACAGTCAACTGCAACAGAGTACACCGTCACCAATGGCCTTTTCTGGCCTCTCACAGTGCCAAGCCTCAGCTGCTCTCCATGACACCTTCATGTCTTCAAAATCAGTACCTCTTAGGTGTTTCTTACACATTACCAAGTCTGGTTGCAGCATGAGGTACAACATTGGCTATCTCTGGAGCACAGCTTCTTTGTAGTCTCAGAAAATACTTCCCAGAAGATTTCAACTCAAAGATATTGTCTCTTCTTTAATCACGATAATTTCTTAACTAACCAGCATCAGTTGTCCCAGTAGTCTCCTTCTTACTTTATTCTAAAACCAGAGACACAAAGACCCAAGCTGCTAAAGTTCTGCTGCTGTTGGAGATGGAACACACCCCCTTGTTCTCTTACTTAAGTTAGCACCAGCTTTTGTTTTCCTACTCCTTCACACTACCTAGTTTGGCTGTCCTGAAACTTGTTCTGCAGATTGACCTTGAATTCAGAAATCTGCCTAGCTGTGTCTCCTGAATGCTGGGATTAAAGGCATGAAGCACAACACCTCAATTTAAGCTTTTCTTTTTTCTTTTCTTCTTATTTTTTTCTATTGGATAGTTTTTTATCTACATTCCACATGTTATTCCCTTTCCTGGTTTTCCGCCATCCCAGAAAACCCCTCTACTTGCAACTTGCTCTGTACATGTCTGGCCTTGAGCTCAAGAGACCTGCTTGCCTCAGTCTCCTGGGATTCAAGCTGTGTGCCACCAAGCCTGGACCTAAACATAGCTGGGTGGAATCTTACCCCAAAGTGATCGCTCCCTTAATTAGATTTAATATCCTTGAACACAAGATTCAGCTCCATTCTACTTCCTGGTACCCCTTTAATATTTGAACCATATATTATATTTTTCCTTCCTCAGTTTGATCCTTTTCATAAGAGTGAACTTTAGTACCACACAATGGAATTTATACCAGGTTGTTTTGACACTACCTTTTTCAAAGCAATTCATCTAAATCTCTTCACTTTAGCCTTAGGCAGACTCTTCAGACAATGGCAAACAGCAGTCACATTTTTCACCAAAATATGACAAAAAACAGTCTCTATGCCACATGCTAAAATTCTTCTTCACTGAAGCCTCTTGGTTTCAAATCACTCACACCAATAGGATTCCATATTCCTACTCGGCTGGCCCATTAAGTCCCACTTAAAGTATTCCATGGCTTTCCAAATCCAAAGTTCCAAAATCCACATTCTTCCAAACAAAAGCATGGATAGGCCTAACCACAGCAATACCTTGGTCCCTGTCTTTGTAAGGGTTTTACTACTGTGAACGTACACCAAAAGCAAGGCAACTCTTGTAAAGACAACATTTAATTGGGGCTGGCTTACAGGTTCAGAGGTTCACCATTATCATCAAGGTGGGAACATGACAGCATCCAAGCAGGCATGGTGCAAGAGGAGCTGAGAGTTCTACATCTTCAACTGAAGGCTTCTAGGAGAATACTAGCTTCCAGCAGCTATAATAAGGGTCTTAAAACTCATGCCAACAGTGACATACCTACTCCAACAAGGCCAAAGCTCCAAATAGTACCACAAACTGGGTCAAGTATGCACAAACAATCACAGGAACCTATGTCTATCTAAATTCTGTACAATGTCCTGACTGCATTACAGACTAGTGGAACTATGGGTAATTTATGTAGTAGTGTAACACAGTATCAAAATCTAAACTGCAACAAAAGGATAATCATTATGCAAAAGGAAGCTAGGAGACATGTGTACAGGAAATCATGACTATTATTTTTCCAGTTTGGGGAAACTCAAAATTATCAAGGAAGGGGGTACACTTGGAAGAAGTTGATCATGAGCACAAAAGTTCTCCATTCCAGTTAGAATTGCAAGCACCAGATAGTCATGGAGATCCTATTTCTTTTGCCATAGGCACTACCATCTGTAGTTAGTCTATAACCTCCTTGTTCTTCCTAATCAGACAACACAACATAAATGTGGACATGTTGAAAACCAAAAACACACAGTGATGAGGTAGGCAAAGGGAAAACTAGTGTAAATGACCAGACTCAACAGTTACAAAGAAGTTACCACATAAACAAAGATTCCACAAGGAATAGGAGAAAAAAACTGAAAGTAATTCTTTTTGTCAGACAATTCAGAGAACTTTCTACTTGTAGACCAAAATCAAGGACTCATGGAACAGGGTGGATTAGCAACCAGCACTCATGGGCCAAAACAGACCAAGAACAAACAACCACAGAACAAGGGGGACCAAGAGCAAGTACCCAAGGCTCAAAGTAGACCAAGAACAAGTAACTTTGTAGAAAGGTGGACAAAGAAGAAGTACCCATGGTGCAAGATGGACCAAAAGCAAGCACCTTTGGAGCAAGATGGACCAAGAGTAACCACTCACCAAGCAAGATAAACCAAGAGCAAGCACCCATGAAGCAAGATGAACCTAGAACAAGAATTGGATGTTGACAAATATTGCTGGAAGATGGATAACATAAATGCAAAACTGAATGTTTCAAAAGAATGGTGAATGACAGGTAGAGAATTGCAGAATTTAACCAAGTAAATTAGAATATAAATATGAGAAATTCTCTGAGAATGTGGAAGGGAGGCATGGTTATGGTGCCTTAAAGGATGTTAAGAACACAAGTCATCAAGTATCCACATGAGTCCTCCTCCTTACATCCTTTTTACGAATCTGTTGAGTTTTGTAAACAGCAGTAATATTTTATCCCTGGGGATATGCTATCTCTTGCTTATACATTTATATTATCTTTAACAACATCCTTCAAAATCAATCTGCAGGCTGGAGGTGTGGCTCAGCTGATAGAGTGCTTGCCTAGTGTGCACAGAGCCCCAGGTTCCATCCTCAGCATCATATAATCTCAGCACTACAGAGATAGAGGCTAGAGGATCAGTTCATCCTGGGTGGGTAACAATAAATCTAAGGCCAGGCCATTGTACCTGAAATCCAGTCTCAAAAAAAATCAGTTTTTTTTTTTTATGAAAATAAATCTTTCTTAGCTTGGTAATCATTTCTCCTGCTAGAAATGGAAATGGAGACAGAGTTCAACATAAAGGCTAACAAATACAGGAAGGCAAAAGTGAGTGAAGATTGTGTGTGTGTCTGTATGTGTATGAATCACATAGATAGATTGGCAGACAGACAGACAGATAGATAAACAGACATATGCAACACAGATATATATATTATATATAAAATGTGTACATAAATATATATATACATATATATAAATATATATATATATATATATATATATATATATATATATATATATATATATATATATAGGTTACTGCTTTTCTTCTATTGACTACACATCTTAACAAATTTAGGCATGCTGTGTCTGCATGTATGGTTTCCAAAGGAAGCAAAGGAATGCTTTTGAGACTCTAAATATTAATGATGAAATTTAAATCTTCTGAATGTATTGGTGAAGTTAGGAAGGGCATCTACAATTAGAAATGAGCCTCCTTCACCCTCAAGTTCATATCTAAGAGCTTATCACAAAGGTAATCGTTGAGTTATTTTTTAGTAATCATTTTATTTGTCTACATTTCAAATGATATCCCCCTTCCAGGTTATCCCTCCACAAACCTCCCGCTTCATCCCCCCCTTTGCCTTTATGAGGGTGCTTCTCTACCCATTCACCCATTCCTGCCTCAACCCTCTAGTATCCCCCAACACTAGGGAATCAAGCCTCCCTCCCTCCCACTGATGTCAGATAAGGCCATCCTCTGCTACATATGTATCTGGAGCCATGGATCCCTCCATGAATACTCATTGGCTGGTGGCTTAGTCCCTGGGAGCTCTGGGTGCCTAATTAGTTGATATTGTTCTTTCCATGGACTTGCAATCCCCTTCAGCTCCTTTAGTCCTTCCCCTAGCTCTTCTATTGGGGTCCTCAGGCTCAAATGGATAGTTGGCTGTGAGAATCTACATCTGGATTGGTCAGGCTCTGGCAAGGCCTCTCGGGGAACAGCCATAGCAGGCTCCTGCCAGCAAGCACTCCTTAACATCAGCAATAGTGTGGGGTTTGGTGTCTGCAGATGAGATGGGTCCCTAGGTGGGGTGGTCTCTGGATAGCCTTTTCTTCTGTCTCTGTTGAAATATTATTAATGAAAATGAAAGTATTATCTAGCTAAACACATAAGAAAAGAATGTTTCTTAAACAGCCACATCAAGGAGATAGTGTTATGCAGCCAACCCAAAATGACTGGTAAATGATGTAAAAATGAATGTACATTTTCTTTAACAGAACAGATTGCAAAATAATATAAGTAGATTGGTTTTTATTTTAAAACGTTAGAGTTCTTAAGAATTTTAATTTCTCCTTAATTTATTTTTTATATGTATGGGTGTTTTCCCTTGCATGTCTGTGTACCTATGTATGCCTGGTACCTATGGAGGGAGGCCGGAAGAAGGAGTTGGATCCCCTGTAATAGGAGCTACAGACAGTGGAGTTACAGCCTCTGGGTGCTGAGAATCAAACCTGGATCTTCTGGGTGGACAGCCACTGAGTCATGTCTCCAGAAACTTTAAAACTATAATTATGTTATATGCATATGTGCATGAGTACATTGCCCTCAGAGGCCAGCAGAGGGCATCAGATGCCCCTGGAGCTCAGTGTGAACTGACTGACATGGGTGCTGGCAACCGAATTCAAGCCCAATGCAACAGCAGCAAGCACTCTTGACCACTGAGCCATCTCTCCAGTCCTATTTCACAGTATTTGTATATGTGTATTATACATACACATGCACAGGTAATATAAAAAAGATAGAAATATTTTGTTGTCATTTTCTCTGGGAACAAAGACTCAATGTGTTTGTGTTTCCTTTTGATCCTTTATTTTTAATTTCTAGTTTTATTACAAAGTATATGTCTTTTAAAAAAAACAAACAAACCAGGATCTTGTAGATCCCCAGCTGGCCTCAAACTTGTTATGTGGCCAAAAGATGATCTTGTAATTCAGATCCTTCTACTGCTTGCTACCTCCTGAGTACTGGAATGACAATTGTCTATCACCATGACCAGTTTATGTGATGACAAAGACAAATTGAAGACTTAATGCATGCTACACATAAGCCACACCCTCACCACACACACACACACACACACACACACACACACAAATATATATTACAAATATCATGGACAAAAGGCTGGACACCATGTGACCTGCTGTGTTCTACCAGATAGCCAGGCCCCACCCTCCTTCCCTGCTCTGAAGGGCAGCAAGGCAAAGCAGGAAAGATGCTGAATCTTTCTGAATTCTTTTCAATGTAACTTTTTCTTTTCTTCTTGACACAGGTGCATTGTGCTGCTGTCTAAGGGTAAGCAAACATTTTTGTTCTTGCCAATTTTATCTTTCCTTCCCACTTCAAAAGTCACAGGGAACTAAGACTTAAGAGTTGCTGGTTGTCATGTGTTGTTTTCTTGAGTGTCCCCCTCCGCCCCCGAATTCCACTGTTCTGATCATATCCAGCAGAGCTTCTCAAAGACATCTTCTATAATTCAAAAGCCTTATGCGACTAAAACGTCAACACAGCTTCTCCATAAAGCCCTCAGCAAACCAGTGTCAAACACGTTGGCGCCGCAGGATAGAGAGTAAATGATTTTTACATGTTGCGTGTGCTTTTATTCCTTAACAAAAGCTAAGAGAGGAGACCATTTCCTCTTCCTCCCCTCTCCCCTTCCCCAGACATTTTTCTCTTTTTTCTGCCTCCAGTGTCCTTGAAAGCTGTATTGAACCTGACAAAGGATAGACTAGCGGGGAGTGGGAGAAACTAAAGATGCCAAGGGGTTCCGACTCCCTGTCTGAAAGTCCGTTTTAGACAGCACCTTGGTCATCCTCCTCTGATGGGCTTTACTCCGTGTGTTAAATTGTGTTTATGTCATAAGGGAGAAGAAAAGGCAGCATAGCTTCCCTTGCTGCGGAGTGCTGCTCTGTTGAGTTCCACTGCCTTCCCTTTCCTCTTGCTACCTCATTTTGTTGGAAGGGACTGCCTTTCCAGTTTCATCTGTGATCGCCCAGAACAGTCTCCTCTTTGTTCACAGAGTGACCTTTCCGTTTGAGGAAGGGTGAGACGTGTCTTGAAACCTAAACTAACTTTGGCAGAGAGGTCTTTAACAACAACAACAAAATAAAAAGGAACAGAGGTCTCCCCGCACAGAAATAAATACTGCTGGTTTCATTGTGATGCGCCACGTGTCTCACTTTGCATTCTGCTTGGGGATTTCAAAGGACAATGCCACTGTTCAGAAATGAATGCGACATCACAGGCTGGAGCTTCCCTGGGGTACCGTGTGCAGTCCAAGCCTGGCCTTGGAGTTATTTTTATTTCTTGGAAGAGGGTTGGGTTAAGAAGGAGGCTTTCGATCCTGCCAACATCAAGTGGTTTCAAGAACCAGCAGCTGGACAGTCACCTTGGGAGGGAAGAAGCAGAGCAGTCTGGCCCTGAGACCAGATCGCAGGACACAAAGCTTCCCAGCATAACACATACATAGATAGCGGAGAAACCCCGGCCTTCCCTGCCTTATGCCGAAAGCTCTACTTTAAAGGAAAGAATACATATGTTCAAAACGGGAATTAGAATCCTTTTCACAATGGAGAGCCCTTCCTTTTTCCAAAAGTCACCATCATCGCCACTATCCACCCCACATACTCACATGCAGTGAGACCCAGGGAGAGACAGCACCAATGAGATGTGGATGGATGGTCAAAGGGGAGACTTTCGAGTTTTCAGCTGTGAAATTTGAAAGGGCAGCTACAAAGTCTGACACTTCCTCCCACCTTGGCACCCTGCAAAGAAGTTCTCAGATGTCACCGGAGGCTAGGACCTGGCCCTTAGATGGGTTCCTTTCTTCCCAGGAGCATAAGGACACAACTTGCTGAGCACCCGCAAGTTAAAATAAAATATTCTATTGAAGATGTTAAAAACATGTATTGAGATTGCTAGTCAAAGGAAAATATAAATCAAGATGGCTCTATAAAACCACTCCAGTGTATAATAGAGTGCTCTGAATAGCACTGAGAAAATGTATTGTTCAGTGTCTTTCTACCTCAAATGAGCAAATTCCACCACATGAAGAAGGGTGTATCTAAAAATAAAATTCTTTTGTTAAATTCCACAGTTTTCTGTGAATACAGAACTATTTTGTGTTTACCACAAGCCCCCAAAATAATAAAAAAAAGTCAAATCAATATAACAGGTAGCACTCAAAGTTCAAGTGCCAGAAGAATTGTAATGCTCAGTGTAGTATACATGTGTCTCATACTGGTCATCATCATCATGGCTTCTAAAGATACTCTGGACTCTGATCTGGGCCAGTATGAGCCAACAAGAACAGAGAGACTGCCCAGGGAAGGGCTGATGGCTGTAAAGGTCCAGGCCAGGGGACTGTATTCATCCCTCTCACACAGACTTCACACAGATATAAAGGGGCCTGGGGAAAGATGGGGGAATGGGACTTCTCCATTAGGAAGATGGAAATCAAGGACTCAAGGTGGGGTTATTGTATTTGCTCAAGGGCTTACGTGATCACCTCTTTCAATACTTTTCAAAATAACTTACTTGAAAACTGAAGAGTCTCAAACACTGTAGTTGGAGACGTCTAAGAAACCATGTAAAACAGAAAGGTTCTGGAGAAGAAGCCGCGGCATAAACAGCAAGAATCTCCACTGAGATAAAGAAATGGTTGTGCAAACAAACACAAGAGAGATCAACTAAACCCTCCAGGCAGATGAGCCACAAAGAATATATGGAAAACTCCCCACTTCTGAAGAATGGCTCTCTGTGGTTCTCGTTCAAGGAGAACACTGTGAAGAAGCAGAGGTGGGAGATGGGTTACTTGTTGGGGAAATAAGATGGACACCACGTCAGCTAAGCAATCAGGTCATCACCCATAGAACTGAGCCGTGCTGGCAACATGCACAGCTGTCTATGTTACAAACATATGAATAACATATGACTTCTTTGCATGCTTTACCCCCAGTCTGTTAACTCCAGCGTGACCATGAGTGTGATCTGATAAATCACATTTGAAAATTATAGCAGGGCAGCTCAGCAGGTTGAGGCATTTGCCACCAAGCCTGACAAGCTGACCTCTGCAAGTCAGACCTCAACATGCATATGTTGGCACACCCTTCAACACACACACACACACACACACACACACACACATGAATAAGTAAATAAGTGTAATTTCAGTTTTTTAAATCTCAGGTCAGAAGTTAACTGAGCAGTACCATCTAAAAGCAAGGATTATGATATCTGTGGCAGTATAGCAGAGCTAAGGAAAGGAGACACCTGGGTGCTCTGTAACACCCTAGGTGCAACCTGGAACAGAAGGGGTCCGATCCTGGGCAAATAGGAAGGAAATCAAATGGTAAGTGTTGGTCCATTTTTAAATGGCTTTCATAGAGCCCCAAAGCAATACTTTTCTTGTTAACTTCAACCATTTCCATTTCAGAGAAGCTTCTATCTTTCTTGTTTGCATAGTCCTGTTGACGAGAGGCTTCTATGGCCGGATGGTGCTACCAGTTCCATGAAGACTCTGCCCAGTGAATGACAGGCCATGTCCACAGTGGAGAGAAAGATGAGTTCAAGTTTCAGAGATCTTATGGTTGCTAAATATTATTAATTTTTTTCGGATTAACAGGAAAATGCCATTTTTCATAGCAGTTTTAATGTAAGGGCCTGGTTGTAAATAAAGCCACGCATTTAGGCCTCCTATTCAGGGCATTTTCTAGGCTTCGTTGTGGAATTACTTATGCTAGTCTTTGTTTGTTTTTCTTCTGCTCATTTACATCAGCTCATATTTTTAGGAGACATTTTATGTTTGAGTGCAGCTTAAACCATTAGATATGCTGCAGTTGTGCAGAAAATATTTTAGTATATGGGTATTGAATTTTACATATAATTACAACATTTTGTCTATGTGTTTTAGTTTTATTTATCTGTAGAGTTCATTAGCAAGCTACACTTTTATAATATGCAGTTGATCCATTAAACTTTGCCTTGAGGGTTTCTGTCTTTGATCTAGGTTTAAAAAAACCAATCAATAAAAAATGTTCTGTTGTATATATTGCTGTAGGCTCCTTATAAAAGATAGGAAGATGGCCGGGGTGATGAATAGAGAGACAGCGATGTAAGAAGACTGCAAAGAACAGAGAAAGGGGGTATATACGGATGTGACAGTTGGTCTTGAATGACATGGCCAAGTAATGCCTCCAAAACAAAAAGGGTTGTAAATTCCAAAGAACATATATAGTCTTCAAAAACCACAATAACCATTTTACCTAAGAACCACAAGGTAATATATTTGTGTTGTGTTAAGTCACGAAATTCTTTGTAATCTGATTGAGCAAATATGGGAAATAAAATAAATAGATGAATGACAAGACACATAGATGACAGGTAATAGAAATATGATAGGTAAAAATATTCATAGATAGTAGATAAATGACATATGGATAGATTGATGCTATATAGTCCACAGTGAGACAAAGGTGATGTCTAAGTAATAGGTAATACATAAGTTGATACACAAATAAATGATACAAATATAGATGATTGATAGATGAGAGAGAGAGAAAGAGAGAGAGCTAGAGAAAGAGAGAGAGGTGATAGAACACAGATAGGGGATAGATAACAGACATAGAGAGTACACAGATGATAGATGATTGATTGTTTGGTTAATTGATATAGACAGTATAGATTGATAGTACACAGATAGGTGATAGATAATAGAGAGATAGACACTACACCCTACACAGATAAACAGACAGACAGATAGACAGATACATAGACAGGTGATAGAGAATAAACAGTTCACAGATGATGGTGGAAGATAGATGATAGTTACATACATACATACAGATAGATAGATAGATAGATAGATAGATAGATAGATAGATAGATAGATAGATAGATAGATGATAGATACATACATACAGATAGATGATAGATAGATAGATGATAGATATATACATACATACATACATACATATATACATACGGACGGATGGACGGATGGACAGATAGATAGATAGATAGATAGATAGATAGATAGATAGATAGATAGATAGATAGACAGATAGATAGTCAATAGATAAATGATAGGTAGGGCATAGATATATCATAAATGTACAAAAGTATATGATACATGTATAGATATATTCTATAAAAAGCATAGATCTCAGGCAATGAATGAATAGGTGATATAGAATATAAAATAGATATATAATATACTATATAGATAATTGATAGTGTGAGAGACAGATGTGCCAAGGTGTATGAATGTAAAATTGAAGGAGAGGGGGTGAGGTTGTTTCCAGAGAGATTTAACTGATTGGTGGAGATCATGGTATAGGATTCCTGACTGAAAGAAGAGAGTGTGTGGAGCTGCAATACAGCTATCCGACTTGACACATGTGACAGCAGCCTCACATTCCTACCCATGCCTCCCCCTGCATGACGGACAGAACGTGCAAACTGTGAGCCAAGACAAGCTTCTCCTCCTTACAGTGCCTTCTGCCTGGTATTTTGTTAGGAATATGAATAAATTAACTGAGACAGTATCTAAGAGTTATGTGTTGTGAATGCATGTTGGTTTGAATAGGAATGGTCTCCAGAGAGTCCTGTTTGAATGCTTGGCCATAGGAAGTGGGACTGTTAGGAGATATAGCCTCGGTGGAGGACGTATCCCCCATGGGGACAAACTTGGAAGACGTATATACTCGAACTACACCAATGTGACACATGGTCTCCTCTGCAGTCTACTGATCCAGATGTAGAATTCTCAGCTTCTTCTCCAGCACCATTCTCTGTCTATAGCCCACTATGATGATATGGACTAAACCTCTGAAACTGTAAGCTGCCCCCAATTAAACATTGTCGATTATAAGAGTTGCTGTGGTCATGGTGTCTGTTTACAGCACAAAAAATACATGATTTATTATATTTTCTTTAAAATTGTATGCATTTCCCAACTTTTCTACTAGAGCTTTTGATAATAGGTTGAGTAAGAACCTAGAAAGTCTCAACCCATGGAATTTATAAATGTCATTTATTCGGAAAGGGAATATTAGCAAATATAATTACCTGCACAAGGCTTGACCCATCGGTGTTTCAGCGTAAATAGAGCAGGGACTCATGAGGCCCCGCCCCCTTGAAGAACAGTGACTGATTGCTGGCTGCTGAGGAGCTGAGAGTCACAGTCACTGATGATGGAGCTGCTGGAAAGCTGCCCTTGTTCTCATAGACGACTCCCACCCGTGCTCCGACACTCATTAAATGCAGTGGGTCACACAGACACACAAAGGCATGAAAGTAAAAAGGGGGCACATGTTGGCAGGAGGAGGGGCTGAGGTGGGAGATTTGGCACAGACATAAGAGTGGCTAAAGTGGGAAAGACAAAAATAAATATATACATCTGAAATTGTAAAAGATTCTAAATGTTAAACGAATCTAAAGGAGATTGTTTATTTTTTTCAGTCTCTAGATGGGCATGAGACCCCACCACACATATTCTTATAAAACATCCAAGGAGAAACACATGGGATAAGAAACGCAACTCTCACCTCAGAAGCAGGGAACACAGTGATGAGCCTGCAAGCCATGGAACACCTGGTAGTACCAGAGACCAAGATGTCAGGAACCAATCCTCCCCTGTAGCCTCTAAAGAGAGTGTTGCCCTGGGTACCCGGAAGTACTTCCAGTCTGAGTCCCCAGAACTGTGGTAAAGAACCTTTGTTGCTGTGAGCTGTGGAGGTTTTGGGGATCTGGTAGCAGAAGTCTTACTAGACACACAACAAAAGATTTTGGAACCAAAGGGTTTGAACAGCTGTTTTAAGTCCCTGTTTGTGTTGTTATGTGAAATTATACTCAAGGCTCCTAAAAATTTCAGTGTGTCTTTAAATTATTTCAATGCATTTATTTTCAGTTTATTGTTAATTATTTTTCAGTTTGCTGCTGTAATTAGGTGATGTTTATAACCCTTATAATTTCTAACTACTTATCAATGGTATAAAAAGTTATTGACTTTTATATATTTGTTTTATAACACACCATCTTAATAAGCTCTCTTTGGGATTCTAGCAGCTTTTCAATTTATTTTCATGACTTTTCCAGGTACAAGACATGTCATTCATAATTTAAAATAACCCAATGTCTTTACAATATTTATACTCTTTCATTACCTTTATTGTTTTGTTCAAAAGTACCAAAGCAACAGAAGTAACAGTATTAGCCATCGTTATTTATTCTTGGATGCTTTTTCTAGGGTAATCAAGGATGTCATTGACTGAAGCTTTTAGATACTTTTACATAACCTTTGATGACACTCTAGATTTTTTTTTAATTTTTTTAATTTTGAGGATTTATTTTTATTTCATGGTTGTTTTGTCTGCATGCATGTCTGTACAACAAATTTATGCAGTACCCACAAATGCCAAAAGACAACATCAGGTCCCCTGGAATTGGAGTATTAGTTGAGAACACTTGAGAACTGAGATGTGAGTGCTGGGAACTGAACCAGGTCCTGAGGAGAAGCAGAGGGTACTCGCCATTAGCTGCTGAGCCGCCCTTCTCTCCAGAGCCTAATGTTTTTCTTTCAATACATAGTGTACATTTAATCTGATCTCTTCTCTATAAAGAAGACTATAGATTTGTTTCTGCTTTCATTAATCTTTCCTTTTTCCTTCATTAAACTCATCTTGGCCACCAAACTAACAAACAAATTATATTGTTAATATTTTATTTAGAACTCATATCACTAGTTAGGGTATATGTGTAGTTATCCAACTGAAAGGATTAAAGGGGTTTTATTTTTTAATATCAGAAGGTATTTAATCTTCTCCAGTCCTCTAGAATATTTTGTATTTATTTCCTTCTCTCTGGTTATTTTTATGTTTCTCAATGAAGTATATAACCAGAATATGGAAATTTTTCTTAAATATATCTAAGGAAATAAAATATTTTTCTAGTCAGAAATTTGGTATCCTTCATGCCCAGTTCTACTCTAAGTTTTTTTAATGTTTTTTTTCTTGCTATTTATCTTAGCAATTCAATATAATTGTTGATTCTGTTCTTCCTTAGTTCACCAAATAAAGACCTCATTTCTAAACTTCACAGTAGGAGTTCTCTTCACACAATGTTGAACTTTGCCTTTATTTACACCCTCAGTAGAATTGGTCGTTTAATAAGTTATGGTTATGTACAACTGGGAATGTCCTGTGATCTTCTGCTGTAGTCTTTCTTATCATCAAAACAGAGTTCTCACGTCAGCAAGATGATACACTAGCAAAAACATTCAGTCCCCAGCCCTATGTGGTAGAAGGAAACAACTGATACAACTGATTCTTATGAGCTGTCCTCTGATTTACACACACACACACACACACACACACACATATCATGTTGTATGCACAGACAAATTAATCGATGTAATAAGAAAAACTGAACTAAGTTTTTCATTAGTAGAGTCTAATTCTGTGCTCTCTGCTGCTCCCACTGATTCCCTCTTTTCCAGGCCCTCTGACAATATCAGATCTCAAATGAGGATACTACATCATTTTCTCTGTGCTTATGGTTAGCAGATCAACCTAGGCTCCATGGATCAAAACATGTTTTTTTTTCACACCTCTGAAAGTGCCTGCATTAGAAGACAATGTATCCAAGACCACACTCCCTCTGAAGGTCAGAGGAGAAATTTGTTCCTGGACACTGCTGGCTTCTGGTGATGCCAGGTGTTCTGCAGTTTGTGCTCTCATCACTGAAACACCCGCCTCCCTGGAGAGGTCCTTTGGTTTTCAGTGTTTCTCTGTTGGTCTCTTTCATGAAAACATGATTTTACTATGCCATGGTTCCTCATTTTAATGCATCCTTGTGTTGTCCTCTGTCTTTATACTTTCTCTTTTGATGGAGACAGGACACAGAATATCCACCTATCACCGAATTTGAGTATTATTTGCTTCTGAGGTTTTATTTAAATTATTCATTAACCTTTGTTTAATTACTTAACTTTGAGTGGTGATTTCATTACAACAACTGGGAAGGAGGTGGCTCAGTGGGTAAGAATGGTTAAGGAGAAAGCTTGAGAACTTAAGTACAAAACCCAGCCCATAGAAAAACAAGCATAGGGAGTATAAGGAGGTATCTGTAAGGATTAATTGGTGGTAAGAAGCTGTCGGGATGGAGAATGGATGGAGAGAAGAAGGTTTATGGGACATATGGGGAGGGGGGATCTGGGAAAGGGGAAATCATTTGGAATGTAAACAAAGAATATAGAAAATAAAAATATTTAAAAAAAGAAAAAAGAAAAGAAAAGAAAAGAAAAGAAAAAGAAGTTGTCGGGAAACTCTGAGGCCAAATTCTGACATAACCATAACTATTTTGTCCTGAGCTCAGTCCAAAATGGCAGACACTCTTTATCACTAGGGCTTCCTCTTCTCTACCCAGGGATCTCAAAACCTCACACCTTGGTGAGATTACAGTTCAGCTTCATTCTCTATAAGAACCTGTCCAGCAAGCACTTGAGATTGCTAGAATGCCTCCCCCATGCTAATGAGGCATGCCAGTACTTTAGCCTTCAGCCAATGACTTTTGCCCACTCTGGATATTCCTACCCCCTTCCCCAAACCCTTAATTCACCCAGAGTAAAGTTGATCTGTGTCCTGAAGCTGGTCCTGGAGTGTTGTCATCTCCTTCACACTCACAGGCCGTCCAGAACACTGTGCAACTCTGCTCCCTTCACCGTCATTGGCCAGTGGATAACAACCACATGGAGAAGGGAAGACCAGAACCACAAGGGATGGATTTCATCCAAACTAAATAGACTCGCGCCACCCTTAAAAATATTAAAATTTTAAGTCGGCTTAGCCTCCATGTGCAGGCATGCAACACCAGAGCTATAGAGGGTAGAGATAGAAGGATCCCGGAGCATGCTACCTGTCTGATTTCACGGTCACTGAGAGATCCTGCTTCCAAGAATAAGATTAACTATGAGACAGCAAGATATTATGTCCTCCACTATTCTCTATCCTCAAGCTTAGGCAAATATGCCACCCATATAAGCTGCGTGTGCGCGTGCACACACACACACACACACACACCAAAAAGAAGAAAAAACCAAGTCCAATTTATATTGCCCATATAATCACTGAGTATTGTCAAACTCCTGGTGGCCAGTCCCTTAAAGAAAACTGAATCCTTTTCTACTCGCACTGAGAAGCCATCAGTTGTGGAGAGCTACACGTCAGCATCCTTATGAGTTCTCTTCTGTGGCTTTGTCTCTGGAGTCAGTACCACGCCCAGGATCTCAGCATAGTGTCCAATGGCAGTACAGACCACAGACATCAACATGCCGTACTACACCGTACAGCATGGATTGCACATGAGATTGGCCAGTTGTCTAGGGTCACAATTATATACCAAAGTTATTTTCTTTCACCTGCAAAGACTGTTAAATTCTGAAACACAGTTCTACTTCTGAAAATGTCATTTGGTTGTCAGTTATGTATTTATGGCTTCTTGTCAAAAGGAGGCTAAACTTTCTTTTTCTAAACCACTGTTAATTTCACTTTGTGTTTTTCAAGACAAGGTTTCCCTGTGTAGTCTTGGCTGTTATGAACTGGTTCTATAGACCACGTTAGCCTCAAAGTTAGAGATTTATCTGTCTCTCTGCCTTGTAAGTGCTGGGATTAAAGGCATATGACACCACACACAGCTAGCTACTGCTATTCTCAACTGTTATGGTAAGGGGTCTCAAGGAGCCAGACTTGCTGCTCTGAAGGAACATTACCCAATGTTCTCTCTTGTCCTGTTATCAGCTATCAGCTGACTACTTCTCCTTCTTCTTCTTCTTCTTCTTCTTCTTCTTCTTCTTCTTCTTCTTCTTCTTCTTCTTCTTCTTCTTCTTCTTCTTCTTCTTCTTTCCTTCTTCCTCTTCCTCCTCCTCCTCCTCTTCCTCCTCCTCCTTCTCTTCCTCCTCCTCCTCTTCCTCCTGGTCCACTAAAATGCCATTTTCTTGCCAAGGCCTCCAGCCAGCAGGCTTGTTTTGTACGCAGCCCAAGAGCCTGTGTTCTTCGTATGCCATCTTCTCTTTTCACCTTTCCTGCACCTCTGAGCATGTTAATGGCTGTCTATTCTTCGGAAGGTCGACTCAGATTTCCTCTGCTCCCCACTACACTCTTTCATTTCCTCAAAGACTCTTTTTCCTAATTTGCTTCCATGTTTCTATTGATCTGTATTTAATATTAAAAATCTGTCCTCCAAACATTTGATATTGATTGTCATGCATCTAGGATGCACGAGTCAATTTAAAGGAGACTGAAGATGCTGAGAGCCACGGGTGGGCTTACTGAGCGATGCTCATTAAAATACACATTTTTTTCCATAGAGAGACTCCATATAATGCTTTGTAGGCTTTCTCTGGAGGGATTCCAGTTCTCCAAAGGAGAGTTGTGCTGTCTCTGGTGTGAAAAGTGGAAAGCGAGCATCTACCTGACTGCATATCCGCCAGTGCAGGGGAAGTAGAGAGCAGAGGTAGAAGAGGAAATAATTCCTCTGCACCTGTCCTGTTTGTAACTATGAGGTTTCTCTCCTAGTTGTTACCATCCCTAGTGGCCTAAAGTACACCATGTTTCTGGTTCTAGTTCTCAGAACATGGTTTATAGCCTGGAAGTCGTAATGAGGTCTCACATGGGCAAGAGCCTCAAGAACCCTGAAACTACCCTGAGTGAGGATTTTCACCCAAGTAAAGTACTCTGGACTCTGTGTCCTGTGGTGCATCTCCTAAGCTGGGCATCTCTGAAATGGCCTCCCATGCTAGTCTGCAGAGCCTGGATTTTCTTGGCAGCTCCCTCCCTCAAGGCATGCAGGCTTCACCGTCCAGGTGCCAGCTGCTATGTCTCACCCATGCCTTGCTCTTCTTCCTAATTTACGTTTATTAATAGTAACAAAATTTTGGTTTCTCTTTAACACTAGAGCTATGTATAAACAGGTTATTATTACAGCTGTCAGTTTTAAAATTAAAAAGTGCTTCAATTGACACCTACTACCTGTAATTGTGTCATGTGGTACTCAGAGACCGTGGCTCCATGACTCCTAATTTGGACCTCATTTTAATACTTTCTTCATGTTCCAGTGCCTGTGTGCCGGGATTTGGTGGAAGCAGACACAACTGCAGAAGGTCGACTGCTTACCTTAAGCTAAAGTTCCCTGGAACATTTTTAAACACTATTAACAAAAGGCCCGTCTTAGAATGCTTGATAAAAATTGCCCATAACGTCATTAATGTATTTAGACCAAATAGTTACTAAGAACTAGCTACAGGCTTTTCCCCCTTCTATTCCTTGTATACATTTGGTTTTTATTCCTTAAATTATAGCCTAGTGGTTAATATTTTCCTAGAACATCTATTTCTTCAGTGTTTGAAGTTTTTACTAAGCACTGAACACAACCTTGGGCTGTCCAGGAACTTTTGTCTTTTCGCAGATGGTTTTTCACTTTTGCCCCACAATGGTTCTATTTTTGATACCTTCTAAATACACCATCATCCTTCTGTGTTATCCTCGCTTCCTTTTATTCCTCATCATTTTTATTAGCTCTCCCAGGAGGACATGTTTTACTGAATGTTAGCTAGGCCTTAGAATATATGTATATATATATATATATACACATACACACACATATATATATATTCTTTTGAATTAGCCTATATTGCTATGACTTTTTACTACATTTTATGTTTGTTTATTGCAATCTTCATAACTTCATTAGTAAAATGTATGATTTATCTACTTTATTACTTCTGGATTTATACACCAGCACCTGTGTTTCCATGTGTCATTTGTATTCTCAATAGGGCACAGAGGAAATTTGGGGTGCTCCTTGATCTGACAGTTACCTGTGAACAAGCTATTTATTTCCATTGTTATTATTTTATTATTTTGAAGTTTTGAAATGTTATGTTTCTTTAATGAATGCATTCTTAGGTACTTGTAATTTTATCATGTGATGGTCAGAACCTGTGGTCTTCATGAGTTTTGACTTTGGACTCATTTTAAGTACTTTTTTGGTAATCCAAAAATAGAGTGAGGGCTTTCGAAGTGTTCTATGGGAGCCAAATATACGTCCTTTCTTAGTAAAGTCTATACTTACATGTATTTATTAAGTCACCCTATTGCTTTGCTCTGTAATTTTGCTAAAATACGTGCGCCAGTAGCCTTGTGAGAATAAAAGCAATGAAAGGAGACGTGTTGGGTGTCTTAGTGTCTAAAAACAGCCTTATTTTCACACTTGATTGGTGGCTGGGTTAGATAGACAATTATATATTGGGAATAATGTGAAAGCCTTGCTCCACTGTGTTCTGGCGCCCACAGTCATTTATGTGCTCTGCATGCAGATTTATATTTGTCTGCTTTATTTGGCAATGACCCAGAGAGGTTTTAGAGTCTCTCCAGATATTGCATTCCTGTCAAATTATCCTTGTATGCACAACGTTTTCTCCCCATGTGTTTCTCTGTAATCTTATTTGCAGAATAAAGGTTCACGCAGCTTCATTTATCATGAAGTCTCCTCTTTATTATAAAATAACACTCACTGTCCTACTTAGCATTTTTTCTGTAAATGTTATCTTTGTGTTTGCATTTTTTCACTTGCATTTACCTAACATAACTTTGAGCATTGATGGAAAATATTCTGCATCATCTTGTTTTAGCAATATCCTTTCCTGTGAGGAAGAGATGGTTCAATTTTGTTCTTCAAGCAAAGGAAATATATTTTTTCCATGGATGAGCTTTTCCTTTTTCTGCCTGTTCTTTTATATTTGGAACCTTCTCTGACATGATTTTAGCTAAAATGATTACAGCTTTTGCATCTTAATATATCTTTACTGTGCAAAGCTTCATTCCTTCACATTTTTCCTGACGTAGGCATTTAATATTCACTTAACTAATACTGAACTTGAATATTGTTATTCTCTTAAAATTATATACATGTGCATGCATGAGTCTCGAAGAGGACATCTGGTCTCCAGGAGCTGAAGTTAGAGGTGGTTTCAAACCATGCCACGTGGGTACTGAGAATTCAATTTTGATGTTCATCAAGAAGGATGAGTGCTCCTAACTACTGAGCCATCTCTCCGGCCCCAGAAAATTCTTCCTCTATTTATGGAACTTAACCTTTACTTCATTACTTAACCATTACTTCATTATTTTGAGTTGGAGATAACATGATTCCATTTCTCTCTTGTGTAGTTTTATACTTATAATATCATGCAAAAAATCTTAGCCTCAGGTACCACCTTGCCGATGCGCCAAGTCCTGCTGAGTTGCTAAAAATCCTCACCCCTGGGTGACACTGCCGGAAAAACTACTAAGTGCCACTTTTTTTAATTTATTGATATATTTATTTACATTTCAAATGATTTCCCCTTTTCTGGACCCCCATTCCCCGAAAGTCCCATCAGTCCCCTTCCCTCCCCCTGTTTTCCCACCCAACCCTTCCCACTTCCCTGTTCTGATTTTGTTCTATACTGCTTCACTGAGTCTTGGGAATTTTCTCTTTCTCCATAGGATAAAAACCACAAAACGATGTCAGATTTCACAACAAAAGTACTTGCCTAAGCATCTGTGCCTGTTTTAGGTCATATACAGTGCCCTGGTTCATCACTGATAATTTTCACCAGAGAATTATTTACACTAGCCCAGGAACATCTCATTGTTTTCCATTGACAATTTATTCATGTGTCTATGTCAAACATGCAATTGAAAAGTTGGTAGGTCATAATTTCAATCATCTGAGGACATCAGGTAAGGCAGGCCTAATGTTAGCAATAGTGAGTACCACTGCTCTGAGAGAGGGGTTTTCTTCTTGAAAATGAAGAAAAACAAAAAAGAAAATGTATGTGCTATCAAATGTTTATATAGTATGAATAGCCCTATTACAAGAAATTTGGATACAAGGTCATGAGAAATTTTTAAAGATTAATGTTTATTTTTTTATTTGTGTGACTGCATAAATGTATGTCAGGTATATTAGTGCCCAAGGAGTCCAGAACAGGACATCAAATCCCCCAGACCTGGAGTTACAGGTGGTTTCGAGTCTCCTGACACAGCACTGGAAACTGAACTTGAAGAGCTCTTAATGCTTGGGCCTTCTCTCCAGCCCTCTCTGACAGGTTTTTTGTTTGTTGGTTGGTTTTTGTTTTTTTATTTGTCTTATTTTATGTGTGAGAATGTGCTAACTGCATGTATGTATGTATGTGCACCCTGTCTGTGGAGGTCAGAAGAGTGTAACATTTATGAACCATCATTTGCTGGGAACTGGATCCATGTCCTCTGCAAAAGCAACAAGGGATCTTAATTCTAAGTCATCTCTCCACCACCCACCCTCCCCGTGTAGTCATTTTTAATGCATCGTGAATTCAAAGGGCAGTTTGAGACAGGGGAATAAGATATTTTTATTCAGTGTAAGTTAAGCAAAAGTTCCCTACTTCTTCCACCCAGTTCTAACCTCATGCGGACAAATTAGAGAAAAGAAATAAATATAAAGAAAAACTTTGAGTTGATTTTTGTTTCTAGCTATGATGGCAATACCACTTTGTCAAGCTTTGCCTCTCCATTGTATAAAATCTACAAAATGGGGCCAGGTTTTACAACAAAAGCACTTGTCTAATACTTGTGTCTGATGTAAGTCATTAATCAGTGCCCTGATTCGTCACAGAAAATTTTCACTGGAAAATTATTTATATTTACTCATCAACATTTCAAGCTTATACTCACGTTAAGAAAATCTGGATGAAATGTTTACAAGTTTAAAAAAAGAAATAAAGAAAGTCTATTTGAAGAATCAGGGAACTGTAAAGACAGCCAGATCAGACAAAGCCAAAGTAACAAAAGAAGGAGATAGACATTATGGGGACATTGGAGGATCTGGGATTTTAATTATTCAAAGGAAGGGATTTTCCTTCCTTCAAAACTTTGCAGATTATGGGTAGCATAGAATTAACAAATAAAGAAATAGGACAGTCACAGGTCTGTGGCTACATGGAATGGAGGCCCTCAGACCTTTATCCAGTTTCATATCACCAAAGAGAAAATGCTAGCATCACTGCTGATGAGATGCCCAAGACTTCAGGAACCGGGATCCTATTCAAAAGGCACTCTCAGCACAAGTAACCTGACTCTTGTTGGTGTTCTCTTCTGAGCTAGCATGGGTCTTAAGATGAACAGATGATGATGCTGGGAAAAAGCTGTTTCAGAGGGTGGGTTCTGAGATCTCATCACAGATCTGAGGGAGTAGAGATTAGAGTTCAGAACACCCCCAAGGAGGCCAGCTGTGGTTCCTGCAGCACCCCCAAAGAGGACAGCTGTGGTTCCTGCAAAACCCCCAAGGAGTCCAGCTGTAGTTCCAGGAGGATTAGCAAAAAGGATAAAAGAAAAAGAAAAACTCACAAACTGTCAATTAATAGAGATGTGCAAAGGCAACACCTCAGTCTCTAGTCAACTAAACTCTTACAAATCTAGATGTAGAACATGTGACCCTACACCCACCTCACCTGTGATGACAGTTCTTTTTGAGGAAGGTATTAACACCCCCAAATTCTATACGATGTCCACACAGTGTTTGGGATCCCACTGAAACAAACAAGGAAATGATGGCTCAATGGGTAAAGATGCTACCAAACAAGATTACATGAGTTCAATACCCAAGACCCCATGGTGGGAAGCAAAAACTGAAACCAGCAAGTGGTCCTCTGATTTCCACATGGGCACATGGCACATGTACAAAACAAATAAAAATATAGTAAAATATAAAAATGAAAATAAAAGCAACTATAGATGTAGCATAGTCGATAGAGTGGTGCCTAGCATGCAGGAAATCCTACATTCCAACTTTAGCTCTGCATAAAACTGTATATGTAACATGGCACCTGTCATCCCAATACCTGAGAGGTGAAGGCAGGAGGGTAGGAAGCACACGATGGACCTCAGGTATCCAGTGAGGTGGAGGCCAACCTAGGACATATGGAACCCTGTCTCAGAATGAAATTTTAAAACTAAATGAATAAATAATAAGCAACGGTGAGTAATGTGATCAATAAAGGAGAAAATGAATTAGAAAAATATTTCAACTGAAAATCAAATTAAAATTTGTAAGTAAAAAAAATGAAATTGAGCATTGAACTGATAAGCAGAAGAACAGATCACACCCATTATTTTAAAAAAAGGCAAGGACTAAGAATGTGTGAAATGAGGAGCTAGCCATTTAGTAATTACTTGGATCATCTGTGAATCAAAATTGAGTGTTTGCTCACTCACGCGGAGCACACATCTGTATTAGCACATCATACTGGTCAGTGCAGCATAGCCTCTGAGCTGAAGCATGCTTTGAAATGTCAAGACAGTGACAAAGACAGCTCAAAGTGCAATTCTCAGGATGAGTGCTCAATGTTTGGTAAGCATGGCTAAAGTTTAGAGAGGAAAATACAGGAAGAAATATATAGTAAGATGGTCAAATATCAAATTGGAATATCAAAAAAAGAAGATAGGAAGCCATTTGTGAAGAGACAAGGGTACTGGAGAGAGGTGAAGAGTAAAAGTGTTCATACAACGGACTCAGGGTTGGTTCCCAAGTTCCATGCCTGGTGGCTCCTAACCTCCTATAAATCCAGATCCAGGAAATGTAATGTTCTCTTCTGGCCTTGTAAGCATTAAACTCATATGCATATACCCACACACAGACATATACACACATATACAAGCTTTAAAGATAAAATACATCTTTAAACAAGAGAGACAACTATTTAAAGGGTTTCAAACCTGATTCAAGAAAGGACTCCACAGGTAACTCTTCACTGAAATCCTACACGTGTTTCCAGGGACATTTGAAGTCATACTGAAGATCCTTGAGTAAATCAGAATAGAGTGAACTACATGCAGATTCGTAGAGTTTCATGACAATGTAGGCAATGAAAACACACCAAGAAAGAAGCTATAACAGCTTGCTAACGTTGCTTTCAAACTGTACATATAGAAGCAGGGTATGGTGGTAACCCTAGTGCTAGGGAGATGAAGGCAAGAGCACCAGGAATTCAAAGCCAGCTTCAGCAACATAGCAACTTCAAGTAGTCTACATGAGACCTTGTCTCAATAAAAAGAAAAAAGTTAATAAATATGGCCAGCAAGAGTGGCCCTAGTTCTGGAAAGGCTCAGTGCAGCAGTACAGGACAATACTAGAACAGGGAAGTGGGAAGGGATGGATGGGGAAACAGGGGGAGGGAAGAGGGCTATGGGACTTTCAGGGAGTGGGGAGCCAGGAGAGGGGAAATCATTTGAAATGTAAATTAAAAATATATCGAATAAAAAAAATAAAAATAAAAATAAAAAATATGGCCAGCAAGATGGGTGGGTGGGTAAAGGGCCCTTACAAAAAAATCCAAGCAATCTGAGTGTGATCCCTGCTATCCAGGTGAAGATAAAAAGAAAGAATAAGTTCTGCAAAGCTTTCCTCTGGTTTCCACACAGGTGATGGCATGTGCACACATACATACAATAATAAATAAACTTCAGTGCACAGATTACAGGACCGTTTTCTGTAATGTTCTCAAGAACAAGGCCTGGTTGTTGAATCTGCTCACATAATCTTGCTTCGGCTTCATGGTTTGTGAGCCAAAGGAGATTCAAATGAGACCATGGCTTCTCTGAAATTATTCAGGACCGAGATCGGAGCCAACCTTGTACCTGAAGCTGGACTCTCGGTCCTTGCATGGAAAAAGAGGGCATCGTGTTGCTCCAGGCCCGCAGGGGCCTGCTGCTTTCACTCTGTCTCAGATCAGACTTTCTGTGAGCCTGTGCACCCTTCAGGTCACACGATCCACAAAATCAGCACACAGTTTTTCCAAAAAGTCCAGAGAATCCCCAGGAGCACAGATTTACTTTTAAAAGATAGTTTGACATACTATAGTAAGAGTACTGAACACTGGAAACAGAGCAGACACAGTAGATCTTCATTGCCCAGAGGTAGAAAGATGAGTCTGAAAGACTTTTAGCCAGCTTGTGCTTTCCAAATTGTCTTAGTGGTGTTATGAGGTTTATATATTTTAATGGAAAAATAAGTAAATAAAGTAAATTATATATTATAATATTATAATATATTAATATAATATTAATATATTATATATTTAAATATATTTATATATTTTAATAAAATAAGTAAATAAGTGTGTTTCTTTATTCTTATCCCCAGAGAAGATTGGTTTGCACTGCAAACATTTGCTTTCTTGTCTCTATCCCTCAATCCCCAGCATACACACACACACACACACACACACACACCTATTTTCATTAATATGTCCTAAGATGAGGTTCAGTTTTGGACAAAGGAAAATGCTTAATATTTCAGATGTGAATACCTATTTCCATTTCTCTCTTCAACCATATGGATGCTTGATACTAGAAGGAAACAGAAAGGTCCTGGGAGTTATTGAAAGATGGTTAGCAAAGGAACACTTAGATACCTAAGTTCCTGATTCCTTACTGGTTTCTGCTAAGAGTTCAGAGGACACTCTACTACAGATGACTACAAGACCCCTGGCCTCATCTTTAAAAGGTATGTTGGAGCCTTTGTTCTGAATGGGGTCCCAGATCTCAAAGAGGACGGAAATTTATTGGAACATGAAGACTATAATGGAAAAAAATTCCTCTAATAATTCCTTTCTAGTGTTAGTGTAGACAGATGCTTAGTTGAGGACAATATTTGCCATACAAATATGAGAATCTGAATTCAAATCCTAGCACCCAAGTAGAAAGTTAGTAATAGTTTACCAGTAACCCAAACATTGAAGGAATCTAGAGCAGGCAGATCCTGAAGCTCCCTGCCCAGCCAGACTAGACAAAGTAATGAGTTTCTAGTTCAGCAAAAGACCCTGTCTCAAGGCAATCAGTTGGAAGGAGCAGAGGACAGCACATGATGAACTACTCTGGCCTCTGAATGAATGTGCGTGGGCAATCTCCTGCACACTCACATGTGTACAACACACACAATCAAGACAGCACACACAGAGACTATTTTAAAAGCAGCCTTCACTAGCTTTAGCCTATGCAATAAGACAGTAACACATTCAGAGTGTAAACCATCACAAGCTTTTATAATCTT
The DNA here is from genome assembly GCF_947179515.1 of Apodemus sylvaticus. NCBI lineage: Eukaryota > Metazoa > Chordata > Mammalia > Rodentia > Muridae > Apodemus > Apodemus sylvaticus. Next base: position 111,983,512 of record NC_067473.1, read on the forward strand.
GTAAGTAGCCACAGTTTTGTGGCTGATTTTATTACTGAATTATGATCATGAGATGCCATACCCACTCATTTATGAACTTCTGTGAGACTGGTTTCTATAGACACTGTGGTCGCATATTTTTCTCTTTCCAAAAAAGAGCAATACCGCCTCTTCTTTAACTGTTTAAAACCCAACATCCTGAGTCTCTGCAAATTATTGAGAAAGTATCTTCTATATACTGTAGCTTTCAAAGGTGTCCTTTCTTTGGTTGTGTTTATTAGCTCTACATGAAACAATAATCACACCTTCACAGATGGTGAGCAAAGAAATCTTTTTAAAAGTTAACTTCTCTGACAGTTTCGTGTGTGTTTGTAATGAATTTCTCCATTTTCACACATGCCCACATTCCCCTCTTTTTGCCCCTTTTACTGAAACCCTTCTTCCCCCACCCTCCCCCTCTAACTTACCTCCATGTCTTTTGTGTGCATGTAAACTACCCCCTCAAGCTTAGTAGGTATCGCTAATGTGACTATGGCTGAAAGGTTATGTACCAGAGCGCTGACAATTTATAGGTGGATACACCATTGAAGAAAGTGATACCTCCTTCCCCAGCAACCACTAACCTCAGGAAAAGGTCAGATCTCATCAGCCCCTCCTCCACACATGATGAAATGTTAATTGGTCCAGTCTGGTGTTGCTCTTATATTGGTAACCATAGCTACAGTGACTTCATGAGTGCAGCAGCCATCTCACACCTAGAAAACATCTTTTTGCAAAACATCTCCCTACTCCCCCCTCCAGGTATTCCATTCTTTCTTCCCCTTCTATGATTTTCCCTGAGTGTCTTAGTTACTTTTCTATTGTTGTTATAAAATACAATGATCAAGGCAAAATTATAAAATAAAGGGTTTATTTGGCCTTACTATTCTAGAAGGATGAATCCATCACTATCACACAAAGAATATGTGCCGTCAGGCTAGAAAGGTCCTGCCTTAAATTACAAGCAGGCAAAGTAAGCCAACACTCTCAAAATCCACCTTCAATGACATACTTCATCCAGCATGTCTCTTAAACTGCCCAAACAGTGCCACCGCCACCAACTGGGGACCAAGTGTTGAAACTGTCTAAGACTATGGGGGACATCTCAAACTACCACACTGAACAAGACAAATCTAAAGTACCTGACCCCAACCCAACTAATTATGAAATTACTATCTATGTACAAAACAAATAAAACTTTGACTCTGTGATGCAGGAAGATGGAATGAGCCTATGAATCCAAGTGTTCTTCAGCCCATGATGCAGGAGGCTGGGCTGCTTGTGCTGAGCTGCCGGGATGAGTAGCCACTATCTGGGCACAGTAACAACTTTTTGACAATTGCACTGAAGCACCAGGCCAAGGAAAGACAGCGGTTTCTATGCTGGACTGATGGATTATTTTTCACTCAATTATTTTTTCACTTAAATGCTTGGTACAGGTTTGCTCTGCATGATGACATTATTTTGTGTCTTGGGATATGTGAGTGCCTGAATCTATGTGAGAGTGTGTGTGTGTGTGTGTGTGTGTGTGTGTGCACGTGTGTGCTTGCAAGTGTGCACAAGTGTGGTGCGCACGAGTATGGAGACCTAAGGACAACCTCCGATGCCTTATTTTGAGACAGGGCATCTCACTGGCCTGGGGTTCGAAGGGTATCAGCCCTCCTTCTATCTCCATCCCCCTAGTGCCCAGAGGACAAGCACTTGCCAATACTTCTTATTTTTGAGCAAAAGTTCTGGCTATCCAAATTCAGGCAAGCACTTCATTGACTGAGCCGTTTACCCAACCTTGATGAAATTCTTAAGATATAAAATGATCGATAGAAATTAAATTAATTCTTTTCTTTGTGAGGGATCTTCAGCGTCGTCAGATATTGGCAGCATCACTGGGGGCTGGGGGTGGGGGGCCAGCATGTAGATAATCCTGAACTGACAGGTAACACTTTGTGTTTAGAAAAAGCTGTCTGCCTGACCTTTGAAACTGTATCATGGTGGCTAGAGAGATGGCTCACAGGTTAAGAATAAGACTGGTGTTCCGGAAGATCCAAGCTCAGTCTGCAGCACCCATGTGAGGTGGCTTACAACTTTCTGTGACTCTCCGCTCCAGGGGATCCCTCACTCTCTTCTGACCTCCTCGGGAACCGCATTCATGTTCACAAAGTCAGGCGCACGGCACCTACAATTTTACATAATAAAACTTTAAATTTTATTATGAAATGAAACATACATTTTGCTGACAGGAATAAAAATTCAGGTTTTTACAAACAAGGAGAGTGAAAGAAAGAGAGGGAGGGGGAGATGGTTGAAGGGAGAGAGAAAAGATAAAATCTGGATGTGATGATCCCAGTTAACTCCATCTTAGACAATTCTCCAAGTCTCCCACAGTGCTGAGGCTTTCCACCGGTAGCTCCTCTATTTCTCTTCACTGTCTTTGCCCAAGAAACCACTTCTTATGTGTTCCAATCTGATTAAAATGCCACCATCTCTATGAGCCCTTTCATAACCTTTTACATGGACTGGATGTTTGCCTCCTTGTCCATTTCTTTTCCTGTTCTTTCTTTGGCGATTTAACTTTCCTGGGAAGGGAGCACGTTGGTTTCTGTCTGCCGGTGGGACTTGTATTCATGGCGGAGTCCCTCCCCCATGGTCACGCAGAGGCTTACACTGTGGACAATTGCAGTTCTCCAGGATTTGACAAGCAAGCTGTGCTTCACTGTATGCGCATGCGCGGATGTGATACAGCCGACTAGAGGCTCTCTGGAGGCTGACTTTAGAACATATAGGATTGAATTATAAGATATCATGTACTCTTCTTTTGAAATAATAACCTTTGTTTACCTTAAGAAATTCCCAACATTTAGACATTGTATCTTATCACAATGTTCAGGGACATTCTCTCCAGTGTGACAGCTAATCTTGGTTGTGAGCACGACATACATGCCTGGGAAGAGGGAATCTCATCTGAGGAATTGCTTCCACAGACCAGCCTGCGGCCATGTCTGTGGGCATTTTCTTGGCTGCTAATTGATGAGGGTTGGGGAGCAAGGCATGGTGGGCGGACCTATCTCTAGGCCAGAGCTGCAGCCAAATGTGAGCCAGGGAAGAAGCCAGGAAGCAGTGCTCCCTGTGGTCTCTGCTTCAGGTCCCGCTTGAGTCTCTGCTTTGATTTTCATCAAAGATGTATTTGGACTGGGAAGTGTAGGATGAAATAAGCCCTTCCCTGCCCAACTTGCTGTTTTGATCATGGTTTTTATTACAGCAACCAAAAAGCAAAGTAGACCATGACCCTTCAGTTCTTCCTGGCACCTCACCCAACACACCTCCCTCCTGACTTCCTGTCCTTTTTAATTAAATAATAATTATTTTTTTATCTCGATGAAGCCAATTAGTGCTTCCCATATATGCATTAGTGTGGCGTCATCCACCTTGGCAAGTGCAATTTACACAGTGGTTATCCCCCTCCCCCAATGGCTCTCCCTCTGTAAGGAACTATCAACTCTTCTTGGTTAAATAAATAAATAAATAAATAAATAAATAAATAATGGTTGTTTCGTGTACTCTATCCTGAATGTTAAAGTTTAAAAATTGTACTTGAAGATTTCTTTGTTTTTTTTTAATGTCTGACTTTTGAAACACTAACTAGCATTTGGGGAAAACTTGCTTTATAAATATATTTAAGCTAATAAGCCAATACACTAAAGCAATAATTACAAGTTGAGAAGGGGCATGTGAGCAAAAGATTAAAAAGAAAGACTTTCAAAAGTTCCCTTATCCACAAAGGCAACCAGACAGCACAGCTCTCAAGGGTCAGTCTCCGCTGGTTCAGGAGTGAGGCAATCCACAGAAGGTGTGCAACATTCCCACGAGCATTTATTCTACAAAATTACAGCTGAATCTACACATTTTAATCATCCCACTCTCACGCCTACTTCTCCAGTTCTGAAAGCGCCTGGCAAGCCAATAGTCTGGCAGTTTCCTCGGGGTGCAAAATGAAGCTGGAGTTCACAAGAGGCCTCCAGAAGAAACCTTGTGTAGGAGTCTGTTTATCTGCCTGAGCTGGGAGCTCACCCGGTGTGAAATGGCTTCCCCCGGAGGCATCTGCATGGAAGAATTCTGCTAATTGTTTAACTTCATGGCTGCCTGTGGTGGTGGATGATGTTGGAGCAAAACTAAACTAATCTAAACGTTTAAAAGAGAAAAGCCAAGGAAGGAGGAACACACCATAGCTTCGAACAGCCTAAGTCTAAGGAATTCCAGGAGCACCGTGGAGCCACACAGATGCCAGAGCCTGTGAGGGCCCGGGAATGATATGAGAAGACTTCAAATGCCATTTACAGATGACCTTCAGGTGGATTTCAGTTTCACTTGAAATGCCCACAGCTCTTGCAGAGGCCTAAGTTCAGTCCCCAGCACCCACTTCAGGCATCTCACAACCACTGCAACTGCAGCGTAGAGGATCTCTCTTCTGTTCTCACTCGCACAGGCTACGTACACATCTGCATAATTAGAAAATAAATTTGTACTTAAATAAAAATAATCTGTAGTCATTTCTAACCACTAAGCATGAAGAGTAAGACCCTCCATGGTCACACTTGTAGAAGAGTACAGACTGAATGAATATAAGGAGCTCAGAAAAGTTGCTAAGCCAAAAGCAAACAGCTATACGCCTTGGTGAAGAGATTTTATGTTGCTCCACAATGACAATTATTAGTAAAGTTACCAACAAAGGGTTGCAGGACATGCAGTGAACCAAGAAAGAGTGGCCCTGGAGTTCTGGCACTGTTAGGAACACCACAGAGCTGGGGTTCGCTTCCTGACTGGCGTAGGCACAAACCACACCCAAATACCTGTTGTACAGAGAGATCCTTTATTAAGTAGAGAAGAAATGTTAAAGTGGCTTTAGGTGTAGCTTTTAAAAAGAGAAAAGGGGAGTCTGTGCTAGAATGGGCTAACATGTGATGGTATATTTTGATTGGGCATCTAATCAGGCAACCCAAGGTAGGCTTTGGATGGCTGGACTTCAAAACTTTGATAGATGGACCTTAGTAGTCAGCCTCAGGAGGAAGTGTCCAAATAAGGAAAATGTAGCTAGCTTTAGAAATAAAATCTAATGGTTTGTAGCAAGGCAGAGAGAATGAAGGGGAAGGGTGAGGCCTGCCAGAGCCATGCTGGCCAGAGTCCTGTCAGACACATACCTGCAGTCCTAGAACTCTGGAGGCTGAGGCAGAAACATGAGTTCAAAAACAAGCAGAGCAAGGGCTTTTCAAAAATGAAGGAAGAAAGGAAGGAGAAGGGGAAGATGGCAGGGAGGAGGGAGATAGAGAGGACGTAGATCCAAGGAGTACAGAGCAAGAGAAACTGAAGAAGCTGAGACAATGAACTTAAGCATGTCACTTTAAACGGATTAAAATGTCTTTCTTCTTAATTCAATATATACTTTATTTACATTTCAAATGATTTCCCCTTTTCTGGCACCCCACTCCTCGAAAGTCCCATAAGCCCTCTTCCCTTCCCCTGTTCCCCCATTCACCCCTTCCCACTTCCCTGTTCTGGAATTCCCCTATAACTGCTACACTGAGTCTTTCCAGAACAAGGGGCTACTCCTCCGTTCTTTTTGGACATCATTTAATATGTGGATTATGTCTTGGGTATTCAAAGTTTCTAGGCTAATATCCACTTATCAGTGAGTGCATACCATGATTGATCTTTTGAGACTGGGTTACCTCACTTAGTATGATGTTCACCAGCTACGAATTTCATGAATTCATTGTTTATAATGGCTGAATAGTACTCCATTGTGTAAATATACCACATTTTTTTTGTATCCATTCCTCTGTTGATGGACACCTGGTTTCTTTCCAGCTTCTGGCTATTATAAATAGGGCTGCTATGAACATAGTGGAGCATGTGTCCTTATTGCATGCCGGGAAATCCTCTGGGTATATGCCCAGGAGTGGTATAGCAGGGTCTTCCGGAAGTGTCATGCCCAGATTTCTGAGGAACCGCCAGACTGATTTCTAGAGTGGTTGCACCACCTTGCAATCCCACCAGCAGTGCCGAGGAGTGTTCCTCTTTCTCCACATCCTCACCAACACCTGCTGTCTCCTGAGTTTTTGACCTTAGCCATTCTGATTCCTATGAGGTGAAATCTTAGGGTTGTTTTGATTTGCATTTCCCTAATGATTAATGATGTTGAACATTTCTTAAGTTGCCTCTCAGCCATCCAAAGTTCTTCATGTGAAAATTCTTATACTCAAAGGATAAGCAGACTGAGAAAAAAGAATTAGGGAAATGACACCCTTCACAATAGCCACAAACAGCATAAAGTATCTTGGGGTGACTCTAACCAAACAAGTGAAAGACCTATATGACAAGAACTTCAGATCTCTGAAGAAGGAAATGGAAGAAGATCTCAGAAAGTGGAAAGATCTTCCATGCTCATGGATTGGCAGGATTAATATAGTTAAAATGGCCATTTTGCCAAAAGCAATTTACAGATTCAATGCAATCCCCATCAAAATCCCAACTCAGTTCTTCATAGACCTAGAAAGAGCAATTCTCAAATTCATATGGAATAACAAAAAACCCAGGATATCTAAAACTATTCTCAACAGTAAAAGAAATTCTGGGGGAATCAGTATTCCAGACCTCAAATAATATTACAGAGCAATAGTATTAAAAAAAAAAACTGCATGGTATTGGTACAATGTCAGGCAAGCAGATCAATGGAATAGGACTGAAGACCCAGAAATGAACCCACACACCTATGGTCACTTGATCTTCGACAAAGGAGCTGAAAGCATCCAGTGGAAAAAAGATAGCTTTTTCAACAAATGGTGCTGGTTCAACTGGAGGTCAGCATGCAGAAGAATGTGAATCAATCCATTCTTATCTCCTTGTACTAAGCTCAACTCCAAGTGGATCAAGGACCTCCACATAAAACCTGACACACTGAAACTAATAGAAAAGAAACTGGGGAATACCGTTGAGAACATGGGCACAGGGGAAAAGTTCCTGAACAGAACACCAATAGCTTATGCTATGAGATCAAGAATTGACAAATGGAACCTCATCAAACTAACGTTTCTGTAAGGCAAAAGACACTGTCAAAAGGACAAAACATCAACCAACAAATTGGGAAAGGATCTTCAGCAACCCTAAATCCGACAGAGAGCTAATATCTAATATATACAAAGAACTCAAGAAGGTAGAACCCAGAGAACCAAATAACCCTATTAAAAAGTGGCGATTAAAATTTCTAATTTAATTATATTTAAATTTAATAAATATTAAATATTTACTTAATATTTAATAATAAATATAAATGTATGAATAATAAAAATAAATAATTTGAATTATTTAATAAGATAATAGCTTGATTCAAACCACTGAAGGTAAATATGAAAACAGTGTGTCATCAAGTAAGAATATCAGTATACAGGAGGCAAATGTTTTTCTAAAGAACCATTGGAAAATCTGTGTCGAAAGTATAAGTGAAATGAAAAATCTGCTAGAGTTGCGGACCAGCAAGGTGAACTTCAAAAAACTCAGGCAAATGTCAATAAAGGTCATCAGTCTAAAGAACAGGAAGAAGGAAGAATTAAGAAAAATTAATACTGCCTCAAGCGTATCAACATATACCACTGGAGTACAAGACACATGTGAAGAGGAAGATTGACAAGAGCTGTGTGGAGCTAGGGATGGGATTCTAGTAAAGGCCCCAGACATTGTTTCTGTGTGAGCCAGGCAAGCTATGACAAACCCCTGGCCCCTGCTTTTATGATCAAGTGTCAATTTTTAAAATAACACCACAACTCAATCTCAAGGCAACAGAAATACTTTAAGCATCTTACAAAAGGGTATGTGACTGCAAGTTCAAATTCATTCAGAGAAAACATGAGGAAGAAGGTAGAGTACCAGCTCACCAATCAGGACATGCAGAGATGGCAACGTAACCAAGAATGAGCAAGAGAGACAAACTGGCAAACCCAGGCCCTGTGGCCATCTCCTCCTGCCCTGACCTGAGGAGTCCTGCCTCTGCCAGCATACTTTCTCTTTTATAAACCTTCCTATTTTTAAAAAAGTCAAATTCCTTGGTAGCAAATACTGATACATGACATGTCAAACTAGCATCAGACACTAACTAGATAATAGTAGTCATTTACTAGACTGATTCTCAATACACGGCTATTTGGGAGTAAAACAATTTTCTCACATCAACAAAGATTGGAGGAATCATTTGATTTCCCAAGGAGAACTTTATCTAAGAAGAGTTCCCCCTCCTTTACAAGCAAATAAAGTGCATTAGATTGCATGCATCCCAGGGTGATAGACAGGCACTCTGATACAGGGTCACAGTGCGTGTGTATGCTATAGATCTGAAGATAGTCATACTCCATTTTACTCTCACTTTGATGAATCTTGCTTGTTGCCTCTTTCTTCATATCTTCCTGAGTTCTTACTAAAGAGAGCATAAAATCTAAGTGATAACAGGAACAAAACAAAGATAGAAAATGCAGAAAGAATAGGTGAAGAAATTTTGCCTAAAAATGTTTTGGACTTTAGGAAGAGCTTCTTCACTATACAACTAAGAAGTTCAGTGAACTAAAGATGGGTTAATCTCAGAGTCATGAGCTTTGACACAACCATGAGCTATTAATAGTCCAAAGCAAAAGGGGGGTACTGAAAATAGCAAGAGAAAATGCATACACTGATCCCATACATCTCTATACAATGCAGTCAGCACTGGTCATCAACTCCTGATACAGATCCTTCACATTTTTCTTGAAGTGAAAAATAGACTTTTCAACAAATCGTACCAGAACCAATGGATAGTTTCAAAAAAAGAATTAAGATAGTCTTTGGTCATATACAATATATAAAAATTTGATTCTGAATGGATCAAAAACCCAATTAAAAGACCAACAACTACAAAAACACTTTGAAGAAAATAGAAGTATTAATCTTTGTGATTTGGGTTAGAAAATGACATCTTATTTATTGCTATGGGGTGCACTAAGGAAAAAAGTAGATAAGTTTACCCAAAAAAAGATAAATACAAAGGAAAACATAATTTTACAAAGAAAAAAGTTATTAAACATTAAAACATTTTGTGCTTCAGAAGACACTATCAAAAAATTAGATCTTCCTGGCATTTTTTTCCCATGCTACCCCAATGGCAAGCCCAAACACCCAGGTGGATGCTCTCTGGGTACCAACAAAGCTGAAGAGGAGTCTCCTGTTGGCTCCTTTATCCAGCCTTGCTCCACAGCAGTAGTTCTCAACTGATGTGGTGGTCTCAGGAACCTCCAACCATAAATTCCTTCTCATTGCTACTTCATCACTTTAATTTTGCTACTGAGTGGTGTCTCAGTGTTAGGAACAGATAAAAAGAACTTGTCCGAAATACTGCCATTTTGACTTCAGACTCCATTTTATTTATAGCATGAAACAAAGTTCAAGTTCCCAAGCCCCGGGGGTAGCTGAGGACTTTCAGGAAAGTGAGCAACTCCCCCTCTAAGCAACAATAGTTCCCCCAAACATAGTACCTGTTCCTAACAGAAAGAACAAATAAAATTGATTGGTTGGGCAGAAAGAGTTACATGCAATGTCAGTTGACAATGATGGAACACTTGGGGAAGTCCCTAAGGCCTGAGTTCTGATTATAACTGTAACTGAGCCCTGATGCTCACAGCTTCTTAGGCTTATAAACCCAGCTACAGCTCCTACTCAGGGCTGCCAGAAGAACCAAAGCTCCCGGGTCCTTGTTTGGTGGAAGAGATGAATCAGTGACTCTGATTATATGGTGGGAATAATAGCAAGTTTTGCAGTTTCGTGAGCCCACTGATGGATTTGCTCCCCTCCCTTGTGGCACAGAATGGACATGGTGTGACAACAATCCCTAAGCCCATCAGAAATATGTGTTTTCCAAATGTCATGACCCATAGGTTGAAAACAGCTGTGCCAAAGTCATTGTCCAGTTTTAACTGTAATGACAAAGCATGGATACATTGAATTTTAAATCATTGCTGATTACACATTTGAGAAAATCATCACAAACCTCTCAGGTAGAATAAAGTGCGGAGTGATGAGTCCCAGGCCAAAGACCTAGAAAAGGCCAGGATGATCTGCTGGTATCTTATTGATTTCTTTCATTGTTTTAACAGCCTCAGTCAGTATCATGGACCACGAAGAAGCAAGACAAAAACACACAGGAGAGAAATCCCCGTGAATCTTTATGTGCGGATATAAAACATATGTGTAAATAAAGTGCCTCAATGGAGAACAAAAGCAAAAAGATAATCCACAGAAGGGATGAAAACATGTGCCAATTGTACATTTGATGAGTCCAACATCTAACACATAGATTATTATACAAGGAGCTACCACCACTCGACAGTGTAAGAAGAAATTATCTGAATACAAAAATGAGTAAAAGATCTAGACAGTTCTACAAGAAAATAAAGAAAATAGCCAAATAAATACACTATATGTATACATGCCAATGTAACTAAAGTATATTCATTGTAGCGTAAGTAGCATAAGATATGGAAAAGTTGAGATGATTCTAATGTCATCAGTCGGTAAATGAGTCCATAG